>NC_091172.1:21102060-21164560 GCF_040958095.1 Procambarus clarkii
TGTCGGCCTGTGAGTGAGTGTTTTTCACATAAACACACACACACACACACACACACACACACACACACACACACACACACACACACACACACACACACACACACAAACATTCAACACTGGTGGTACGCGAACAAGGGGACACAGGTGGAAACTGAGTACCCACATGAGCCACAGGGACGTTAGAAGGAACTTTTTCAGTGTCAGAGTAGTGGTAGAGATGTGGTGGAGGTCAGAGTAGTGGCAGTGATGTGGTGGAGGCTGACTCCATACACAGTTTCAAATGTAGATATGATAGACTCCAGTAGGCTCAGGAATCTGTACACCAGTTGATTGACAGTTGAGAGGCGGGACCAAAGAGCCAAAGCTCAACCCCCGCAAGTACAAATAGGTGAATACAAATAGGTGAGTACAAACTCACACACACAAGGTGCGGTCACTGTGCTAGGAGAAAGGGAAGTAAATCAGGCGGCCATGAAAGGGTTCGAAATTACTAGTAAGGAGGTCAAGAGACACCTGCTAGATCTGGATGTTAGAAAGGCTGTTGATCTCACCATGGGCACTGAAAGAGTGTGCAGAGGCACTTTGCTTGCCACTCTCCATAGTGTATAGTAGGTCACTGGAGACGGGAGACCTACCAGAAATATGGAAGACGGCGAATGTGGTCCCAATATACAAAAAGGGTGACAGACAAGAGGCACTGAACTACAGGCTAGTGTCCTTAACTTGTATACTATGCAAGGTGATGGAGAAGATCGTGAGAAAAAACCTGGTAACACATCTGGAGAGAAGGGACTTCGTGACAAATCGTAAACATGGGTTCAGGGAGGGTAAATCTTGCCTGATAGGCTTAATAGAATTCTACGACCAGGTAACAAAGATTATGCAAGAAAGAGAAGGCTGGGCGGACTTCATTTTCTTGGATTGTCGGAAAGCCTTTGACACAGTACCGCATAAGAGGATGGTACATAAGCTGGAGAGACAGGCAGGTGTAGCTGGTAAGGTGCTCCAGTGGATAAGGGAGTATCTAAGCAATAGGAAGCAGCGAGTTACGGTGAAGGGTGAGACCTCAGATTGGCGTGAAGTCACCATTGGAGTCCCACAGGGCTCTGTACTCGGTTCTATCTTGTTTCTGACATATGTAAGTGATCTCCCGGATGGTATAGATTCATTTCTCTCAATATTTGCTGACGACGCCAAAATTATGAGAAAGATTAAGACAGAAGAGGACTGTTTGAGGCTTCAAGAAGACCTAGACAAGCTGAAGGAATGGTCAAACAAATGGTTGTTAGAGTTTAACCCATGCAAATATAATGTAATGAAAATAGGTGTAGGGAGCAGGAGGCCAGATACTAGGTATCATCTGGGAGATGAAATTCTTCAAGAGTCAGAGAGAGAAAAAGACTTGGGGCTTGACATCACGCCAGACCTGTCTCCTACAGCCCATAACAAGAGGATAACATCAGCGGCATATGCCAGGCTGGCTAACATAAGAACGGCATTCAGAAGCTTGTGTAAGGAATCATTCAGAACTTTGCATACCACATATATAAGGAAAATCCTGGAGTATGCAGCCCCTGCATGGAGTCCATATATAGTCAAGGATAAGACTAAACTGGAGAAGATTCAAAGGTTTTCCACTAGGCTAGTAACCGAGCTGAGAGGTATGAGCTACGAGGAGAGACTACGGGAATTATACCTCACTTCGCTGGAAGGACAGAAGGGGGGACATGATCACCACATTCAAGATTCTTAAGGGAATTGATAGGGTAGATAAAGACAGGCAATTTAACACTAGGGGCATACGCACTAGGGGACACAGGTGGAAACTGAGTGCCCAAATGAGCCACAGAGATATTAGAAAGAACTTTTTAGTGTCAGAGTGGTTGACAAATGGAATGCATTAGGAAGTGATGTGGTGGAGGCTGACTCAATCTAAAGTTTCAAGTGTAGATATGATAGAGTCCAGTAAGCTCAGGAGCCTGTACACCTGTTTATTGACGGATGAGAGGCGGGACCAAAGAGCCAGAGCTCAACCCCCGCAAGCACAAATAGGTGAGTACAGATAGGTGAGTACACACACACAAAAACACACACAAACACACACACACAAACACACACACACACACACACACACGCACACACACACACACACACACACACACACACACACACACACACACACACACACACACACACAAATGAGTTATACATTAATATATTTTTTATTAGATAATACGATCGATGGTGTAGTAGTCAGAGTAGCAGCGCTGATGACGTAGAGACCCATGGCGGCCTGTGCTCGAATCCTGAAGGGTCATAGAGTTTATATTTATATGACACAGTGTTGGGAAGACGGGACACCACGAGCGTATATCTCATCCCTTAACTACACTTAGGTAATTAAACTTAGGTAACTATACACACACACACACACACACACACACACACACACACACACACACACACACACACACACACACACACACACACACACACACTCACACAAATGAAGCAGCCCGTAACAGATGTCTAACTCCCAGGTACCTGTTTACTGCTATGTAACTAGGGACATCATGGTGAAAGAAACTCAGTCCATTTGATTCTGCCGTCACCGGGGATCGAACCCGGACCCTAGAATTACGTGTACAGGGCGCTGGACTAGCTGGGAGCCTACTCAGCTATCAGGCCCCATTGTGCGTTTGTGTGTGTGTGCGCGCGCGCGCGCGCGTGTGTGTGTGTGTGTGTGTGTGTGTGTGTGTGTGTGTGTGTGTGTGTGTGTGTGTGTGTGTGTGTGTGTGTGTGTGTATTCACCTAGTTGTGTTTGCGGAGGTTGAGCTTTGCTCTTTCGGCCCGCCTCTCAGCTGTCAATCAACTGTTTACTAACTACATTTTTTTCCTCTCCACACCCCCACACACACACATAAGCACACACCAGGAAACAGCCCGTGACAGCTGACTAACTCCAAGGTACCTATTTACTGCTAGGTAACAGGGGCATTCAGGATGAAAGAAACTTTGCCCATTTGTTTCTGCCTAGAGCGGGAATCGAACCCGCGCCACAGAATTACGAGTCCTGGGCGCTATCCACCAGGCTACCAGACCCCCTAGTGTGTGTGTGTGTGTGTGTGTGTGTGTGTGTGTGTGTGTGTGTGTGTGTGTGTGTGTGTGTGTGTGTGTGTGTGGGTGTGTGTGTAGTGGGATCCCGAGAATAGGAAATGAAGCACTGGACTAGCGGAAAGGTTCGAACCCTGATGATGGTTGTCAGTTCATCATGGTCCGTTGAGAGTAATATTACTTGAAAGGGAAGAAGGGTTATATTGTTCCATTGACTTGGACTCTAGGAGACTCGAACCCCGGTCCCCCATGCGTGTGTGGTCGAAGCTGTGAAAGGTTGTATGAGACTCTCTTCTTTTTGTTGTGGTTCAGAAGGGAAGAGAATGGTGAGGCTCCGGGCGGTAATGTTAGGACCGGAACTTCATGTGAATATTTTGTCTATGATTGAAATAAACTGGTGCATAAATTTGTAATTTTGGTATATACGGAACTCTTAAAAGTACAATATAGTTTTTATTGTGTTTGTTTGTGTGTGTGTATGTGTGTGTGTGAGTGTGTGTGTGTGTGTGTGTGTGTGTGTGTGTGTGTGTGTGTGTGTGTGTGTGTGTGTGTGTGTGTGTGTGTGTGTGTGTGTGTGTGTTCACCTTGTTGTATTCACCTAGTTGTGCTTGCGGGAGTTGAGCTCTGCTTTTTCGGCCCACCTCTCAACTGTCAATGAATGAATGAAAGAATGAATGAATGAATGAATGAATGAACGAATGAATGATTTACAAGTCAAGTATTGGACAAATATATAGGCAGGAGAGAGAGGTGAAGTGAGGTGAGGTACAATGAAAAATGAATGAGAATAAGGTGGATACAAATAAGAGCCGCATAAGAGCCGGATAGTGCTGGCCGGATGGGAATGAGAAGTGTGTCGCGCACTACCTCCGAGAAACAAAAGAACTTAGCTCGTCCATCTTGTCGTTACCGTATGACCAACAGGCGTGATGGTACCCTGTCAACCTTCCGTCCCGTTAATGTTCCTGCTGTTCAAGTGATTTGTTTCCCTCAGGCTCTGAACAGTGTATACGAGGCCATGTTGCGTTGGTTTGTTATCTGTTGAGTGTGGCGTTGAAGGTTCGCTCTCACTCCCAGCTCCCTGGGGTCCCCATGGGTCGGGTGTCCGGTGATGTGTAAGTCTCCAGTTATGTCTTGGCGGGGATGGGGCTGATGTTATTATATGTGGATGGAGGCGCAGAAGCTTCTTGATTGGGACTAACTAGCCCCACTTCCCCTTCTTCATCCTATCAACATTCAGTGTTTCCTTGTCTTGGATCCACGGGTCTGCAGTGGCCTGCCAGCTAACTTTACCTCTCCGCCTTGACGTTCAGTGCTGACGTGCCTCGTTGACGATGGTACTCAGCTTCAAGTATTTTCTAAGAGACAACAGGACATGAAGCCTCTCTTGCCTCCTTCATTATGTTCTGATCTATTTCTACTTCCACCTTACTAATTCGCTCTTTATCCTCTTCCTCCTCCATCTGCTTATATCACTTTCCCTTCCTTGACGCTCCCTTGAGACACACCTGACATCAATGGGAAGCTAATTGTCCTCATCATCAGTGGGAATCCGATGTATGTTGTGGATGATTTTCTACTCGCTCGATGAGTCAATAAAGTGTTCTGGCAAGTCTAGGCTTCCTCTCTCCCTCCTCTCCTGCTCCACACCCACCATATTTACCTGTTAGGAACTTGCCTGGCTTGACTCAGAGCCGCTGGTCCCGTGCCATGGTGACGGTAATGTAGCTCCGAGCCCGAGGTGGCGTCCATTGTCCCGGGAGAGTAGGAGGAGGCGTGAAACAATGGAACTGTGTGGATGCCGCCTTCCAGTACGCCTCGGACGGTACTCGGGGTCGTCCGTTGGATGGTTACTGTTCACAGTACCACCAAACGTTTTGACACAGTATGGGACGCCAGGAGGTGGTGTACTGTTGGCTGCTGCTGCTGTGGTAATAGGTGTGTACTGTTACCCTAGGTCGTATATAATTATATTTGTTGGGAGGAAGATCATCTCTGGAGCTAAAACTTTAGCTAGTATGCCTCGTGCATTTATTTCCACCACGTTCCAATACTCTATCGTGCTCTTGAAGCAGTGAATGACTGATGATTCCACATATATGCCATACTCGTTGCAAAAGCAACCCGTGCTCCTATGGTTTCCCAACGTCAAGAAACTATCGTACTAAAATGACCTTATCCTAAACTACCACAGAACCCCCTCAAAAAACGGAACAATATGTCAATTTCGCGAGCCGCTGGCATATTTTAGTACGACAATTTTGTCCCTTATGTAGAGTATACGTCAAAATGCGACGTTCTGTTAGGAAGACGGGTTGGCAAAGGAGTATTAAATGTACATTACTCTCACTCACACATTTCTAATTTCCACCTTTGCTACTACAATCTATTGTCGTTCACTTGCAAAAGAATTTATGTTCACTGTCTATTCACGCAAAATCTTCGAAGTTGTATTTATTTCACCTCATGGCCTTCTCTATAAATTAGGGCTAATTTCTCTAGGACCGATGTAGAGAATTTAGATGTTCTCAACTCTCTTTTTCGAGTCTACCATATGTGTGTTCTACGCTCGAGCTGAATCGTTTGGAATCGGCCTAACACAGGTTTAATATTACTTACGATTCATTGGTAATCTTCTTGAAAGCCATCTATTGCTATTCACGCATGCGTAACTGATCCTTTCCCGAATATATTCTGCAACTTGTCTTACACTGACTGCCAGCATCTGCTCCATTTCTTCTACTTCAATGGCGTTATTCTTAAGAGTGTACCGTATTCTTGGTCTCCGCTTTCTTCTCCGAAACAGTAAGTACTTCTATGTGTTTCTTTTTTTTTTAGATTTACCTGCAGTAACTGCTGCTTTCACTTAGCAGTCTGTTTTGGTCATGTTGTATTGTGCAGTTTTTTCGGTCCTTATCAGCTTAGTATTACATGATAAACATTGACAATTACGATTATACTCGCGAGGTCGTGCAAGTAAACCAGCAGCAACAGGGGTTCATGTACAATACTGACACCTGGACATCCAACCCAACAAATCTGGAAATAAAATAAACGAAACGTCTTCAAATGTTTTATTTCACTTACAGATGTTACGTGTCAACTTTTCAAGCAAGTTATTGTGACTTGCTGTATACAGTTTACAGTACTTCGTTTACAGCGTCTTCGTACTATACTAAGCCTGCAGTATCCTGCTGGTCACATCTCCCTACAAGACATTTCCACTCACTGCCACCCTCAAACTTCTCATTGTTGAACGCTCCCTTACACAAATGAGAATCTACCAAGTTATTTCAAAATTATTTTATAATTCGTGAATTTGGCTGTTGTCGTGGACAAAGGTGGAAGGTTTTTAATTAATCAGGTAGGATGCAAAATTGCCCTTACTTCCCTTTTATGCCAAATATGGGTGGGTTTGCTCGTGTATGTGTGTGTGTGTGTGTGTGTGTGTGTGTGTGTGTGTGTGTGTGTGTGTGTGTGTGTGTGTGTGTGTGTGTGTGTGTGTGTGTGTGTACTCACCTAGTTTTGCTTGCGGGGGTTGAGCTCTGACTCTTTGATCAAAGAGAGCCAGAGCTCTCTGTGAGTTGGTTCGTCAGTTCTGATGTTAGCTATTAGTTCTGATGTGTGTGCGCGTGTGTCCTCACCTAGTTGTACTCACCTAGTTGTGTTTGCGGGGGTTGAGCTCTGGCACTTTGGTCCCTCCTCTCAACTTTCAATCAACTGGTGTACAGATTCCTGAGCCTGCATTGCCGGGCATTGAACGCCAGGTAATTATCACTTGTCTTGTCCATTATCCCACCCCTAGTTAACTATTCTAACGGGGTAGTGGGGGAAATAGCTCTCTGGTGTCCATTATTCCCCCCCCCCAGGTAGCTCAGTCTAAAGTTCCCCCCCCAGAGTCCCTACTGCAGCCTCTCTAGTTCAACACCTTGTAACCTAGGTTAGTGGCACCTAGTACTAGGTATCACTAACACAAAGCATTGTAACCTGATCAGCTAGCCGCGACTCTAGAGAACTCTAGAACAGTTCACTGCCACGAACGAATCAGATAAACGAAAGGAAAGAGATGAAGTAATGAGGTAATTAGTGAGGGTTTGGGGATGAGGGCGGTAGGGAGGAAGGAGGAGTAAGGAGGGTCGTCAGGTGAAGGAACAGGGGGGAAGAGAGGAGGACA
The DNA here is from genome assembly GCF_040958095.1 of Procambarus clarkii. Classification (NCBI taxonomy): domain Eukaryota; kingdom Metazoa; phylum Arthropoda; class Malacostraca; order Decapoda; family Cambaridae; genus Procambarus; species Procambarus clarkii. The sequence goes on from NC_091172.1 coordinate 21,109,349, forward strand.
GAGAGGAGAGGGAGTAAAGGAGTGAGTAGGAAAGTAGATAGCAGAAGTAGACAAAGGCTGCCACCATCCATTCTCATTCATTCAAGTACATACAAGACAAGGAATGGCACTGTGTGTGTGTGTGTGTGTGTGTGTGTGTGTGTGTGTGTGTGTGTGTGTGTGTGTGTGTGTGTGTGTGTGTGTGTGTGTGTATGTGTGTGTGTGTGTGTGTGTGTGCGCGCGCGAGTTTGCGTTGGAAATGGGTAGGAGGGTAAGTAATTATCACTAGAAAGGGCTAATTAGCCATTATAACTACACAACACTTGGAAAGAATATGGGGATAAGGATTTAAGACCGGACGCAGGGATGGTATTATGCCCAACCACTTGTACCGTCGGGCATTGGACGCCATTTAACAAAAGGCAAGACCCTGTGAACCATACTTACAGTACATAGTCAACCAAAATGGCATCTACCTGTGAGGAATAATGTTCCTTCTCCTCATCCAGCAAAAGACATAAATTACTACTAACTAAACACTTTACTCAAAATAGACAACAGCCACCTGTGACACACTTTACTCAAAATAACAACAGCCACCTGTTCGAGCCCCAGCGTGATTACTATAGTTTATTTCAGCTCGATGTATTGAGTAAATTAAATGCAAATCCGCAAAAAACTAGTGAGAATTTTCCGCCGGAGCCCAATAAATGAAACATGGACTTGAAGTGTGGTGCTCAGTTGAGCTCAGATTAGTTGACATAATGAGCATTTGTCGTATTATGAAGAGGGAAAGAGACAGTGTCAATTCCTTTATTTACTAAATCTATATTTTTGTTTATAGAAGGGTTGAAAGACAACGTATAGTATTACCATTTTTAAACTAAATCTAAAAAATGTTTTATAGAACAGTTGGAATAAAAATAATGATTAACAATAACATTTTTAGACGGGGTAAAAACGGAATAAAAGTAAATAAAACATTATTTAATAAAGAAAAACTAGTTACTTATTTATAAATTTATTTCAAAATTTATATACAATATATATACAATTTATATGCAATATATATGTATACAATATATATACAATTTATATATATATATATATATTGTATAAATACAATATATATATTGTATTTATACAATTATTACTTAACCTATCAACGGAATAGGTTAAGTAATAATTGTAATTAAGAAGCAATAAGATGCTTATCTTAACATACTAAGGTTAGGTGAGGTCGGTGTTTTCTATGAAGCTTTTCAAGGTAAACTTAAATAATCACATTCAATTAGTATGTCACATATGCACTTATTAAATAAGCCAATATTGACTATAAGCAAGTGCGAGAACGGGTTGCCACTCCTAGGCCTGTCCACTCCCCAGTCTGTCCACTCCCCCGCCTGTCCACTACCCCGCCTGTCCACTCGCCCGAGTGTCCACTCCCCAACCTGTCCACTCCCCCGTCTGTCCACTCACTCGCCTGTCCACTCCCCCGTCTGTCCACTCCCTCGCCTGTCCACTCCCCCGCCTGTCCACTCCCCTGCCTGTCCACTCCCCCGCCTGTCCACTTCCCCGCCTGTCCACTTCCCCGTCTGTCCACTCCCCCACCTGTCCACTCCCCCGTCTGTCCACTCCCCCGTCTGTCCACTCCCCCGTCGGTCCACTCCCCCGCCTGTCCACTCCCCCGCCTGTCCACTTCTCCGCCTGTCCACTCCCCCGTCTGTCCACTCCTCCACCTGTCCACTTCCCCGTCTGTCCACTTCCCCGCCTGTCCACTCCCCCGTCTGTCCACTCCCCCACCTGTCCACTTCCCCGTCTGTCCACTCCCCCGAGTGTCCACTCCCCCGTCTGTCCACTCCCCCGCTTGTCCACTCCCGCACCTGTCCACTTCCCCGCCTGTCCACTCCCCCGTCTGTCCACTCCCCCGCCTGTCCACTCCCCCACCTGTCTACTCCCCCACCTGTCCACTCCCCCGCCTGTCCACTCCCCCATCTGTCCACTCCCCCGTCTGTCCATTCCCCCACCTGTCCACTCCCCCGCCTGTCCACTCCCCCATCTGTCCACTCCCCCGTCTGTCCATTCCCCCACCTGTCCACTCCCCCGTCTGTCCACTCCCCCGTCTGTCCACTCCCCCCTGTCCACTCCCCCGTCTGTCCACTTCCCCACCTGGCCACTCGACCAAGTATTATTAACGCACGTGTTGGCCGACTCTCACCTCATTGCTGGGCGGGTGTTATGGCTCCTCAGGTACTAATGACATTGTCACGAGCGATGGTTCATAAGCCCCTCTCGGTCCCTGAATGGTTGTTAAGTGTCTGATGCCTCCAAGTCCTCGGCCAATGAGCCGGTCTCGGAGGTAGTGTCGGAGGCCGATCATGTGGTCGAATCACAAGGTGAAGATGGTTCGTTGATTCGTAAGTCTTTCTAACCGTTGTTTACATGGAAACAGGTATTATATTGCCATGTATTATTATTATTACTATTACTGAGAAAATTATTGGAGCAGGAAGGGATAGATCGAACCAGCGTCCTGCTTAGGAGCCCGTCGTTCTTCTGGTGATAAGTAAATCTGGACCCACGTTCGATCTCCATACTGATATTCTCCTCGATATATCACGTCACTGGGATTTCTTTGTGTATTATTATTGCTATTAACATTACTATTTTGTTCTGTTTGTGTCAGACTTTATCAGACTTATATATTTAGTCATTCAGATCTAGAACTCAAACTACTTCAGAAAGGTGCTGGCTGTGAGGTAAATTGGTATATATTTTTGTCAATTTAAATTAAACAATTTCAAAACCTCAATTGGAAAAACCAATTCTTAAGATTCTCCTGATAGTACAGCTTAATATAAATGCTAATAACCCTTTAATGGCAGAATTGCAGTTATACACGTGTCATACAAGTTAAGATGATGCGTGTGAAACATCAAATAATACGTAATATATTCATACACTATGTATATTAAGGGAGAAGGCTATTGGTTTAAGATTTAAGTGCCGAAAGCACTTGCCTCCGGAGGTGTGTGCTTGTTAAGAGCCCGATTCCATCGTCGAAGGCTGGAGCAGCGACATCAACGCCATCTGTGAGTCCGCTCCCAAAACCCCCCACAACATGGACGACGCCATCTAGTGGTGACGGGAATATACCGGCGAGAGGCGCTAGAATCCTGTCCTTAGTCGGCTTGTGAGGTAACTGGTGCTGACCTCTAGTGAGGTGGTGCTTAGAAAATCAGCGCCATCTATTGAAGAAAGAGTTGTATGTCTATGTCAGAGTACGTAGGTGTTGTTTCCTAGTGTCCCAGTTTACTGATGGCGTGTCTGTATCCACAGAGTCGACGTAGGGCTGCTGTGATACGAGGACAGTCAGTCTACCCAGGTCAGCCAAGGTCTCTACACCAGTCTGCTTTAAGGAAGCAGTGAGCCGCCGCCGGAAGAGGACTGTGAAGTGTTCTACTGTCTCCCTGTGGAGTGGCAGTGACGGGATTCGCCGTACCCGAGGCTGGCTAGTAGAAGAGATGACTGACTAAGGTGCTGAGGAGGAGAGTAACCAGCGAGTTGCGAGAAGCTCCTGCCTAGGGCTCGCTACCCAGGTATTTGCACGTGAAGTGGCCCAGCAGCGCGAGGCTGAAGGTATCTGCCAGCACCAGGCTGGACTGTGATTGTGGGCATTCACGAGAAAACACTTAGTGAGACTGTGGTTTGGCTGGCCCGTGGCCAGGCTAGACTCATTGTTGCTTCCCAGTACTGGTTGAGGATAGTACTATGGATGAGGAAACACGGTAGCATCCATTGAGCATCGAAGAGCGCGTAGTGTTCCATGAGACACTTTTGTACATATTAGGTGTAGAAATACTTCTGTTAGGACTATATACATGAGGTGATGAGAAATTAATTATATATGTGAATATACGGATAATCAATGAAGTGTAGTATTTAATGCACCCCCCTTTTTTGTTTTACTTGCAATACCGAGTTCACTCCTTGAAAGCCACTACTAACTTGGGGCCGGATACCAGAACTTTATTACCCCCAGAAAAGAACCCGGTTACGAACCATTGTGGCCGTAACAGTGCTACAACCGGGAAATAGACCAACTTCCGGAGACCATAAAGACCAACAGAGCCATGCAGGCATGACACTTGATAAAGGGAGTACATGGTAAGTTATTGACATGTCATTACAGGTATATATACAGCCTCCTGGTGCTACGCAAGCTATACTTTAATGCCTATGTTTGAGAGCGGGTGTTGACTGGAAGGAGCCACTGGGTGGAGTAACCAGTACTGTGGGTGTGTAGGTGTTACGGTGGCGGTGAAGACCTGTGAGCCGGCCACAGGTTGGGCAGAAGGATGGTAGGTGGAGATTGAGTGACCCTTCTCCCTACTCCACTGCTCTCGTGGTTCAGCAGTAGGTTAGGTTCCTCAGGGTTCCTACGGGTTCCCTTTGGCTGTGTTGGAAAGGAAAAATGTGACAGATGGTTACAGTGAGGAAGAAAGAGAGAAGTGATTATATATAGTTCACTTCCCTCCCAGCCTCGAACCACCAACCCCGAGGTACAGGTGACGGAAGCTCTGTGAACCACGCAAGATAACAGCCACAATAAGGAAGGGATTCCAGAAGCACCTAACTGCTGCCCAACTGGAATTTTAGGCCTTCCCTGGGGCTGGTACTCCAGCACAGAGGAGGTAGTGGAGTCAGGCCTCGGGCATATAACGTGTCATCCACAATATACGTTGATAATAACATTTAATTCGTGAATGAATACAATGTTATCGTATGAATACTGTGATGCACAATAACCGTGCATTATGAGTACATATGATGCATGTTATTATTATTTATTGTGTGTGTGTGTACTCGCCTATTTGGGCCTGTCGGGGGTTGAGCTCTGGCTCTTTGGTCCCGCCTCTCAACTGTAAATCAACCAATGTGTGTGTGTGTTAGCGCATGTGTGTGTGTGCGCGTGAGTGTGTGCGTGCGCGTGTATATCTCATCGAACATTATAAAAAAATTAATCATAATTCACAATCAAATATATAAACTCGAGTCTTTAGCACTCGCGGGAATTTCATACTTAGCGTAACATTTTGTGTCCGCAAAAGGATTGCCAATAAGTGCTTCCTTCGTACTTATGGCTTTAACTGCCTCATAACTATTCACGCACCACTATTGGAGTTTGGGGAATATGCAGTCGGAAATTTTATTTTTGGGGGAGAGGTCGCTTCGTAGCGTGGTTATGAATGGCCAGGACGATACAGTCCGGATATGATCTGAATATTGTCCCCATGGGACGCAGGCAGGCAAGAAATTAAGGGAAAGACGGAAGAAATTAAGTTAGGAAAGGGAGGGAGGGAAGAAATAAAACGGAGTTAGATGGTGATTATTTTTTTTTTATAGAGAAATAGATATACACGAAAAGTAGCAAGAGCGACAGAGAGAGAGAGAGAGAGAGAGAGAAACTACATTACATTATAACAAAAAGTGTACCAGAGGTCCCCATTAGTAACGTTTATGTCCCACGTGAATGTTTCTGCATATAATTATTTCTCTATTTTTCCTTGACAGAAGAAAGTGATATTCAACGTAAAATCGTTCTCCCCCCAGACTTTTCCGCCTTTCTGCACACTCTCCCTAATTGTTCATGGACACAAATACACAAGACAAATTTAATGTTTGCGTTTTTTAAATATTTATGGGTTATAATGCAAGACAAACAGACTCCGGAGATTGAATTTGTGTGTGTGTGTGTGTATATATATATATATATATATATATATATATATATATATATATATATATATATATATATATATATATATATATATATATATATATATATATATATATATATATAATGTCGTACCTAGTAGCCAGAACGCACTTCTCAGCCTACTATGCAGGGCCCAATTTGCCTAATAAGCCAAGTTTTCATGAATTAATTATTTTTCGACTACCTAACCTAACCTAACCTAACTTTTTCGGCTACCTAACCTAACCTAACCTATGAAGATAGGTTAGGTTAGGTTAGGTAGGGTTGGTAAGGTTCGGTCATATATCTACGTTAATTTTAACTCCAATAATAAAAAATTGACCTCATACATAATGAAATGGGTAGATTTATTATTTCATAAGAAAAAAATTTGAGAAAATATATTAATTCAGGAAAACTTGGCTTATTAGGCAAATCGGGCCTTGCATAGTAGGCTGAGAAGTGCGTTCTGGCTACTAGGTACGACATATATATATATATATATATATATATATATATATATATATATATATATATATATATATATATATATGCGCGAACAAGCCTGAATGGTCCCCAGGACTATATGCGACTGAAAACTCACACCCCAGAAGTGACTCGAACCCATACTCCCAGGAGCAACGCAACTGGTAAATACAGGACGCCATAATCGCATATAGTCCTGGGGACCATTCAGGCTTGTTTGCATTTGTGTTCCTCACGTGTGCCCCAAAGAATGAGGTGATTTGATAAAATGCTATGCCCAAGATTACCATCCGAGTGCCGGCGGGGAAGTGGTTCAAATAGCTTCGGCTATCACTTACTTTTGTCCGGTCGTGATGGTCAAGCAGATTAAGGCGTCTTGTAGTTTCCAACGCAACTCCCAGGAGTTGCGTTGCTCCTGGGAGTATGGGTTCGAGTCACTTCTGGGGTGTGAGATTTCAGTCATTATATATATATATATATATATATATATATATATATATATATATATATATATATATATATATATATATATATATACACAATATATATATATATATATATACATTAGTATATTTTGGTAGCAGTCTTTCTTGCAAACATTTGTTGTTAAATATGACTGAGAAGGTAAGATTAATAATTCAAACACGAATTTTCTCAATGTTTCTTATGTTTCTTTTCACTGTCTTTGGTAAGTGAAAAATCAATTCTTCAAAATTCATTTTTATTTCTAGTCTGACGCGACGCTTGAACGCGTTACGTAATAACTTATTACATTTTCATCAAAGACTTTAGTTTACACACACAACTGTAACCTGTAAACAATAAACTGAGTCAGCTAATCCGTCATACTTATACTCGCATTTGGGTGAGATGATATGGTGCAACAGTTTTGGATGAGGTGAACAAACTTGGACAAATACAAGACAGAACACGGGAACACGGCTACAGAGATAAGAGCCTCGTTGGACGTAGAATCACTGTTACCAACGTACCTGTGGATGAAACAATCGGGATGATAGCCGACAGAGTGTATCGTGATCCGACTTGTACGACTCTTGACATTCCAGAAAACATTCCAAGGAAACTACTCTAAGCTTAAACTAAAGAGGCACCCTTCTTGAGCTCGGATGGGCATATGTATAATGAAAGTAGTATATGTATAAAGTGGATGGGGTCGCCATGAGTTCTCCCCTAGGTGTCCTGCTTGCGAACTTCTACATGGGTACCATCGAGCAAAAGGTCTTAGTTGACATGGACATGAAACCGGCCATATACTGCAGGTATGTTGACGACATTTTTACACAGGTACCTGATGTCAGACGTCTGCAGGAGCTGAAGGAGGAATTTGAGCGGAATTCTGTGTTGAGTTTCACTTACGAGATGGAGAAGGATGGGAAGCTGCCCATTCTAGATGTATCAGTCACGGAAAGGAGCGGAGGCTTCCACACTGCAGTCTACACTAAGGAAACAAACATAGGAATGTGCCTCAATGCCAATAGTGACTGCCCAGACAGGTACAAGAGGAGTGTATATATATATATATATATATATATATATATATATATATATATATAATATATAATATATATTAATTCATGATCTGGTCTTTCATTATAGTATGCAAGTCTTAGTGATGAGTGCAGGATATAACAAGACGAAGCTTTACTTGACAGTTGGTGAATTTCTACACCACATTACTACTGGATTGCCGAATTAATTTCCCCTAGTGATGGATTGTACATGGAGGTTTGATGCCCTTCAATATGCAGGCGATGAGTCACAATAACATGGCAAAAGTATGTTGACCAGACCACACACTAGAAAGTGAAGGGACGACTACGTTTCGGTGCGTCCTTGACCATTCTCATGTCGATTGAGAATGGTCCAGGACGGACCGAAACGTCGTCGTCCCTTCACCTTCTTGTGTGTGGTCTGGTCAACATGCCATTAAATCCTTGAGGGGAAAAATCAACAATTTATTAGGGTTTGTTTGAAAATTTATGACGAAAATGAGTTCGTCGGAAATCTATCGATCAATTCGAGCGTATAACTTGGGTGATGCAAAGAGTTAACGGCTGCCGTTATGTCCCCCGACCAGTGTACGAGTTTAGTTGATCCAAACCTCGAATGTGGTTATGAATAATTTCTTATAATCCATAACCATGCTTTACTTATTAATCCTATTAAAAAAAACATTGGGATGAATAAAATAGGCCTATACGCTATAAAAGACATCCCTAAGGGTCCTAAAATGTTATTATTCTTATTGTGGAAGTAATGAGTTCTCAACTATTATCAAGTAGATATAACACACAGAAAGGACAATAACGTGATGCCTGAAATGAACAAATCCACAAGGGCCGTGACGAGGATTCGAACCTACGCCCGAGATCATCCCGGACGCTGCCTTTATCGACTGAGCTACGACGCGGTCACGGCCCTTGTGGATATGTTAATTTGATGCATCACGTAATTGTGATTTCCGTGTGTAATAAAGTAAGGGCGAAGAGGGAGGCCTATTGACATAGCTCGAGTGCATGGGGGGAGTTGCATAAAACCCTGGTTTGTGTCTCGGAGAGGCGGCAGCATCCAGCAAGTTCAGTATAACTTCGGTTTCAACTCTTTTTGACCATGTCGTAGCTCAATCGATGAAGGTAGCGTCTGGGATGATCTCGGACGTAGGTTCGAATCCTCGTCACGGCCCTTGTGGATTTGTTCAAGAAGATATAATAAATCTTTTCTCTCTTTTTTTCTCTCTCTCTCTCTCTCTCTCTCTCTCTCTCTCTCTCTCTCTCTCTCTCTCTCTCTCTCTCTCTCTCTCTCTCTCTCACTCTCTCTTCCTCTCTCTCTCACTCTCTCTTCCTCTCTCTCTCACTCTCTCTTCCTCTCTCTCACTCTCTCTCTTCCTCTCTCTCACTCTCTCTCTCCCTCTCTCTCTCTCTCTCTCTCTCTCTCTCTCTCTCTCTCTCTCTTCCTCTCTCTCACTCTCTCTCTCCCTCTCTCTCTCTCTCTCTCTCTCTCTCTCTCTCTCTCTCTCTCTCTCTTCCTCTCACTCTCTCTCTCTCTCTCTCTCTCTTCCTCTCACTCTCTCTCTCTCTCTCTCTCTCTCTCTCTCTCTCTCTCTCTCTCTCTCTCTCTCTCTCTCTCTCACTCTCCTCTCTCTCTCTCTCTCTCTCTCTCTCTCTCTCTCTCTCTCTCTCTCTCTCTCTCTCTCTCTCTTCCTCTCTCTCACTCTCTCTGTCCCTCTGGATGGAGAGAAAGGAAAATGATAAAACACAAATATAAAGAAATACAAAATGTAAAATATGAAGAAAGAGCCGGAGCTTGCAGGTTTTAACAGCGAGCCATTGAGCGGATCTCTGAGGGAGGCGCGGGACTCACCTTACACAAAAGTCTCTCTAAGGTCGAGGGGCTCAGTGCTTGCTGTCGCACAGCTTGAGAGATGGGGTATAGTGGAGTGACGAGCAGTGTAGAGGCGTGACGAACAGTGTAGAGGCGTGACGAACAGTGTAGAGGCGTGACGAGCAGTGTAGAGGCGTGACGAACAGTGTAGAGGCGTGACGAGCAGTGTAGAGGCGTGACGAACAGTGTAGAGGCGTGACGAACAGTGTAGTGGAGTGACGAGCAGTGTAGAGGCGTGACGAACAGTGTAGAGGCGTGACGAACAGTGTAGTGGAGTGACGAGCAGTGTAGAGGCGTGACGAACAGTGCAGAGGCGTGACGAGCAGTGTAGAGGCGTGACGAGCAGTGTAGAGGCGTGACGAACAGTGTAGAGGCGTGACGAACAGTGTAGAGGCGTGACGAGCAGTGTAGAGGCGTGACGAACAGTGTAGAGGCGTGACGAACAGTGTAGTGGAGTGACGAGCAGTGTAGAGGCGTGACGAACAGTGTAGAGGCGTGACGAACAGTGTAGTAGAGTGACGAGCAGTGTAGAGGCGTGACGAACAGTGCAGAGGCGTGACGAGCAGTGTAGAGGCGTGACGAGCAGTGTAGAGGCGTGACGAACAGTGTAGAGGCGTGACGAACAGTGTAGTGGAGTGACGAGCAGTGTAGAGGCGTGACGAACAGTGCAGAGGCGTGACGAACAGTGTAGAGGCGTGACGAACAGTGTAGAGGCGTGACGAACAGTGTAGAGGCGTGACGAACAGTGTAGAGGCGTGACGAGCAGTGTAGAGGCGTGACGAGCAGTGTAGAGGCGTGACGAACAGTGTAGAGGCGTGACGAGCAGTGTAGAGGCGTGACGAAGAGTGCAGAGGCGTGACGAACAGTGTAGAGGCGTGACGAACAGTGTAGAGGCGTGACGAACAGTGTAGTGGCGTGACGAACAGTGTAGAGGCGTGACGAACAGTGTAGAGGCGTGACGAACAGTGTAGAGGCGTGACGAACAGTGTAGTGGCGTGACGAACAGTGTAGAGGCGTGACGAACAGTGTAGAAGCGTGACGAACAGTGTAGAGGCGTGACGAACAGTGTAGAGGCGTGACGAACAGTGTAGAGGTGTGACAAAAAAGGGTTGTGACGCATTGACCAGAGAATGACGCGTTTTGGCAACATTAATGGCAACAGTGTTGAAAATCAATACAAACTGTCAAAGAGATCAAGATATAAGACAATTGTACCTGTTTCATATTATAATTAACCGTGACAACAGGAGCTAGTGATGGGAGGAACAACAGGAGAGACGTAGCTCGCTATCTCTCTCTCTCTCTCTCTCTCTCTCTCTCTCTCTCTCTCTCTCTATCTATCTATCTATCTCTAAGCAATATGAATATTCTCTCTCCCCATTCTATTATTGAACTTAGTTTTCACCTTCACGAAGATAGAGGGAGGTGTGTGTGTGTGTGTGTACTCACCTATTTGTGCTTGCAGGGGTTGAGCTTTGGCTCTTTGGTCTCGTCTCTCAACTGTCAATCAACTGGTGTACAGATTCCTGAGCCTATTGGGCTCTATCATATCTACATTTGAACTGTGTATGGAGTCAGCCTCCACTACATCACTGCCTAATGCATTCCATCCGTTAACTACTCTGACGCAGAAAAACTTCCTTCTAACGTCTCTGTGGCTCATGTGGGTACTCAGTTTCCACCTGTGTCCTCTTGTTCGCGTACCACCAGTGTTGAATAGTTTATCCTTGTTTACCCGGTCGATTCCCTGAGGATTTTGTAGGTTGTGATCATGTCTCCCCTTACTCCTCTGTTTTCCAGTGTTATAAGACGCATTTCCCGCAGCCTTTTCTCGTAACTCAGGCCTCTTAGTTCTGGGACTTAGTTCTGTCTAGTTGCATACCTTTGAACTTTTTCCAGCTTTGTCTTGTGCAGGACAAGAAGGTACGGGCTCCATGCTGGGGCCGCATACTCCAGGATTGGTCTTACATATGTGGTGTACAAGATTCTGAATGATTCCTTACACAGGTTCCTGAAGACTGTTCTGATGTTAGCCAGCCTCGTATATGCCGCAGACGTTATTCTTTTTATGTGGGCTTTAGGAGACAGGTTTGGTAGATGTGTGTGTGTGTGTGTGTGTGTGAGAGAGAGAGAGAGAGAGAGAGAGAGAGAGAGAGAGAGAGAGAGAGAGAGTGGACAATGCATAAAGCCCTGACTGGGCATCAATGGAGGCTGCAGCACCCTTAAAGGACTTAGTTCAATCACAGGATGCATTGGTTTTAGCATGTCGTGGCCGAGTGGCTTAGGACGTATACTTTGGTGCAGTACCCAGTGTGCTGGTTCAAATCCTCTTCATGGCTCCTACGGATTTTCTCCCAGATACATCAAGTTAATGTGATTTATTTTGCAATATATATATATATATATATATATATATATATATATATATATATATATATATATATATATATATATATATATATATATATATATATTTATCACTAAGAAATGTAAATGATCCAACCAGGATTCGAACCCATGACGTCACTGATCAACATCAAACGTACACAATACCATGACCACTGCACAATTGATCGTTAAATCACGAAGATCACGGTAGTAACGGTGGTCACGGTACTGTGTAAACGTTTAGGGTGGGTGTGTGATCCTTGACGTCATGGGGGTTCGAATCCTAGTCGGGTCATTTATAGTTCTCAGTGATGATCTACGGCTGGCACAGTCCCTGCAAATCGTTAAACAGACCAAGAATCAGAGTTATCCATGGAAAGTCAGTACCTGGGACCGCTACACACTGCCAGCAGAAACAGCCTTGTTGACGGTACGAGTCTGCAGATAGCGCCTTCATCCATCAACTGCGGTGCTTTCCACCTTGTGTGGGCTGGGAGCTGCTGTCTCGCGGGGCAATTAGGCCGAGTTTTTATGCCTGCAAATGATTGTTATTGCTTTCCGGCCGCTGTTATGAGCTAATTTTAACACCAGCGAGCGAGCCCAGTGACGCGCCTCTTCCCTCTCGTTCATGGCAATCATATAATGTGGCTATATATGGCAATTCTTTGGAGTTTAGCTATTTATATGGCAACCATTTAGAGTGTCTATTTAGGGAGGGGAAGGTTGCTATTGATGGCAACCATTTAGGGCAGCTATATTCACGGCAACAATTTAAGTAGTTATATATATATATATATGGCAACTGTTTATTATAGCTGTTTATGGCAGCTTTCTTAAGGTAGCTATATAGGACAATCATTTAAGGTAGCTATTTAAGGCAACCATATAGGATATATATTTATAGAAGCTATTTAGTATAGCTATTATCCATTTAGCACAGCTATTTATGGCAACCAAATGGCAAACTATTTATTATAGTCATTGACGATAATCCTATATGGCCACTATATAGCTATTTAACTCTTTATGGAAACCATTTAGTTTTTTTATTTAGGCAACTGTTTCAGCAGCTGTTCATGGCAACTATTTATGGCAACTATTTATCTCAGAACTATATTTATCGTGCATCAAATAACGTGCAGCAATTAATAAATTAATAATTATCAATTAATTTAAAAACATTAATTGATAATTAAATGAGCAAATAATGATAAAAAATCAGTGTTAAATTATAATTGATTGCCAAACACATTTGCAAATGAACAAATTGTTAATGTATAAACTGAGAATTACAATATATTTCTGAAGTGAGTTCTTTGCAATTGTCACAAACTTCTATTTTTGTGTTCTAATGTAGGTCGATTTTTTTTATTTATATGTTAAGAGTAACCGGCAACCCCCTCACAAACACACACACACACATACAGACACATACACATACACACACACACACATATTAAGTGTTCCATTAAGAGGAATGGTCTAGAAAATGGCTACTAAATTTTAACTCTGCAAAGTGTTAAGTAATGCAATTAGGCGAAATTAGAAGGAGGCTTTTCATAAGGTACCATCTGGGAGGTGATATCCTGCAAGAGGTAAATAGACAGAATGATCTGGGAGTTGACATCTCACCGATCCTGCCCCCGAAGCCCACATCAAAAGGATATCATCAGCGGCTTATGCTAGATAAGCCAACATGAGAACTGCCTTTAGAAACATGCGTAAGAAATCGTTCAGGAACCTGTATACCACTTATGTCAGACCAATCCTGGAGAATGCAGCACCAGCCTGGAGCTGCATTACCTAGTTAAACACAAGACAATGTTAGAGAAGGGGTGACATGATTGTGGGAACCGACCTGTGAGATTTATATTTATTTAATTTATATGAATTTATATAGAATTTATATTTACGGTAATTTATATATTTCGATAGCAATTTGTATGATGTTTAGCGGACTGTATTTCTGCAAATTCTCACAAATCGATCCTTACACATTAGAGGGGGTTTATATTAAATTTATATATATGCAGCTAATCAAACTACAGTATTAAACTACATATATTAGTAAATAAATTGGAGGTGCCTTATCTTATTGTACAGCAGGCTTAGTCCACCGAGTATAACTAGGATGTAGACACCAAATTATCCTCGTGAGAGGCTAGCTTCCAGCACCCATAGTAACTGATGTTACCAAGATTAATTCTTGCTTCCTCTTCTTGTTCCTGTCAAAGGGCACTAGCTGTAAGCCGGAATCCTAATATACGACAGCTATATCAGAGAAAACACTGTATATTATATATGATAAGGACCAAGGCTTAATTACCTGTATTTAGAGGCTCGTTAGCGTCCTAACTGGAATTAATCATATCTACCTACATTACTTGCCAATAATGACTTACATAAGATTTCGGAAAGACACTTCCCTTGTGGTTGTTGACAGCGTGTTGATGATGGTAGAACACTTTGATCTCCATAACACTTCGTCCAAGAGAAATTATAGGAGCTGAATTTGCTCCCCAGCGCCTGTGGTCTTAACAATGGCTGAACTCCACCACCACCCTCACTACTGAGGCCTTGGCTCTCCTTGTTCAGTTGTCAATAAGTGATAGAAGGGTCACATTTACTCTATTATGATACTGATAATTAAGTTAATTCCAAGGAGATGGTTTTATGATGTAATAAGTCCGAAGACTACTGTATTAAAGAGTAATTCCCAGCAGAATAGCTGGTGAAATTATAGTACTATGTGGCAATGATATCCCGTTTTCTATTGACGGAAAATTCCACTACAAGCTACATTTTCTATGGATAACGTGTGTATACAACAGCAGCAATATTATCGGCATATTGCATGTAATATTAGTAAATGGTGTTGGGTTTTCCGACAATGATAACCACCTTCAAAATTTTCAGGGGAATTGACAGGGTGGACAAAGACAAACTCTTTAGCACGGGTGGAACACGAACAACGGGACACAGGTGGAAACGTAGTATCCAGATGAGCCACAAAGAAATTAGAAAGAACTTTTTTCAGTGTCAGAGTAGTTAGTAAATGCCATGCATTAGGCAGTGATGTGGTGGAGGCTGACTCCATACACAGTTTCAAAAGTAGATATAATAGATCTCAATAGGCTCAGGAACCTGTACACCTGTTAATTGACAGTTGAGAGGCGGGACCAAAGAGCCAGAGCTCAACCCCCGCAAGCATAATTAGGTTAGTACACACACACACACACACATACACACACACACACACACACACACACACACACACACACACACACACACACACACACACACACACACACACACACACACACGCCGCATCACCGCAAGCTGCTGCAGCATGCACACTCAGCCTCTCAGTTGGATCATTTCAATAATTACATTTTGGAAATTGTCTTTGTAGTATGGGGGAAGCGGAGGTCTCACGTTTGGTCGTATATGTGATCGCCAAGCGGTCCATTAACCTCCATTAGTACAGTCTGGAGCACACCTTCAGAAGTTCGACTACATTGTCCCCCTGAGACACCATTATCTACTAAGAAGGGTCTGTGAAAACTTTTTATTTTTATATACAGAAATTTTGCTTCTACAGGGTGAAAAAGAAGGGAAGATGAGGGGGTAAAATATCGAATATCTATTGGTCCTTTTTAATTATTAATAACTGAAGCTGGCTGCTATTCATCCTCTTCGTCTATTTATCAAGCAAATTTTTTGTATTTCTCTGTACTATCTTTCCATTAAGGTTGGTTTAGCTTTCCCATTAAGAAGGTGAAGCTTTACCTTAAGGCAAGTGCAGTTTTCCCTTATGGCATTGATTTTTCCCATTCTAACGAAGGTTCATCTTTCCTTTAAAGCAGGTAAAGCTTTTCCTTAAGGTTAGCCTGTGTTTCTCTTCAGGCAGGTAAATTCGATCTGTCGTGGGACATGATTAACTTTCTCCAATTTCAAGTTTATTTTCCTTTAAGAAGTTTTAAAATTTCAGGAAAGGCAATGAGGGCTAATATCTGCCTCTTTCAAACGTTAATCTGGTATTATATATTAGTTAGCCATCAATTGGGTTCACCGACCGTCCTGACACGCTCTATAGGTCTGTAAACCTAGGAGGGAAAAACTACCTAGGAACTAACTATGACAAAGTTTGTTCCACGTCTGTATCGCCGCAGACGATACAGACAATTTTCTATATTCAGAAAAATAAAGGTCTAGCGTCATCCTTCGCGTCGTTGCTGATGTTTCCGTTTATGTCTAACTTACTATGATTCAGATTTCTCGTAATTTCCACACCATTGACATCTTCCGAATACTACAAATTTGCACACCTTGGCTAAATTAAGTTATTTGCGAATTTTTGACTGTGTATAAATCCTGTAGATCTTCAGTATCTCGGATCTGCGAGGATAGCGAGCTTCGCCAAATATCGTCAGTCGCTGAGAGCATTCGTCGTCACTAGATATGTGTTCTTTCGTAACTTGCTGACTACGATGGCATCAATTGATCAGAAGTTCGCAACACTAAAACAAACTCTGTTCTTTCGCTAAAGAAAACAAAATAACTTCATTAACCGTAAAAAAAAAATCTAATAAATTTGTTACTTAAAAGAAATACTGAAGCAAATCTTACTAAGTATTACTTCCTATTTTTACTGATGAGAACCTTTGCGCATTTTTTTTTCTGACCGTCGAGATGATATTTATTATTTATGTTAAGATGCTAACTTACGATGATGAGGCAGTTAAGACGGAGGCACCAGTGTACAGAGCCAGGCATAACACCTGTATCATTCACTAAGCTTGATACACACTCAATCGGGTCAGACACATAGTTAAGAGTATAAATGACAGCAGCAAAACTGAATTTAGAGCTCAAAACTGAACATGTATTTGATTTTAAAGCCTTGAAATGGGTAATTTCACAAAACCTCTTCTACTATTACAACAATAATGTGTGTACTATGAAATTAATGTGATTGAAAAAAATATTCAATTTCATTACGGAAAGGCAAATGAAGTAATTTACTCGACTAGCCTAAATGAAAATGAAAATGACTCAGCACCGGACAAAACAGTTTTAATACTTTTGGAATACGTAAAAACACACATAATTATGATTATACAAATAGATAAATTCTGCAAAAGTGAATTTTTCTGTCTCTGAGAATATAAACTTATCATCTACCCCAAAAAACATCCGCACAATATGAAATTACATATGTCATTACGAGAATAAGTGGTGTAGGTGATGTACATCACGAACCGTAGTTCATCTCCAAAGAGAGAGACGCACGTAGACATAGCGAGTATTCTTAGCGTGTGATATGGATGAAGAACTCTCATCTTTAATCCGTAGCACTGTAGCTGTTAGTTAAAAGAGGCTGAGAGACGAGGGCACACCATATATAAAAAATTGTGTCCACTGCCTACAGGGGCACAGAGACAGGCTGAGCCTCGACGTCCACGAACCGAAGCAAAAATATCAAGAGAAAGATTACGAGGGAGAGTGGGAGCGAGAGGGGGAAAAGGAGAGTTTGGCTTAGAGGAGGGATGATTGGATTCTGGGAGAGGGGTGTAGAGGGACTAAGGGAAAGGGGTGTTGGGACTAAGGGAGATAGGTGCTGAGGTTCACTGGTGGTGAGGTTTGGAGTGTGTGTGGATTGGAGATGGGAGGGAGGGGAAAGGAGGTTCACGCAGAAGTAATAAAATACATATATGCTGACGTTACATACCGGGAAGAACCTAAAGTAAGTCTTTGGAAAGGTTATAGATTATATCCTGAAATATGACATCATAATACAAAATTAGGGAATGAGAAGTAATTGAATGACATAAAAAATAGAGGCGTGTATCTAAACTGGAAAAAGGTTAGGCAAGTCCCTAATCCTAATTATCCCCGGAATTCGACCCGCCAAACCATTTAACAAGCAGGTACCGATTCACTGCAGGGTGAGCAGAGGTTACACTTAAGGATTGGCGCCCAGTAAATCCTCCCCGGCCAGGATGCGAACCCAGGCAAAAAGCACTCGCGAAGCGCCGAGCGAGTATTTTACCACTGCGCCACGGGGACTGCAGTCATGAATAAGCCAGAAGCAACAAATAGATCCATCGGTGGTGTTGTAGGCCTAAACATTTGTAACCTCATATGGGTCATTATCTCACTACCTCGAGCTTACTGACCAGCGAGCAACAATATTCTTAACGTGGATCATGTTTTAAGTTAACTCTGAGTGTATAAACACCGAGAAACAGGATATACTTCTCGGCGTGTGTATCTATGCTTTCTTCCAACGGTTCTGTTTGATAAAGATATCGAAGCTCTTAGTAGGAATCTTGAACTATGTGGCATCAACACACAAATTACTAAACTATTATATAATACTAAACTTGACTTTCCTTTGATTTTACATCATAATTTTAAAAAGTTATTGTGGTTGACTATAAAGATTTTTTGGGCTGAAGAGTTTAAACAAAACGATCTAGCAGAGTGTGTGTCCAGAGTCAAGCGAGGTCAGTGGTAACAGGCACACTCGCGACTCTGCTCCTGAACACTGCTCGGTAGACACTTTCATCAATACTAACTCTGCTCCTCAGCCTGGAGAGTGTGAGGGGGCAACACCTGCGGTCTTACCACTGGTCCGTGTGGAGAGTGGATCAACATGGCCTTTACACGTCATGCTCGAGTTCATCATAGGTTCCTGGTGAACTTGAATTAGTATTAATGTAATACTAATACTTAATTATATTTTCTGTTCAAATTTTATTTTTCCCCCACATGTATCTTCATCACATGGCCCGAGGCCACAGCAGGAGCTACGTGGTGATGCTGCAAGTCTTCTGGGCCACCACTTACGTATATTGGACAATAGCACCAGAATGCAGTCTATTAGGGAGACTCCTCGATGGCATCTCGGGAGAATTAGGGAGGTGTTGGGTTTTCCACCACAATAGTACCATTTGCATAGGGCGTCAGGCCTCGCCAGAGAGCACCCACGCTTGCTGGACTACAAGGAATAATGTTCCTTATGGCTCCGGGGCCTCTCTGGCGACGAGATGCCACACGAAAACATCACGTAAGTAACGCGATGACCTGACCCGAGACACAAGCTCTTGTCTTGTGTGTTCACCCGTATATTCGCCCGTTGGCACCCGTATATTCACCCGTTGGCACCCGTATATTCACCCGTTGGCACCTGTATATTCACCCGTTGGCACCCGTATATTCACCCGTTGGCACCCGTATATTCACCCGTTGGGACCCGTATATTCACCCGTTGGGACCCGTATATTCAAACTATAACCAAGAATCAAGTTGAAATCTGATTGGCAAGTCGCGTTTTAGGGAAAACTAGTAAGACAAGGCTTAATATATGTGCTGTAAGAAAGAAGAGCAAGAAGCATTCTGCTGTGGTCCCATCCGGTGTTGAAAAGGCAAGAACCTGTTCAGATTAGTAAAAATATCCTTTTTGGGAACAATGATTGACTTGATTAATTTATTTAGCTTAAAAATAAGAATAATTAAAAATATAATCCCTAGAGGATAGCCAATCTGATTAGCAGATTGGCTGAAACTGGTAATCTCAAAGGTTTGAAGTCCACATGCCGGCAGATACTGTAAAGTACAGGCTTAGATATGCTTTCGGAACTGACAACATCCACAAACCCGTAACTATTTTTCCGTCGACCCCGTACTATTTATCCGTTCAATCATCATCCAAATACCCCCACACCCATGTACAAACTAACCGTCTAGGTGGCTCAACACTCTGCCTGAGTATTGGTGCAAATTAAAGGTTGTTCCAAACATAATAACATCCTCCTCGTCGTAAATATTATTAGCCATAGTACTGCCTAAACGACACTGCCAGCACAGTAAGGAGGCATACAGATTACAGAACCACGTAAGCCAGGATAATTCAGAAATGTGTAGCTCCGTCGGGAACTATCACGTCAAACAGAAAACCTGAAAATGAACAAAGGCTTCCAAAAATTACGTGCAATGGAATACGAAGAAATGTTTAGAGGGCTGTGCACACCAAATAACGCTGGATAGAAAGAGAGAGAGAGGGAGAGAGGGAGAGAGAGAGAGAGAGAGAGAGAGAGAGAGAGAGAGAGAGAGAGAGAGAGAGAGAGAGAGAGAGAGAGAGAGAGAGAGAGAGAGAGAGAGAGAGAAGAGATATAAAATGTGCAACAACTACATATATAACATGTTGACATAGGCTGGTGATTGATATAGCCAAGCCATTGAAATATTAGAAAAGTATTTTTTTGGTGTTAGAGCAGTGTGAAAATAGTATAAAATGAAAGTGCAGATTATAGAGGTGAACTCCATTCACAATTTGAAAAGTAGATATAATTACATAATTTACGTAGGAACCCATATTGCATATGATGACCGTCTGCTGAAAAAGCAGGATCCAGGAGTTGAAGCTCGATATTCCGGCCACATATAGGTGACTCCAAATTAGTGAAAAGGGAGAGCAAACACACACGCACACTTTGCACGCTCAGCTGAAACACAATTCTCCAAAATAAAACGCATCGAAAAATCTAAATTGGAGAGTTTAACACCCAATTAGAGAAGCATTGTGCCACAGTCCGTAAAAAACCTTTAGATTCTAATTAACCCTGAAGCGTTGTGTTTTGTTTTAGTTACTCGTCTTTCAAGGTTCTGTAGGACTGCACGGTTGCTTATTTACATTGCTCAGCTCGTAGTATTACCAGTGACAAAGAGAGAAGTGGCTTGCTAAATTTAAATGTTTTGTATCTATTGGGCTATTTGTTGACCAGACCACACACTAGAAAGTGAAGGGATGACGAGGTTTCGGTCCGTCCTGGACCATTCGCAAGTCGATTGTGAATGATGGTCGTCCTGGACTATCAAGTCAAGTCTATTTCTACCGCCCCCCCCCAGTAGAAATAGCCTAAACTACTCTATCCTTTTGAGACGTATTTTTTCTTTTCTTAATAAACATACTTGAACTTGAACAGCATCAATTGGGCAATATTGCCTATGTTTTTTCCCCATTCCGTTCATTCTATGTGTTATATCCATGACACATAGATATTCATTCTATGTGTCATGGATATCACCATGACAGGTTAAATAGCCAACACTACATTCATAAATACTAGCGCGGATGCTACTATGCATTTGTGCATAACTGATTGTCCTGTGACAATGTTCGCTACAGTCCAGAATAAAAAGTTACATTTTTATCCAGTCACACAAAATCCAAAAGCTCCACACTACGTTCACGCCTATAATGAAAAACAATACCTGTTTTCCCAACTTCGGATGGTGCCAAAGAACAGGCTTTTAAGGAACCGGATTACGAAATATCACAAGAATACTGCTAAAATGGTCCAAAATCGCATTGAAAGACCGTGACCCCAAGGAAGCCATCTAGAAAGAGTGGATGGGAGTCAGAGCATAGATTGGGGAGGGATGAGATAGTAAGGGAGCTATTTGGAGAAGGAAACGGGAATGGCAGAGAGTTTGTCCTTTGAGACGGCCAGGGATAAGGTGGTGAGGAAATGCATTAGAGTAGGAGACCAATGAAAGTGGAGAGTGATAGGGATAGGAAAAAATGAGGGCCTACAAAATGAGATTTGGATATTACTTGGAAGCAAGCTGCATGAGCAGCACACACACACACACACACACACACACACACACACACACACACACACACACACACACACACACACACACACACACACTCTGGAATCATAACGAATGCCGTGTTTCCCCAGGAGTATACAGTAATAAGGAAAGAGAGGGAAGGTAGAGGAGGAGGCGGAGTGGCCCTACTCATGAGAAGGGAATGGAGTTTTAAGGAGATGGCCATCCCGGGCTGTGAGGAGTTCAGAGACTACATAGCAGGCACCATAACAATGGGAGGACCAAGAATAGTAGTAGCAGTAATATACAACCCTCCACCAAATGACAGGAGACCCAGTCAAGAGTATGAAAACATCAACAAGGCAGTTAACACTATAATTGAGAGGGCAGCCTCTGCTGCCTGTAGAAATAGATCCCACCTGCTCATCATGGGCGACTTCAATCACGGAAAGATTGACTGGGAGAACAAGGAACCGCATGGAGGCGAGGATACGTGGAGAGCCAAACTATTGGAGGTGGTGACAAGCAACTTTTTAACGCAGCATGTCGGAGAACCCACAAGGATGAGAGGCAATGACGAACCAGCGAGACTCGACCTAGTCTTCACTCTGAACGACTCCGACATAAGAGAAATCGGTTTTGAGGACCCAGTAGGAATGAGCGACCACAGTGTACTGGTGTTTGAGTACTTGATTGAAGAAGGGTTATTGAACTCGAGGAGGGATACCGAAACCAAAAGGTTAGCATACCGAAAGGGAAACTATGAGGGGATAAGAAAATTCCTAACAGATATAGCATGGGAAACAGAGCTCAGGGGAAAGACGGCCCAAGATATGATGGATTACATCACGCAGAAGTGCAAGGACGCAGCAAACAAGTTTGTCCCAGTCCAAAAGGAAAACAGAGAAATGAAGATGAGAAACCCATGGTTTAATCAAAGATGTAGGCTAGCTAAGCAGCAAAGTAAAAGGGCACGGAGAAACTATAGGAATAACAGGACACTGGAGAGCAGAGAAAGATACCAGAATGCCAGGAATGAATATGTCAGGATGAGAAGAGAGGCAGAAAGACAATACGAAAATGACATCGCAAGCAAGGCAAAGACTCAGCCTAAATTGTTGCATAGCCACATTAGGAGAAAAACAACAGTAAAGGAACAGGTTATGAGATTAAGGATAGGGGCGGAAGGATTCACTACAAATGACAAGGAAGTGTGTGAGGAATTGAATAAGAAATTCCAGGAGGTCTTCACCTTAGAACAAGGAGAAATTCCAGAGGTAAGTGAGGGAATAGCTAACCAGGAACCACTGGAAGAGTTTGAGATTACCAGTGGGGAAGTAAGGAAGTGTTTACTAGAATTGGACGTGACGAAGGCTATAGGCCCAGATGGAATCTCCCCTTGGGTTCTAAAGGAAGGAGCAAGAGAACTGAGCCTACCACTCTCCATAGTGTATAACAAATCACTGGCAACAGGGGAACTGCCAGATATTTGGAAAGCAGCTAACGTAGTCCCGATATACAAGAAAGGGGATAGACAGGAGGCACTGAACTACAGGCCAGTGTCCCTAACCTGCATACCATGCAAGCTGATGGAGAAGATTGTGCGAAAAAAACTAGTGGAGCATCTGGAGCGAAGGAACTTTGTAACACAGCATCAACATGGGTTCAGGGATGGCAGGTCCTGCCTCACAGGGTTACTTGAATTCTACGACCAGGCAACAAAAATAAGGCAAGAAAGAGAAGGGTGGGCAGACTGCATATTTTTGGATTGTCAGAAAGCCTTTGATACAGTGCCACACAAGAGGCTAGTGCGAAAGTTGGAGATGCAGGCTGGAGTGAGAGGGAAGGTACTCCGGTGGATAGAGGAATACCTAAGCAACAGGAGACAACGAGTCTGTGTGAGGGGTGAGGTCTCAGATTGGCGAGACGTCACAAGTGGAGTCCCGCAGGGGTCAGTCCTTGGACCTATACTGTTTCTGGTATATGTAAATGATCTCCCAGAGGGTATAGATTCGTTCCTCTCAATGTTTGCCGACGATGCAAAAATTATGAGGAGGATTGAAACAGAGGATGATAGTAGGAGGCTACAAGATGACCTGGATAGACTGAGTGAATGGTCCAACAAATGGCTGTTGAAGTTCAACCCGAGTAAATGCAAAGTAATGAAACTAGGCAGTGGAAACAGGAGGCCAGGCACAGGATACAGAATAGGAGATGAACACTTAATGAAACAGACAGAGAGAAAGATCTAGGAGTTGATATCACACCAAACCTGTCTCCTGAAGCCCACATAAAGAGAATAACGTCTGCGGCATATGCGAGGCTGGCTAACATCAGAACGGCGTTCAGGAACCTGTGTAAGGAATCATTCAGAATCTTGTACACCACATATGTAAGACCAATCCTGGAGTATGCGGCCCCAGCATGGAGCCCGTACCCAGCACAAGACGAAGCTGGAAAAAGTCCAAAGGTATGCTACTAGACTAGTCCCAGAACTAAGAGGCATGAGTTATGAGGAAAGGCTGCGAGAAATGCACCTCACGACACTGGAAGACAGAAGAGTAAGGGGGGACATGATCACAACCTACAAAATCCTCAGGGGAATCGACCGGGTAAACAAGGATGAACTTTTCAACACTGGTGGGACGCGAACAAGGGGACACAGGTGGAAGCTGAGTACCCAAATGAGCCACAGAGACGTTAGAAAGAACTTTTTCAGTGTCAGAGTAGTTAGCAAATGGAATGCATTAGGAAGTGATGTGGTGGAGGCTGACTCCATTCACAGTTTCAAATGTAGATATGATAGAGCCCAATAGGCTCAGGAATCTGTACACCAGTTGATTGACGGTTGAGAGGCGGGACCAAAGAGCCAGAGCTCAACCCCCGCAAGCACAATTAGGTGAGTACAATTAGGTGAGTACACACACACACACACACACACACAACGACAATTGCTTACCACGAACAGGTAGAGAATGACCTCCATCTCAATGTTCTTCGCCTCACATATTTTCTCATCCTACAAGGCATGGCTCCGGCGCCTTTGTAAGGAGATCCGTCCGCTAGGGAGCTGGGGCCTGAGTGGACGGGCAGGGGTGAGGAGGCAAGTAGTAGACGGAAGAGATAGAAAACTCGATAGACGGCTCAAATTAAGAAAATGATGGGCCACAAAAAAAATGATTATTGATAGCTATCAAAGAGATGATGATGGCTGGAGACTTTCCTTCCTCTCGCCTTTTATTATTATTTTTATGGCGTCAGTGGCTCAATAAATACGGGAGCCAGTCATAATTCCTTAGTAAATATATTGTGCTGCTAATTTATTTATTACCAAACTATTTAAACACTTTCCTGAATGTAATATTTTTACCAGGTCTTCATGTCCCACTCTGCGTTTGTTTGGTTTAATATCTCTGTGTTTCTGTAAATAAAAGCTGAAATGGAATACGTATCGGGGCTTTCAGTTTAATGTAAAAGCTGTCGATTGGAAAATGAAGTTGCCGGTCATTTGTGCAATCGTCATGCAGATCGACGCACACACACGCACACACACACAGTGTGCGTGTGTGTGTGTGTGTGTGTGTGTGTGTGTGTGTGTGTGTGTGTGTGTGTGTGTGTGTGTGTGTGTGTGTGTGTGTATGTGTGTGTGTGTGTGTGTGTGTGTGTGTATCAGGTCAGTGTCCTTAACTTGTATACCATGCAAGGTGATGGAGAAAATCGTGAGAAAAACCTAGTAACACATCTGGAGAGAAGGGACTTCGTGACAACTCATCAACATGGGTTCAGGGAGGGTAAATCTTGCCTTAGAGGCTTAATTGAATTCTACGATCAGGTGACAAAGATTAAGCAAGAGAAGGATGGGCGGATTGTATTTTCTTGGACTGTCGGAAAGCCTTTGACACAGTACCCCATAAGAGGTTGGTATATAAGCTGGAGAAACTAACAGGAATAACTGGTAGGGCGCTCCAGTGGATAGGGGAGTACCTAAGAAATAGGAAGCAGAGAGTTACAGTGAGGGGTGAGACCTCAGATTGGCGTGAAGTCACCAGTGGAGTCCCACAGGGCTCTGTATTTGAACCTATCCTGTTTCTGATATACGTAAATGATCTCCCAGAGGGTATAGACTCATTCCTCTCAATGTTTGCTGACGACGCCAAAATTATGAGAAGGATTACGACTGTGGGAACCGACCTGTGAGATTTATATTTATTTAATTTATATGAATTTATATTTACGTTAATTTATATACTTCGATAGCAATTTGTATAATGATAAGTGGACTGTATTTCTGCAATAATCTCTTAATCTCACAAATCGATCCTCTACACATTAGGGGGGTTTATTAATATATATGCAGCCAATCAAACTACAGAAATAGACTACATACTATTAAACATTGAAGAGGTTCCTTATCTTATAGTACAGCAGGTTAGTCCACCAGGTATAACTAGGGTGTAGACACCAAATTATCCTCTTTGAGGTAGCTTCCATATCACCCAGTAACTGGTGCACATAATCTTGCATCCTCGTCTTGACCTGTCAAAAGTGCGCTAGCTGTGAAGCCAGATACCTATATATGACAAGTATATCAGAGAAAACAGTACATGGAACATGAAGACCTGGCTTAATTACCTTTAGTTTGAGGCGATTTCGCGTTCTAACCGGCTAACCCTATATCCTGACATTAATGGCCATAAATGAATGATAAACGGGTTTCGGATAGACACTTAACTTGATTGTAGACATCGTGTTGGAGATGGTACCTTTGGTTTCCATAACACTACGTCCAAGTAAATTAACAGGAGCCGAATTTGCTCCCGTGTGAGCCTCTGGTCTCAATATAAATGGCTGCATCTAACACTCCATTCTATTGACGTCACTGGCCGACATTGTCCAGAATGATAGGAGCCGAACTCGCTCCACACGTCTCGGAGGTGACACAACAATGGCTGCCCCCTTCCTCCCTCTGACGCCTGGCCTACTTTGTCCAGATTTCAGAACGTGATAGAAGGGTCACATTTACTCTACTTTAATATTTATAATTAAGTTAATTTATATAAGATGTTTTATGATGGTAAAGTCCAAAGACTAATGTATTTAAGAATAATTCCCAGCAGAATAGCTGGTGAATTATAATAGTATGTGGTGATGATATCCCGTTTTCTTTAGACGGTAATTCCACTACAAGTTACGTTTTCTATGGGTAACTTGTTGGTAACACAGCTCTTATCTGTCTGTATGATATTATTATTAAATGGTGTCGGATTTTCCGACATAATTCCCCAGGGGGCTGCTCACGGGTCGAAGTCCTCTTTAGAACAGACGAACACCGATACTCCTCCTTCGGATTATTAGATTAATTTGATGTTAGTAGTTAGTAATCACACATTTGTGTGTCTGTTCGTACAGGACGGATGTCCCGTACTAGAGTTGTAGGGGTTAGAAGTCTAATGCGATTTCATTTCCCTGTCAACTCTTGAAAGGCTAATATTCAAGCCTAATTACATATTATTTAACCCAGAAGACTGAATGTGATCAAGTACTACAGTCAAGTATGATTCAGGGACTGCAGTGAGATCAGTGACATAGATATAACTTGAAGTTTCTTCAGGTAACTGGTCACTGATATATAAACACTGAGGCCCATGGAATACATCTTGATTAAATAATAAATGTATCAAATCAGTCATCAAATTTATTGGGGTTTAATTTAGTTAATTGATTCAGAAGATTGAATAGCTCATCATTAAAGCAAAATATGGTTCTGAGACTGCAGTGGGTTCAGTGACATTGGTCGCAGTGACTTGTAGCTGTTTTAGGCTACTGTTCACTGATTTGCCACTGAGGCCTCATGAACTCATCTTCAGCTTTATATGATGATACTAACATCAACCTCTGTTACTATAGTCAGCTGTAATCTCCTTAGTATAATGCTACTGGAGAAATATAATCAGCTGACAAATTTAGATTGCTACTGGTATTGTTTATCTGCAGGCATAGGTCTCCTCAGGCTTGATACTGGGCCTGAGAGTAATTTACCTCCTGCAGAGTTTAACATGGTTATACCCTGATATTTAGTAGGGCTACCGATGAATCGATGACAATAGTCTGTCCCTACAAGGAGACCGAAGTCGGTGAGGTGATCAGACTTAATATTATCTGCCAATTTTATTCCTCTATTTCTCAGGAATTTGGCTGTTGCTCTCAGACCTCGAACTTGTAGGTCTACTGGTATTTTGTCCACCACAATGGCTTGTACTCGACAGACGTACCTGCCTAAGCGTACTGATGGTTGTACCACCTGGTAGACTTGAGGTCCTGCATCTGTTACAAACCCTGAGATGTTGAATGACATCTGGGCTACAGGCCTTAATTGTAATTCATCTGCCAGCTTTTTAGTAATATATGTTCTCTGGGATCCTTGGTCAAACAACCCACGGGTATGGACCTTGGCCCTCTTATTCAGGATGGTAATTTGGGCAGTAGGCAAAGTCGTATTACCTTTAGACTTTGCCGATTGGACACTCTTTGTTTGTTGCACCTTGCAGTATTGTACTGTGGTGGGAATGCTATCTTCCACCTTGGGTCTTGAATACGTTAATTTCGTATATTTGCACAGTGCTGCATGGTGTCTACCTCTTCTACACCTGTTGCAGGTGTTGAATTGGGTATCACAATAGTCTATGTTGTGTGACTTGAGACACCTTGCACATCTCCCTAATTCCTGGAGTCGCTCCATACGAGTGTCTCTGGTTGGATAATTAGCACAACAGTATGTTGAATGTTTCCTTTTGCAGAACATACATGTTCCCCAGCCTACTGCACGTTTGGAAGTTACCGGTTTGGGTGAACTAGTAACAGTAGGCTTGGAGGATGCTGCTGCATTGTCAGATTTTCTGCAACTTGATGTTAGAGTAATTGACTGATGTTTATTTGGGGTAGTTGTTTTACCCTTTAATTGACTCTTATTTTCTATTTCTGAAGGCTTGCAAGAGGCTTTAACTTCCTCATTTGCTCGTCGTTTGTTTATGATGGAATGTAAACCTTCAGTGATGTCCTGTACTGTCAGGATGGTGTTATGTTGATGTGCATATAATTCATCTAGTATATCGCTGGACAATTTTCGTTGAAGGACTACTTTGGTCATCCATTCACTAGTAGTTATATCAACCTTAAGACTGAATATTCTTAGTAGTGACTCAAACTCCATGCTGAAGGATTGTAATGAGTCAGCAGTCTGATCAGGTTGAGGTAAGTCCAGCAATTGTAGTACTAGATGTATGACAGTTTTCTCATTGCCAGCATTATCCATACTGGCTAGTTGGTGAAGCCTTGTGGGACTTGTACTTGGGCTGCTCATAATACTGAACAAACACTAATGGTAGCCTAGGGTAAATTCTGCACTCACTAGGCAATAATCCTACCTCTACTAGAGGTTAGCACTTAAAATTAATACACATTATATATATACAATCATCCACACTAATGATTTGAGTGATAAACCAGTGTCACTGGAAGTACCTTTAGGTTAGCTCTTCTATATCACCCTAGGATGGTAGAGACACTAATTAATCACTCAAAGGTGTAATGATCATAAGTAAATTATTATATATACACAACTCAACTCGAGTTGATAAAAATTACACCCAAAATAGGGTCTGGACCATTCATTAATGGTGTTAGGTTGTTCAATATAGTACAACTGACTATGGTAATAATGGGACTAGGGTGAACGATAATAGTTCAACTAGTCAATGGTTAATATCCTACCCTGTTGTGGGTTGGCAATTAGTAAATATTATATTGAGATCACTAGTGCAATATATATTAAATAATTCTCTATCTTGGAGAAATAATATACACAATTATTGATAATAGCCTCTTAATTAGCCTCTATGAAACTTCTAATATTATCTAGAAGTATTAAATGTTATTAGTGACCTCGCGAAATAAACTCCACAAAATTCGTAGATAATCTCTCGCGAAATGTAACACCACGAAATCCGTGAACAATCTCGCGAAGACACAGTCACTAATTTGGCTGGATTCTATATTAGCGCTGTCATTTCACGAAATAACACGCCACCAAATATCTGTGGGTGTGCATGAAACCGCTGACTAAGGCTGAACTCGGCTGAGGGAGGCTCCTGAGCTCCCTCGAGGCTACGCTTCCGTCTTTGACTGGCTGGCCTTTGTTTAAATAACACTGCACTAGATATTTAATGAATCCACTGGTTTGGTTAACTGGTTCATCCGGTACTAAGATGACCAAATGTGGGTTCAAAGGATCAAATAATCCGTCATCCGGTTCGAAGATGACCAAATAATGTGGGAACCGACCTGTGAGATTTATATTTATTTAATTTATATGAATTTATATTTACGTTAATTTATATACTTCGATAGCAATTTGTATAATGATAAGTGGACTGTATTTCTGCAATAATCTCTTAATCTCACAAATCGATCCTCTACACATTAGGGGGGTTTATTAATATATATGCAGCCAATCAAACTACAGAAATAGACTACATACTATTAAACATTGAAGAGGTTCCTTATCTTATAGTACAGCAGGTTAGTCCACCAGGTATAACTAGGGTGTAGACACCAAATTATCCTCTTTGAGGTAGCTTCCATATCACCCAGTAACTGGTGCACATAATCTTGCATCCTCGTCTTGACCTGTCAAAAGTGCGCTAGCTGTGAAGCCAGATACCTATATATGACAAGTATATCAGAGAAAACAGTACATGGAACATGAAGACCTGGCTTAATTACCTTTAGTTTGAGGCGATTTCGCGTTCTAACCGGCTAACCCTATATCCTGACATTAATGGCCATAAATGAATGATAAACGGGTTTCGGATAGACACTTAACTTGATTGTAGACATCGTGTTGGAGATGGTACCTTTGGTTTCCATAACACTACGTCCAAGTAAATTAACAGGAGCCGAATTTGCTCCCGTGTGAGCCTCTGGTCTCAATATAAATGGCTGCATCTAACACTCCATTCTATTGACGTCACTGGCCGACATTGTCCAGAATGATAGGAGCCGAACTCGCTCCACACGTCTCGGAGGTGACACAACAATGGCTGCCCCCTTCCTCCCTCTGACGCCTGGCCTACTTTGTCCAGATTTCAGAACGTGATAGAAGGGTCACATTTACTCTACTTTAATATTTATAATTAAGTTAATTTATATAAGATGTTTTATGATGGTAAAGTCCAAAGACTAATGTATTTAAGAATAATTCCCAGCAGAATAGCTGGTGAATTATAATAGTATGTGGTGATGATATCCCGTTTTCTTTAGACGGTAATTCCACTACAAGTTACGTTTTCTATGGGTAACTTGTTGGTAACACAGCTCTTATCTGTCTGTATGATATTATTATTAAATGGTGTCGGATTTTCCGACAACGACAGAGGAGGACAGCTTGAGGCTTCAAAAAGACCAGGACAGACTGCAGGAATGGTCGAACAAATGGTTGTTAGAGTTTAACCCAAGCAAATGTAATGTAATGAAGAGAGGTGTAGGGAGCAGGAGAGGAGATACAAGGTATCATTTGGGAGATGAAATACTTCAAGAGTCAGAGAGAGAGATAGACCTCAGGGTTGATATCACGCCAGATATGTCCCCGGAATCTCATACCAAGAGGATAACATCAGCGGCATATGCCAGGTTGGCTAACATATGAACGGCCATTAGAAACTTGCGTAAGGATTCTTTCTAGAACTCTGCATACAACATATGTCAGACCAATCCTTGAGTATGCGGCTCCAGCATTGAGTCCATATCTAGTAAATCATAAGACTAAACTGGAAAAGGTTCAAAGGTTTGCCACCAGACTAGTACCCGAACTGAGGGGTATGACCTACGAGTAGAGACTACGAGAATTAAACGTCACGTCACTGGGAGACAGAAGATATAGGGGGGCCATGATCACCACATACAAGATTCTCACAGGAATTGATAGGGTAGATAAAGACAGACTATTTAATACAGGGGGGCACACGCACTCTGGGACACAGGTAGAAATTGAGTGCCCAAATGAGCCAAAAAGACGTTAGAAAGAATTTTTTAAGTGTCAGAGTTTTAGACAAACGGAATGCATTAGGAAGTGATGTGGTGGAGGCTGACTCCATACACAGTTTCAAGTGTAGATATGATAGAGCCCAATAGGCTCAAGAACCTGTACATTAGTTGATTGGCGGTTGAGAGGCGGGACCAGAGAGCCAGAGCTAAACCCCCGCAAGCACAACTAAGTACAACTAGGCAACTAGGTAAGTACTCACACACAGAGGCGGGGTTCAAGAGCTAACAGCTCGAGACAGCAGACGCAAATTGTGTCTGCTGGCTCGAGCAGTATATATATATATATATATATATATATATATATATATATATATATATATATATATATATATATATATATATATATAAGGCACAACTCTCCTAAACACGAGAGTGAAGTATACAACTTTAGAACACTTTCCCACCAGGAGACTCGAACCCTAGCCAGCACAGAAGCCTTCCAGCAACTGGCATAACAGGTACGCCTTAACCCTCTTCACCACCTGCTCAGACCCTTAAAGAGATGGTAATTTCGGAGTATTTAAATACACCAAAGATCAACACCTCCCAAGAGCACTAGAGCAAGTGAGGGGTCATTTAGACGTTAATTTCATCAAGTCCCTGTTAATATGGGAAGACACAGTGTCTATGCTTAAGGCACAACTCTCCTAAACACGAGAGTGAAGTATACAACTTTAGAACACTTTCCCACCAGGAGACTCGAACCCTAGCCAGCACAGAAGCCTTCCAGCAACTGGCATAACAGGTACGCCTTAACCCTCTTCACCACCTGCTCAGACCCTTAAAGAGATGGTAATTTCGGAGTATTTAAATACACCAAAGATCAACACCTCCCAAGAGCACTAGAGCAAGTGAGGGGTCATTTAGACGTTAATTTCATCAAGTCCCTGTTAATATGGGAAGACACAGTGTCTATGCTTAAGGCACAACTCTCCTAAACACGAGAGTGAAGTATACAACTTTAGAACACTTTCCCACCAGGAGACTCGAACCCTAGCCAGCACAGAAGCCTTCCAGCAACTGGCATAACAGGTACGCCTTAACCCTCTTCACCACCTGCTCAGACCCTTAAAGAGATGGTAATTTCGGAGTATTTAAATACACCAAAGATCAACACCTCCCAAGAGCACTAGAGCAAGTGAGGGGTCATTTAGACGTTAATTTCATCAAGTCCCTGTTAATATGGGAAGACACAGTGTCTATGCTTAAGGCACAACTCTCCTAAACACGAGAGTGAAGTATACAACTTTAGAACACTTTCCCACCAGGAGACTCGAACCCTAGCCAGCACAGAAGCCTTCCAGCAACTGGCATAACAGGTACGCCTTAACCCTCTTCACCACCTGCTCAGACCCTTAAAGAGATGGTAATTTCGGAGTATTTAAATACACCAAAGATCAACACCTCCCAAGAGCACTAGAGCAAGTGAGGGGTCATTTAGACGTTAGAGGGTTAAGGCGTACCTGTTATGCCAGTTGCTGGAAGGCTTCTGTGCTGGCTAGGGTTCGAGTCTCCTGGTGGGAAAGTGTTCTAAAGTTGTATACTTCACTCTCGTGTTTAGGAGAGTTGTGCCTTAAGCATAGACACTGTGTCTTCCCATATTAACAGGGACTTGATGAAATTAACGTCTAAATGACCCCTCACTTGCTCTAGTGCTCTTGGGAGGTGTTGATCTTTGGTGTATTTAAATACTCCGAAATTACCATCTCTTTAAGGGTCTGAGCAGGTGGTGAAGAGGGTTAAGGCGTACCTGTTATGCCAGTTGCTGGAAGGCTTCTGTGCTGGCTAGGGTTCGAGTCTCCTGGTGGGAAAGTGTTCTAAAGTTGTATACTTCACTCTCGTGTTTAGGAGAGTTGTGCCTTAAGCATAGACACTGTGTCTTCCCATATTAACAGGGACTTGATGAAATTAACGTCTAAATGACCCCTCACTTGCTCTAGTGCTCTTGGGAGGTGTTGATCTTTGGTGTATTTAAATACTCCGAAATTACCATCTCTTTAAGGGTCTGAGCAGGTGGTGAAGAGGGTTAAGGCGTACCTGTTATGCCAGTTGCTGGAAGGCTTCTGTGCTGGCTAGGGTTCGAGTCTCCTGGTGGGAAAGTGTTCTAAAGTTGTATATATATATATATATATATATATATATATATATATTATATATATATATATATATATATATATATATATATATATATATATATATATATATATATAGATAGATAGATAGATAGATAGATAGATAGATAGATAGATAGATACATACATAGATAGATACATAGATAGATAGATACATAGATATATATTCTCTGTTGCGTTTAGAAACTCTTTGTTGTGAGCAAAGAGGTGAAGTTGCAACACTCACAACACAGACCACGATTTACTTAATTTGCAGATCAAGTATTACGGGTATTGACATATTGACAGGTCCAATATTAACACCTGAGCTGAACATCAAAAATACAAAAACACGCACTAAACTCCGAAAGGTTAATGGAGCATTTATATACAAATAGCCACACTGGACAGCATTCCAACGGATATATTTTATGATCACAAATATCACTTACACTAGCGAAATTACACTGCCAAATATATATCAGCGAGCTCTCGGATATTGTGTCAAGTGTAATTTCAGCTTTGCGTTTAATATTACATGCAACGCATCAACAGAGCATCTGGCTCTTCCGTGGTGTTCTATCCGGTTTTCGAAGTGTTTTTTTTCAGCTCGCTTTACCTTGAGCACATGACTGCCTTCACTGTGTTCTTTGCTGTGTTTGATGGGTTCTTAACCTGTTTGCTCTTAACACACATGTGTGTGTGCTACCTAATTGATATAAGGTTGGGAGAACAGCTTAATGATGCAAACCTCGAGAAAGCTGGCGCAGTGACACTAGACATCAAGCTCGATTTACAATACCACCTAGAAAAAAATTAAATAGGACGCAAATTGGAACAAAAATTGCTTCGTCTTTATATAAGCTAAGAAAACAAAATCATAAACTACTCAAACGCTCAAATCTCTCCCGAGAAAGACAATGACGGCTATGTAGAGAAAGATTTAAAGAACTGAATTTAACCAAGAGACTGTAGGAGCCAGTAAGGTTACTTACAATTCCCCTCACCCTCAATGAGGGGAATTCAAAATATTCCTGCTCGTGTGCAAACTCCAAAGCAAACATCTCTGCTAGATTTGAACCTCTTGTGTAAGGGAGACGACACATTCGCTGATAACAACAAATACATTGTAAACAAAATTACTGAAGACAGAGTAGAAGTTTTTTTGTGAATGCCTAAAAACCTGTCTTCAGGCTAGGCTCGTTAGCCGCGGTCGACCCCATAGACGCATTCATCAAATTGTTAAAGTATTATACATTAGAAATAACTTTCCTTTCATGTAGAAAATTATATTTTCATATATTAAAGCTCTTATGTATAGGTTATTCATAGGTTAGGTTAGGCGTTTAGGTTTTGGGGGCAATTATTTGTATTACAGTACGTTAGTGAAACGTAAACCAATACCTCAAGAACGTGACTACAACCTTGAATCATATCTAAGATGTACCTATAATCCTTCTGACCATTGAAGTAGCCATAAACAACATACCTACGCACTCCGCCTCTGATTACTGTAATATCATTTTCATCAAGAATTGCAAAACAAAAAAATAAAACTGTATCACAGGTTTGTAATTACTCGGACATTGAGAGCATTTTGGATAAATGTGACCACGGTGAGACTGGCCAATTAATGTGCACGAAAGGAATAATTACCCGAGTAGGCAAGATCGATATTTACTTCCTACCGAACTGAGACCAGGTTCTGTTTTCAGTGTTCCTTAACATGGCTGCCTATGTGCTGTTCCCTCATGTGTTCTAGAGGTTCCTGAACCAGCTGTTCCTGAGCACAAGGCAACCTGTGTGCTGTTCCTTCATGTGTTCTAGAGGTTCCTGAACCAGCTGTTCCTGAGCACAAGGCAACCTGTGTGCTGTTCCTTCATGTGTTCTAGAGGTTCCTGAACCAGCTGTTCCTGAGCACAAGGCAACCTGTGTGCTGTTCCTTCATGTGTTCTAGAGGTTCCTGAACCAGCTGGTCCCAAACACAAGGCAGCCTGTGTGCTGTCAGCATGCAAGGGGGAGAACAACGAGGCGGAGCGTCGCTCTGTTCTTCCCTAGCAAATAACAGGTTATGCCGTAATCGTAACCAGAGGAATGAAAATGCCAGCAACTTGGATGCATTATTGCTTTTCCCCTTTATGAAAGGTTTGATTTAGCAGTGAAGGGGTTGGCGTCTCCCCTCGTGTCGTCAAGAGAACACAAGGGGCAGGAGTCACCAGAGATATAAAATGCTCACTTGCACGACTTTGTGCTTATATTGCACATTTCTTGTACTGTCTCAATCTTCTGAAATATGTTAGTGTTGTTGCCGTTGTGTAGTCACTATTCTCACTCTGCCGTAGGTCTAGCAAAGAATTATTATTTAAATTATATATTTGTTTTTGTTTTATTTTTTTGGTTCAATTGAACAATCTTTTGAATCGAACCTTCCTATTATTCTTTAGAGGCAAATTCGTGCACTTGAGGTTGACCGTCTATATATGAAGCAGCCCTCTTCCCCCCCCCCCCACCCCTCCATCCCCAACAAAAGTAATAAATAGAGTTTTATTCCCTTACCCAACTATTTCATACCGATCCATTAACACAAATCCCTTCCAATTATGAACGCTAACAAAACCCATGCCTATTAAGCGCTTCTCTCGCTTCATTAATACAGTGGCAATCTGATTGGGAGGTATTAGGAAATGCTCCTCTCTTCCCACACCACATTATCTCCTTCCCTTAAGAGTATGGAGGTGTGAGGACCCCTCCCCCCACACACACACCCCACACCATCCCTACCCCTCCCCCCCCACCCCCAGCCCCCTACCACAGCTCGGGAGATGATTGTGGCAGTAAATTCCTCCGCCGATTCCATCGAGGCGAACGATAAAGGCTTGCCGGAGACTTCAGCCATGATCCTCGCTTGCTCCTAGACTTACCTTCGCTCCGTTTAACACGCTCGATGGCGGCCCAGAGCAAAATCAGTGTTAAATTGGATAAAGCTGGGTAGATGAACGGGTTTTAGACTACTACTACCCGCTTCTCTCTCTCTCTCTCTCTCTCTCTCTCTCTCTCTCTCTCTCACTCGATCTCAGTTTCCCTTCTATACTCATCTCCACACCTCCATCACTTCTCAGTTTCCTCGCACATTTCCCTGGTAATCTGTTCCTCATTCACTATTTCCCTTCACCAGTACGCAGCTTCTCTTATTCAAATTTCCTCGATCTTCACTGTTTTACATTTTCCCCCTACCCCTCTTCATTTTAATTTCCAAATTCTCTCTTTGCATTCTCCAGTATTATCTTCTACTGCTCTTCCTTCCCCCTCCCTTCGTTAAACTCCCCTCCTCTGTTATGCCTTATTCTGATTCTACTTTTGTTACTCTCCACTTCCCTCTGTTATTCTCCTTCCCCTTCTTTACCATAATCTTTAACTATTATGTCTCTTTCTCTCCTCCTTTCTCTCTCTCTCTCTCTTGTTCTCTCTCTGCAGTAAACAGTTTACCCATCAAAGATACATTAAGCCAAAATTCTCTCAAGGAGCGAATCAGTTCACTGGAGCGTACTGATGATGCCCTTAGACAGGCTTTTATGCCGTCTCCTCCATTGTGGATTTGTTTAAGAATGTGGAACTCATAATATATATACATATATATGGGTATAATGTTTAGATTATCACTTAAATGCCGCAACCTTTTGGGGTCGACCCAGGCACCATTTATTATATATATATATATATATATATATATATATATATATATATATATATATATATATATATATATATATATATATATATATACCATCTTTGTAACCCATATGTAACTCCTTTTTTGTAACAAAGTTCAAATAAAGTAAATATATATGTGTACATACAAAAGAATGGGGTTAATAGGAGAAGATAATATTAGTGTTCAGTGAGAAACCACAAGGTCTCCTCTGAATACTTTTTATTTTCTTCTCCGAGGCTATGGGTCCCCACATTGGCACCAGAGGTGGTACCCTCACAAACTTTTAAATATATATATATATATATATATATATATATATATATATATATATATATATATATATATATATATATATACATATATATATATATATATATATATATATATATATATATATATATATATATATATACATATATATATATATATATATATATATATATATATATATATATATATATATATATATATATATATATATGTTGTTAAGATGACCGAAAGGGTAAGATTAATGATTCTAACACGAATCTTCTCAGTATTTCTTACGTTTTTCTTCACTGTCTTTTTCTTCAACGATAATTTCTGTGTTGCTTAATAAGATTTTCTCTGGTGATTTTCTGGTTGTGAGAGTAGATTATATGTTTTTTTTATGGAACTTTGTTGTTTGTGCATTGTTAATCGTCTAGATAGAGACGTTGTTGTGTTGCCTATATACTGAGATCTTTGGGGCTGACTGTCCCCAAGTGGGCATGTAAAGGCATAAACGACGTTGGTTTCTATCAAGGCGTTCTGTTTGGTGTCTGGAGAGTTTTTCATGAGTAGGTTGGCCGTTTTCTGGTTTTTGTAGTAAATATTAATTTGTATCTTCTGATTTTTGTCTGTAGGGATAACGTTCCTATTAATAATATCTTTCAGGACACTTTCCTCCGTTTTATGAGCCGTCGAAGAGGAAGTTCCTGTAAAGCAGTCTAATACGGGATACAAGTGTTGTGTTAGATGACTCTTGAGAGGTTACATGGGATTTCACTTTTCTTTTTATGACGTCTTTAATATAACCATTAGAGGAGCCACTGTTGACTAGGACTATTGACTAAGGACTATTGACTAAGGACTATTGACTAAGGACTATTGACTAAGGACTATTGACTAAGGACTATTGACTAAGAACTATTGATTAAACTATTTGTCTGGTGTAGTTGGGGGAGGGGAGATTTCGTGGTGAAAAAGTCCACCCAAATTTCCTGCCCTTTTTAACGATCTGAGGGTAGCCTAGTGGTTAATCCTCCGGCCAGGCACCTGCTTGCCCATGGTTCGATTCTCTCATATGGGGATGTGTTCTGTTTGTTAAATTGCTTGCGAGTTCATGCAAGTCAAAAATTCAAGTTTATAATATAATATAATAATATTAGTGCAAATAAACCAAACTGAGAAGAAAGCTATTTACCTTCAATTCTTTATTTTAGTTAATGAATTCGTTTCAAGTTGAGGATTAAAACGAATTTTCAGAGGATGTAAATCACTTCTAGTTCCTCAGATGCCAGTTGGAAACCCTGCCTCCCCCACCCTAAAGAAAACAGCAAATATTTCCTCTCTGAATAGCCACACTAAGATGATGAAACAGGAAAAATGGACTTCCTCAGATCTATCAGTATAAACTGGAAAAAAACAGATACTCTGTAGAATAAAAATAATATTTCCACTCAAGAATATAATGAATGCGAAAATCTAACCTCAAAGGGAAATTAAATGAGATGTGAGATGGCCATTAGTAAAAGGAAACACTGGAAAAAAATGTATTGAATAATTTTAAACTCCCGTTGGCTGGCTTGCCTCTCTTTTTTTTACGGAGGGAAAAAGACTTAGTTTATCATCCTGAGTGTTGTGGGAACCTGATGGGCATCTGATCTGATCTGATCTGATGTGATCTGATCTGAGCATCCCCCGTGATGGTGTGCCCTCTGTGGACATATGTGGCACTGGAAAGTGAGCGTTTCTGAGTTAGATACAGATCGTGGGTTGGCGGAGAGTGATCGCGGGTTGGCGGAGAGTGATCGCGGGTTGGCGGAGAGTGATCGCGGGTTGGCGGAGAGTGATCGCAGGTTGGCGGAGAGTGATCGCGGGTTAGCGGCAAGAGAACGTAGGTGTGGTTAAAGAAATCTTCGGTGGGCGTAAAAATGTCATAGGTTGGCCGAAACGAGACTGTTGATGGGTAGCTGTTAGAGATGGGTAAGTGGGGGGGAGGTTTAAGTTAGTGCAAAGTGTGGGAACGGAGAAATATTTCTGTGAGAAATGTATCTTTTTCCCCAGATAAGGACTCGATGGTAACCTGTGAGAATAATGAGAACTATTTTCATAATAAAAACGAGTTATAATCATTGTCAATAACAGGTTTAATAACGGAGAAAGCTTTTCACAGTTTTAGTTTCTCAATTCTAAGAATCTTAATTATGCAAATATCACTCATCGTGAGCACAGAGAACTTAATCAGCATAAAGTGTTTGCCTTGGCAACTGTCACGGTCTTGTCTTGAGATTAATTCAACCATTTTCATACGCTATTAATACAGGTTAGCATTGACCCCTTTTTCTGAATAATGTGGTGGATAATTTAGTTTGAATATCTTATTTGCTTTGATTTTTACATTATTATTATTATTATTTTTCAGAGAGTATATCATACTAACGTGAAGTATCAGTGAGATAATCCGCAGGAGTGTTATCATTTTATGTGTATTGAAAGAGGAGCGTCAGATTTAGAACATTCCTAGACAACAGAGCCAGAGTGTATGGGGGATTGTGGGAAACTTTGGTTTCGACTTCAGTGAAAGCCTCAGGAAACCTTCGTGTTTTCAGTAGAACTCCAAGTTACAATCCATTTGACCATGTCTTAGCCTGGTTGTCTGGGGGGTGTGCGTGGGAATACCTATTGAATCCTCATCACGTCTCCAACGGATTTTCTCATTATTATTATTATTATTATTATTATTATTATTATTTCTTATATCATTATTATTGTTGCTTGTACTCATCATTAAAGCTTAATTGTAAGTTAACGAGCGCTTGTAATTCCAACCGCGCCAACAGTCGCCTGGTACTGGAGATTCTCTCTATAACGATCTGCTGGAGATGACTATCCCCCCCCCCCCTGAGCCATCTGATAGAACATAGAGCCACCCCATAACAATCTAGTGAAGCAGACTACCAACCACTTACCATCTGGTGAGAGCGACAACCACCCACAGTTCTCTGGTGTAAAATAACATCCACACCACAGTTCGTTTTCTTGGACAAAACCGAAACCTGATGTTTATGGACCATCCAACGGTCCATCCAACGGTGCCAGTTTATGGACCATCCAACGAGAATAGTGTACTGCTTAGAAATCCCTCTCCACCTTCAAGCATCTTCTTGCTCTTTATATTTAATATACGGTGCATACAATAGACAAATGTGTTAAGAACCACTTTGAGACAAGCCCAG
Source organism: Procambarus clarkii (assembly GCF_040958095.1). NCBI lineage: Eukaryota > Metazoa > Arthropoda > Malacostraca > Decapoda > Cambaridae > Procambarus > Procambarus clarkii. Next base: position 21,150,389 of record NC_091172.1, read on the forward strand.
TAGGAGGGTATAACTGAAGTTATATATATACCACCAATAAAGATTATGAGATAAATCTGCATTAACCAGACATCAAAATAGTGAGGTTACGCTGATTATCGTTTTTCTCCAGGTGTGTAGAATAATAGTAGCAAATTCCAGCAAATAGTAGAATGAAAACTAGAAAAGAAAAGTCTATGTACAGGCACTACTGATAAGCTCAAATCATATACACCGAGAAAATCGAAAAAAATATGTAAATTGGAATGAGAATGACACTCTGTGTCGGCGAAGAAAACAAATCACAAAACTACTCAAACGTTTCTCTCCTTCCCGAGAAAGACAAGGAAGACACTGCAGGGAAATAGACGTTTCTGAGCTAACGCTGCAAAGAATTGTATAAAACCCAGGAGAGAGAGAGAGAGAGAGAGAGAGAGAGAGAGAGAGAGAGAGAGAGAGAGAGAGAGAGAGAGGAGAGAGAGAGAGAGAGAGAGAGAGAGAGAGAGAGAGAGAGAGAGAGAGAGAGAGAGAGAGAGAGAAGAGAGAGAGAGAGAGAGAGAGAGAGAGAGAGAGAGAGAGAGAGAGAGAGAGAGAGAGAGAGAGAGAGAGAGGAGAGAGAGAGAGAGAGAGAGAGAGAGAGAGAGAGAGAGAGAGAGAGAGAGAGAGAGAGAGAGAGAGAGAGAGAGAGAGAGAGAGAGAGAGAGAGAGAGAGAGAGAGAGAGAGAGAGAGAGAGAGAGAGAGAGAGAGAGAGAGAGAGAGAGAGAGAGAGAGAAAGAAAGAAAGAGAGAGAGAGAGAGAGAGAGAGAGAGAGAGAGAGAGAGAGAGAGAGAGAGAGAAAGAGAGAGAGAGAGAGAGAGAGAAAGAGAGAGAGAGAGAGAGAGAGCAAAAAACCTTCAGTGAAATTGAGAAGAGGCAAAAATACTTAGTTTTTATGTAAAGTTCAGATTAATAACTGCATATCGTATTGGGCCCATTGCGTGAAGGAAATAAAACTTTCACTGAAAACAACAAGAAAGTTAGTGAAAAACTTGCAAACAAGAAAGATCACTAAATATATTACGTCACGTCTACAATCCGGGCAAATTGGACTTAGGGCAAGATCCGTATGCCTCTTACAATTGATACACTAATATTGCATGCCCTTGGATTCAATGAAATCTGCACTCCTGTAAGGAAAAAAAACAGTAAAAGACCTGAGAAAACTTACGTGAGAATATCTTGCTTTTATTTAATAGATTAAAGCAGCTGTCAAAAGTGCAATTAAAATCATTGGCAGGATAACGAGTAGTTTCAAACATAACATGATTAGCCAATGACTGTATTTATTTACGACCCATAGTACTAGCTTGGTTGGAATATTTCCGACACTAACAGCGCCGTTCAAAGCTGGTGAAGGTACTGACCTGGAGAACGGGCAGGGAACTTTTACTCTCCAAATTCATTCATAAAATATCTAAATTATGGGGCCTCTTAAAATCCCTCCAAACGTAATCTCTGGAATAACAGGCAAGAGAGAGATACATCGTAATTTACATCTGGGAAATACTGCAGACTTAATCCATATCAGCACACTGAACCACTTCCTTACAGGACCAGGAGGCAAGGAAGAATATGCAAAATAGATTCGTTGAGAAGTAGGACGCAATAATATAAATACTAAGGGGGTTCAAGACTTTTCTACACCCTCCCCCAAACTACAATAGGCATAACTATTCCGTCTCTCTCCAGTCATTCAAGAGGGAACATGATAGGCACCTCGAACAGGTACCTGATCAAGCGGGCTGTTGTTCCTACATTGGACTGCGCGAAGCAGCGTCAAACATCCTGGGTTAATCAGATCGTCAACCAGGTCTGACCGTCATAACATAATGGAATGTGAAAAAATAGCAGAATTAAGAGATAACACCATCATTGGAATCCATGAAATGTGTAAGTACTTCATTCATAATGATGTACTGCCAGGAATCTTAGCGAAGTATCCAAAATTTGCTTACGTTGCTTAAGATTCAGCTACTGGAAACAAAAATTTCCAAATAGCACCGGCTATGGTGAGCCCGTAGTAGACTTACCTGGCACAGGAGCGGGGCTGTACGGTAGGTGCAGCCTCCACATGACTGTAAAGCTGCCGCCCAGTTGGGTGGGTGTGGAGCACATGACTGTAAAGCTGCCGCCCAGTTGGGTGGGTGTGGAGCACATGACTGTAAAGCTGCCGCCCAGTTGGGTGGGTGTGCAGCAAGACTAGTAACTGTGTGACTCACCATAAATGTAAAGTGCCTTGTATAGTGACTGTTGTGAGCCTCTTGTTGAATCACTGGTGATATAAAAAGATTATTGATATGTATATGTATTAGTATGCATTAATGTTTATATATATGTACATGTGAATGTAACATTACCAATTGTGTAACTAGCTTCGAAAAATTGACACTTGTTTAGCTAAACGAACCCTGGGGTTCAGTTCATGAGTCCATTATGTGCTTCTGTAATCCTTTCCACCACCGCCCACGGAATGGGGTATGGGGTGCATAATAAGGAAAGAAATTTAATTGACCGGACACTGACAATGGAAGTATTTTGATCCTTGGAACCAATTCTAAGTGACCTGAAGGTATATACCTTTTTCTTTGATTTTCCAATGAATCTAATACACAATATCTCTTATATTTGCAAAGATTCTTTCCTAAATATTTTCATCATGAACAGATCAATATATTTCACAAAGACGTAAAGGTTTTGTTCCGGGCCAAGTTCCCACTTGTAATATCGGCGCCTTGCAATAGTAATTTAAATGCAAATACAAAATTAAACCCACACACACACACACACTGCCGGTGAACTGCCAGAAATTTGGAAGCCGGCAAACGTAGTCCAGATATACAAGAAGGGGGATAGACAGGAGGCACTGAACTACAGGGCAGTGTCCCTAACTTGCATACCATGCAAGCTGATGGAAAAAATTGTGCGAAAAAAGCTAGTCGAACATCTGGAGCGAAGGAACTTTGTGTCACAACACCAACATGGTTTCAGGGATGGCAAGTCATGCCTAACAGGATTAATTGAATTCTACGATCAGGCAACAAGAATCAGACAAGAAAGAGAGGATGGGCAGACTGCATATTTTTGGTTTGCCAGAAAGCCTTTGACACAGTGCCACTCCAGAGACTAGTGCGAAAGCTGGAGATACAGACAAGAGTGAAAGGGAAGGTACTCCAATGGATAAGGGGGTACCTAAGTAACAGAAGGCAGCGAGTCAGTGTGAGGGAGTGAGGTCTCAGATTAGCGAGACGTCACCAGTGAGGTCCCGCAGGGTTCAGTCCTTGGATCGATACTGTTTCTAATATATGTAAATGATCTTCCAGATGGTATAGAATCATTCCTCTCATTGTTTGCTGATGAAGCAAAAAATAATAAAAAGGATTACGACAGAGGAAGACAGTATGAGACTACAAGACAGCCTAGACAGACCATGAATGGTCCAACAAATGGCTACTAAAGTTCAACCCGAGTAAATGTAAGGTAATGAAACTAGGCAGTGGAAACAGGAGACCAGACACAGGATACAGAATGGGAGATGAAGTTCTTCATGAAACGGACAGAGAGAAGGATCTAGTTGATATCACACCAACCCTGTCTCCTGAAGCCCACATAAAAAGAATAACATCTGCGGCATATGCGAGGCTGGCTAACATCAGAACAGCGTTCAGGAACTTGTGTAAGGAATCATTCAGAATCTTGTACACCACATATGTAAGACCAATCCTGGAGTATGCGGCCCCAGCATGGAGCCCGTACCTTGTCAAGCACAAGATGAAGCTGGAAAAAAGTTCAAAGGTATGCCACTAGACTAGTCCCAGAACTAAGAGGCATGAGTTACGAGGAAAGGCTGCGGGAAATGCACCTTACGACCCTGGAAGACAGAAGAGTAAGGGGAGACATGATCACAACCTACAAAATCCTCAGGGGGAATCGACAAGGTAAACAAGGATAAACTATTCAACACTGGTGGTACGCGAACAAGGGGACACAGGTGGAAACTGAGTACCCACATGAGCCACAGAGACGTTAGAAGGAACTTTTTCAGTGTCAGAGTAGTTAACGGATGGAATGCATTAGGCAGTGATTTGGTGGAGGCTGACTCCATACACAGTTTTAAATGTAGATATGCGCTAGCTATGAAGCCAGAATCCTAATATATGACAGCTATATCAGAGAAAACACTGTACATTGAACCATAAAGACCAAGGCTTAATTACCTCTTGTATGAGGCGATTTCGCATTCTAACCGGCTCGCCCTTATCTACCTAACATTTAACTGGCCAGAAATGATTAGATAAACGGGTTTCGGCAGAACACTTTCCTTGTATTTGATGACAGCGTGTTGATGATAGAAGACCTTTGGTTTCCATAACACTTCGTCCAAGAGAAATTAACAGGAGCCAAATTTGCTCCCGTGCGCCTCTGGTCTAAGAACAATAACAATGGCTGACCACTCCCTCACCACTGACGCCTCCCTCACTATTTTGTCCAGATATGTCAGTAACTTAGAAGGGTCACATTTACAATTTAATATTGATAATTAAGTTAATTTATATGAGATGTTTTATGATGGTAAAAGTCCAAAGACTAATGTATTTAAGGATAATTCCCACCAGAATAGCTGGTGAATTTATAATAGTATGTGGCAATGATATCCCGTTTTCTATAGACGGAAAGTTCCACTACAAGCTACATTTTCTATGGGTAAACTTGTGTATACAATGGCAGCAATATTATCTGCCTGTATGTAATATTATTAAATGGTGTCGGATTTTCCGACACACACAAACACACACACACACACACACACACACACACACACACACACACACACACACACACACACACACACACACACACACGGGGCCTGGTAACCTGGTGGATAGCGTGCAGGACTCGTAATTCTGTGGCGCGGGTTCGATTCCCGCACCAGGCAGAAACAAATGGGCAAAGTTTCTTTCACCCTGAATGCCCCTGTTACCTAGCAGTAAATAGGTACCTGGGAGTTAGTCAGCTGTCACGGGCTGCTTCCTGGGGTGTATGTGTGTGATGTGAAAAAAAATAGTTGTAGTGGTAGTAGTAGTTAGAAACAGTTGATTGACAGTTGAAAGACGGGCCGAAAGAGCAGAGCTTAACCCCCGCAAGCACAACTAGGTGAATAAAACTAGGTGAATACACACACACACACACATACACACATCTAGGGGGTCTGGTAGCTGAGTGCATAGCGCGCGAGGCTCCTAATCTTGTGGCCCGGATTCGATTCCCGGACTAGGTGGAAACAAATGGGCAGTTTCTTTCACCCTGATGCCCCTGTTACCTCGCAGTAAATAAATACCTGGGAGTTAGACAGCTGTTACGGGCGTGTCCTGGTGTGTGTGTGTGTGTGTATATGTGTGAGTGAAAAAAAAAATTAGTTAGTAGTTAGTAACAGTTGATTAACATTTGAGAGGCGGGCCGAAAGAGCAAAGATCAACCCCCTGGAAACACAACTAGGTGAATACACGCATACACGCACACACACATACAAACACACACACACACACACATACAAACACACACACACACACATACAAACACACACACACACATTCAAACACACACACACACATACAAACACAACAAATGTAACGTTATGGAAATGGGATTAGTTGACAGGAGACCAAAGGGACGGTACACAATGAAGGGGAACAGCCTACCTGTGACGATTCGAGAAAGAGACCTGGGCGTGGACATAACACCTACTCTTACTCCTGAGGCACATATAAATAGGATAACGACAGAAGCGTACTCTACACTGGCAAAGGTTTGAACATCTTTTAGAAACCAAAGTCAGGAGGAATTTAGCGCGCTTTACACCGCCTACGTGAGACCAGTCTTAGAGTATGCAGCCCCATCATGGAGTTCCCTCCTGAAGAAACAAATAAGGAAACTGGTAAAGGTTCAGAAGTTTGCGACGAGGCTCGTCCCAGAGTAACGAGGGATTGGATATGAACAGCGTCTGAAAGAACTGAACCTAACGACACTAGAAAAGAGAAGGGAGAGGGGGTATATGATTGGAACGTATAAAATACTCAGGGAAATTGACAAAGTGGAAATAGACGAAATGTTCTAGCGGAATACTAATAGAACTAGGGAACATTGGTGTAAGCTGGAATGTGAGTCACAGAGATGTTAGGACGTTATTTTTAGCGTGAGAGTAGTGGAAAAATGGAATGCACTTAAGGAGCAGGTTGTAGAAGCAAACTTTATTCATAATTTTTAAACTAGATATGATAGGGAATTGGGACAGGAGTCATTGCTGTAAACCACCGACGGCTCGAAAGGGGGGATCCAAGAGTCAATGCTCGATCCTGCAGACACAAATTGGAGAGTACACAGGGGCCTCTCGGCCGAGTGTATAGTGCTCGGGGAACGATGTCCTTATGGCCCGGGTTCGATTCCAAGCGGAGTTGAAAACAAATGGGATAAGGTTCTTTCACCCTCATGCACCTGTTCACCTAGCAGTAAATAGGTACCCAGGAATTAAACGGCTAGCACGGGCTGCTGCCTGGGGATGTGAGTGTGTGCGTGTGTTAGAGAGAAATATAGTAGACATAATAAAGGAAAAATAGAGTTGGTAGAAAGGCGGGGTCCAATAGCTCTATTCTGCAGGCACAAATAGTAAATACCACACACACACACACACACACACACACACACACACACACACACACACACACACACACACACACACATACACAGAGGGCCTCGTAGCCTGGTGGATAGCGCGCAGGATTCGTAATTCTGTGGCGCGGGTTCGATTCCCGCACGAGGCAGAAACAAATGGGCAAAGTTTCTTTCACCCTGAATGCCCCTGTTACCTAGCAGTAAATAGGTACCTGGGAGTTAGTCAGCTGTCACGGGCTGCTTCCTGGGGTGTGTGTGTGTGTGGTGTGGAAAAAAAAAAAATTAGTAAACAGTTGATTGACAGTTGAGAGGCGGGCCGAAACAGCAAAGTTCAACCCCCGTAAAACACAGCTAGTAAACACACACACACACACACGTGCGCGAAACTTTTCACCAAATCAAACTTAGTTTCAAATACATTTTGATTTGTAATTAGTTTGCAGTGTTTGGCAAGAAGTTGTATCCCTGAGATAAGGACAGGAAGAAGGCAATATTTGTCCGGCCAAGCCTATACTGCCAGACGAATATTTAATATTGTTTACAAAAATTTATAATTCCTTTCTTATCATAATATTTCATTATTATTGCTTTATTATCCACCGCGCCCATTACAATTATCAACAGTACCGTTGATAATAGCTCGTTCTCTCGATTTGTCTGTCAGTATAAAATGCAACGTTTTTACCTAACTAGACACCTCTGAGCCCATTCAAGCCAACTACCTGATCAACCAGGCTGTAATTCATACGTCAGGCTACGAGTAGCCGCGCCCAACAGTCTGATTGACCAGTCCAGCAACCAGGAGGCCTGGTCGAGATCAGGGCCGCGTGGACGCTAAGCCCCGAAACCATCGAAAAGGTTATCGCAAGGTAACCGCAAAGCAACCGCAAGGTAACCGCAAGGTAACCGCAAGCTAACCGCAAGGCAACCGCAAGGTAACCGCAAGGTAACCGCAAGGCAACCGCTAGGTAACCGCAAGGCAACCGCAAGGTAACCGCGAGGTAACCGCAAGGTAACAGCAAGGTATCCGCAAGGTATCCGCAAGGCAACCGCAAGGTAACCGCGAGGTAACTGCAAGGTAACCGCAGGATAGCCGCAAAGTAACCTAACCTATCATGGCTGATGCATAGAAAATGTAAATATTGGGGACCTTTAATGTTTACTAGGACTTCAAATTTTTACTTGATGGCTGACTCCGGAAAAAAGAATATGCGACGCATTACGTGAGACGATGGACGGTAATCCGCCAACTGGCCGTAGAAACACCATGTGTAAAATATAATTACCTCAACCATCTTTATTGCTCTTGCATTCTCATTCTGTTCCTTCTCGTCCTCTCTTGCTCCCTGTTTCGTTGTTGTTCTCCCCTCCCATTGTATACTCCTCGTCTAGAGTCATAATAAATAACATCCCTCTCCCTCTAAAAGCAAATTACAGCCACTTCATACGCCACCTCCCTTCCCATAATAAACTCCACCTCCCTTCCCATAATAAACTCCACCTCCCTTCCCATAACAAACTCCACCTCCCTTCCCACAATAAACGTCACGTTCCTCTTCCAGTCATTGAGCCCTCCCTCTCTACCCGTCCACTTCCCACCTCTACTGTTCCATCTATCAGAACTCTCCCTCCCCACACCTCGCCAGGTGGAACAGGAGCGAGAACAAAGCGAGGGGAAGGGATGTCCCCACCCCTCGTCATCATCCAGTCAAGGAGAATTCACGTCTCCAGAGAGTTATAACCAAGAGGATTCCCCAGGTGGCCGAGAAGCCAAACTCGACCTTTCCTTTCCCCCTTTCCACTCCCTATCCCCGCCTCTTCCACTTCCTATCCCTGCCTCCCCACTTCAATCTCCATGTCCACCTTCTTGACTCCCTCCCAATCCCTTTCTCTCTCTCATCTCTCTCTCCCCTCTGCCCCTCCCCACGCTACACCTCTCTCTCCCTTTCCTCTCCCCCTCCCCTTCCGTCGTCACAGCCAACGGGCATAATCATTAGCGTCATTTTTTCCCATAATGCTCGGGTCGTTTTTCTTCACAATCCTGTCACATTTACCGTCATCCTGGGTGAAGCATTACAAACGAGGGGCCGTCGCTTTCAGCCCAGGGGACAGGCCAAGGCTTTGTGTCCACACACAGACATCTTTACCACTTTGTGTGTGTCCGCAGCTACTGTACTTCAGGTGTGGCCACATCTACAGTACTTCAGGTGTGGCCACATCTACAGTACTTCAGGTGTGGCCACATCTACTGTACTTCAGGTGTAGCCTCATCTACAGTACTTCAGGTGTGTCCTGCAGAGCATTAGTGGATCTTGTTAAATCAAATACAAATTCGTAAGAAGATATCACTGTAATCATGTCTTCTATAATTTTATAAATAAAATATATTGCCATTATTATTTTTATTATTATTATTATTATTATTATTATTATTATTATTATTATTATTATATTACTGTCATTCCCGCCTATTGACAGCTCAGTTTGAAGATGAGGGCTCAGAAGCCGTCTTTGTTATTGCTAACTAATATGGCATTGTCTCCTGGGCTATTAATACTGTTTTGATTGGTCACCAATCACCGATTGTGGCTTCCCACCATCACCAAGCACTGCTTGTTGCTTCCCTCCATCACCAAGCACTGCTTGTTGCTTCACTCCATCACCAAGCACTGCTTGTTGCTTCACTCCATCACCAAGCACTGCTTGTTGCTTCACTCCATCACCAAGCACTGCTTGTTGCTTCACTCCATCACCAAGCACTGCTTGTTGCTTCCCTCCATCACCAAGCACTGCTTGTTGCTTCACTCCATCACCAAGCACTGCTTGTTGCTTCACTCCATCACCAAGCACTGCTTGTTGCTTCCCTCCATCACCAAGCACTGCTTCTTGCTTCCCTCCATCACCAAGCACTGCTTGTTGCTTCCCTCCATCACCAAGCACTGCTTGTTGCTTCACTGCATCACCAAGCACTGCTTGTTGCTTCCCTCCATCACCAAGCACTGCTTGTTGCTTCCCTCCATCACCAAGCACTGCTTGTTGCTTCACTGCATCACCAAGCACTGCTTGTTGCTTCACTCCATCACCAAGCACTGCTTGTTGCTTCACTCCATCACCAAGCACTGCTTGTTGCTTCCTTCCATCACCAAGCACTGCTTGTTGCTTCACTCCATCACCAAGCACTGCTTGTTGCTTCCCACCATCACCAAGCACTGCTTGTTGCTTCACTCCATCACCAAGCACTGCTTGTTGCTTCCTTCCATCACCAAGCACTGCTTGTTGCTTCCCTCCATCACCAAGCACTGCTTGTTGCTTCCCTCCATCACCAAGCACTGCTTGTTGCTTCCCACCATCACCAAGCACTGCTTGTTGCTTCCCACCATCACCAAGCACTGCTTGCTGCTTCCCTCCATCACCAAGCACTGCTTGTTGCTTCCCGCCATCACCAAGCACTGCTTGTTGCTTCCCGCCATCATCAAGCACTGCTTGTTGCTTCACTCCATCACCAAGCACTGCTTGTTGCTTCACTCCATCACCAAGCACTGCTTCTTGCTTCCCTCCATCACCAAGCACTGCTTGCGCGTCGTTTTAGTCGTCATAATATTGGTATCTCTCGCCTGGAAAGTAACTCATTGCATGTCTTTAAGTGCGTCTATACAACACTGGAAATAAACATGAGGAAAAGGCACTGGAAGATCGTGGATCGAGCTCCGACTGGTCGTTCTGCCGACCAGTCCAATTGACTGGACTCCAGTTGTCGGGTTCAGGAATGCCCTGAACCACACTGAAGATCATTCCATGATCAAATTGTTTTTTAAATCAAGGACATTAAAACAGAAGTGAACTGTTCAATAAACCAAGAACGGCCTCCGCACAGGTGATCCCACTTGTTTAACGAGGTCTTCGATTGCTAATAAAACGGTAAAATGACGTGAAAATGTCGTATTCTAGCACTAAACAAGTAATTAGATCCCATAAACTACGAAATGGGTTGCGGCATTATATCCGATAATATTTCGCATTTTTAACGAGGTTACTAATAATAATGATACCTGCGAAACGCCAATAAACATATAGAAGTAAAACAATAAAAATATTGCGAATTTAATGACGATCTGAAGCCGTATTTAGAAACCCCTCAATATTATTGCTTGATGAACAAATGGCATTGAAATACAATGACATGCACAACCACACATGTCTGCCAGCGACGAGAAGGTAATAAAAACTTTAATTTTCACTTCTTGCATCTTGGACGTACCTCAAAGACTCGAAATAAAAGAATTATAATTTCTGGTGGCTTTTAAGCCTTTAGCTTATTTGGGCGAAGATTTCCTCGTTGAATCCTTTAGCTTATGGGAGCGAAGGTTTCCTCGTTGAAGCCAAATGAACATTGAAGGAAATATCATAATGGCGCTGAGATAGTAGATGGGAAAATTAATTCTAGCGAACTGGGGGATCAAAAGAGATAAATTATGTGATATAGAAAGATGCAAATATATACTCACCTAGTTGTACTCACCTAGTTGTGTTTGCGGGGGTTGAGCTCTGGCTCTTTGGTCCCGCCTCTCAACCGTCAATCAACAGGTGTACAGATTCATGAGCCTATCGGGCTCTGTCATATCTACACTTGAAACTGTGTATGGAGTCAGCCTCCACCACATCACTTCCTAATGCATTCCATTTGTCAACCACTCTGACACTAAAAAAGTTCTTTCTAATATCTCTGTGGCTCATTTGGGCACTCAGTTTCCACCTGTGTCCCCTTGTGCGTGTTCCCCTTGTGTTAAATAGACTGTCTATATGGTAGACATATGTTATATATGTCTATATGGTCTATACGTCTATATGGTATATATATATGGTACACAGACGGTGCCATCAACACCCCAGGAGACAAACACCTGGCATCGCTCTCATCTCAGCAGTAGACGAGTGACAATATCTGATACTTAAATAGGAAATATTTTGGTTTAAAACTATTTAAACAAAATTACTATCAGCTTGATTAGTTTCTTGATCCTAGCCAGATGTTTCAGTGAAGTATATATATTAGACGATTGAACTTAGCTGTGGAGAGCTGGCTCTTACTATGGAAAGCTGACTCTTACTCTGGAGTGGGCTCTTATTGTAGAGAGATGGATCGTCTTAATACTGACAGCTTGAGACTGGTGCAGGAATTCAGACATAAGTTTAAATTATCGTTGAAATTTTTGTTTCTCTGTCTTATTCATAATCTAAACACATTATTTATTTAGCCTTATACTACTTCTATCACCTATTCATAGTTTCTTTTCATGATAGTTCCCATTCACGTTATGTTGAGATGGTATCGATTCTTGAAGGATCGGAGCTCGATCCCCGATGGCCCAAGTAGTGTGGCGCCGGTCTCTTACTCAATCCATACATTCCGGCTCTATGCTTCTATGGCATTCAGCCTTACGGGCTATTCATGCCCGTGCCACCTTTCAGGTCGCTTAATCTTTATCAATCAATCAATAATCTTGTTTGCTGTCTTCCCAACACTATATAGTCATCCTGCCTTAGCGGTTTCCTCTCATCATTACATATTTTTGTTTTATTTTGCTGCTCTCATCGTCCCTGTAATTTCCATACACGCTCACATTCTTGCACTTTCGTTTGACTTCTCTGGTTTTATGGCCAGACCCACAACTATCTGTAAAACGATAAGGGGTCGGCTGACGATTTACGCTGGCTGGGTTTATGTTAGCGGGGCCTTTACATGCAGGAGACTAATTTGAAATTCATATTTTGAAAGTTATTTTGACTGCATCTCGGACCTTCCTTGGTTTCACAGGCCATAAAGGGCGAAACCATCAGCGGCATCTAACCAAACAATTGAAACGTGCGGTTTACGACCAGCAGTTAACTACAAAGTGCAGCAAGAGAAGGGGGGGGGGGACGGGGAACAACTCGCGTCATTTCAAGAAGTGAGGAATTCCGGGCTCTGGAGAGTTGAAGAGCAGGAGATGAGACTATTTCAGGGTTGAGGGATGAAGAGGGTTGATGGCGAGAACGTGGTGGATTACGGAGAGATGCTGGAGATTGAATAGCAAGCGGAGGATGGAGATAGTGGAGGTGGGAGGCTGGGAGCTGGGAGATGTACAGCACTAAGACGATGGCTGGAGGTAAGACAATCAGCAGGAGGCGCCAAGCTGGCATATCTACACTTGCTAAGAAACGTGCAAGTGTAGTCATGCAAGAAATACTATGCAAAACAATTTAGAATAAACAACTATGCTTTGAGTACGGAATAGAGAAACAGTATACCCAATCACGCGGACCATCGAGAATCGAACTTGGACCCCGCATGAAACAAGAACGTTGGGTTAAGGGGCCAGTCCTAGTCGAGAGGCTGTAGAAATTAATAATTAAACAAATATAACAGCTCTCAATCCTCTGTTGTTTGGGGGATGGCGTCAGGGAATTAACCAGCAGTACCCTTAGATTACTGAAGCCGGCAGCGCCCTCGGAATACAGGAACTAGCAGAGACCTCACAAGACAGTCCCGAATCTATAGAGTCCCGAAACCTCTATCACAATCTTCCAGGCAAGTAGTCGTCCATATATTTCCTTCCCCTCAGTGACCTCCCGTTAACCCGGGGTCGTTTATACCGAGGGCGTAGGTCGTTCTGAGGTTTACTGCTCCTAGACATCTCTCGTAGACTGCGTGTTGGCGTCCTCCCTGTTTACGTCTGTTGACACGCGTGGGTAGTCGATGCATCACGAGCGGTAACTGAGGCTTAGGCACCGAGGGCCCAGGCGTTACCAGGGGTCAGGCCGGAAGGTACCAGGGGGTCAGGCAGTTCACACTAGGGGGCCAGTGGCTGACTGGACAGTACGCTGGACGCGTGATCCTGTGGTCCCGGGTTCGATTCCCGGCGCCGGCGAGAAAGAATGGGCAGTGTTTCTTTCAACCTGATGCCCCTGTTACCTAGCAGTAAATAGGTACCTAGGAGTTAGTCAGCAGTCACGGGCTGTTTCCTTGTGTGTGTGTGTGTGTGTGTGTGTATGGGTGTGTGTGTGTGTGTGTGGTGTGAACAAAAAAAAATAGTAGTTAGCAACAGTTGATTGACGGTTGAGAGGCGAGCCGAAAGAACAGAGCTCAACCCCCGCAAGCACAACTAGGTGAATACACACACAGAAGAGACATATAACATAAATCAATGAAAACGTTAATATGAAATGTAGAAATCCGAAATTAATATATAATAAACACAAATACAAATACCTACAAAAAGATACATTAATAACAACCCCATTATAAAATATTCTAACCACTTATTTCACCCCTGTAAAAATCTTGAATAGGGTCTCAAGTTTACTTCATAAAGCAAAATTATTAAAAAGAAACAACGCAAAGTCTACGAGACTGGTAATCGACAAGCACAATAGTGCTACCTGTGTTCCGATTAGCAAATCCAATAGGATGCAGACTCGATCACGCATTCCTCCTAATACAGATATCA
>NC_091172.1:21169560-21182060 GCF_040958095.1 Procambarus clarkii
AACACTCCTCACACTGTCACTGTACTTCGTTGCGGAGGTGACCCCTTCTCCACTGGAACATCACCCTTCTCAATCGAGTCAAATTCTCGCTTTTGTACACTAATCTCCTGTGGTGTATTGAGTCAAAGGTTTTCTCGCACTTTTCAAAGATCCCATCCCCCCTTCCTCTGATCTCGGTCTCTCGGCCACACAACCACAAAGTTTCTGCGACAGTATTTTCCGTGCTTGAACTTAAGATTTCTACTTGCCTCTTTCTTGTTGCCTCTTACATCAGTTTGCATGATGTATATAGATTTGTGTTATCCAAAGACCAAGAGGGGAGATGTTTCCAAGATCCAATTAGCGAAGCATAAGCTACAGAGTTTTCCAGGTCTAGTGTCTATTTCACGGTTCAATTGGTGACGTGTAGATTTCAACATCCAGTTTTAATCTCCAAGACCTCGATTCGAAAGTCAATTAGGTGAGTTAAAGGCTCCATGGATACATAAAATAGATCTTAGCATTACCTGTACGTATTTTGACAGTAATATTCATGTAAAATTGCGAATTTGGGTCCAGCAGGCTCGCCAACTTGGCTCCCCTCATCCAAGACATCACCATGGAATCTCTGCTCTCTAATGCTCTCTAACATTAGGCCAGACCTGAGCACATCAGGCGCTCGCAGGAGTTAATCCCAGTTCCATTAATGAAGAGAAACTTTTCCAATCTGGCTGTCTTACACAGGTGACTTGGGTGGATACAGACACAGGTGATCTGGGTGGGTACAGATACAACCAAAGATGATGGAGAAGAAGAAGAGGGCCAGGAAAGGGTAATAATCCTGGTAGCATCATTTGCAAGGTAATTTTCAGGAGAAAGCACTAAGCCAGAATGCCTATAGAACACTTAGATGGGATACTATGACAAAAATTGGGCAAGGAAGGGGTGCCAAACCACTGACACTTGGGCTGGACGGTAGAGCGACGACTTTGCTTCATGCAGGTCTGCGTTCAATCTCCGACCGTCCAATTGGTTGGGCATCATTCCTTACCACACCCACCCCCCCCCTCCCGTCCCATTCCAATTCGTTATCCTCTTCCTAGTGTTATATAGTGGTAATAGCTTTCTCCTGATAGTTAACGTTCCTCGGTCAATCTGGGATCTAACGCCGACCTACAAGAAGCGAAGGCATCGGGGTGCCAAGATGAAGACAAGCAGATGGATCTACAATTTCCTGACTAACAGAACTCGATGTGTAATAGTGAACAAAATAAAATCCTGACCATCAATCGTGAAGAGCTCAGTCCCCCAGGGTACTGTACTAATGACACAATCTATAGCACTGTATCATCCTTTGCAGATGACACTAGGATTTTTATTTGAGTAGACAACATAGAGAAAACAGCAAACCTACAATCAGATGTAAACCAGATCTTTCAATAGGCTACATAAAATAATATAGTATTTAATGAAGATAAGTTTCAGTTGTTGCGCTATGGAAAAATTGAATATATGAAAACAGCAACTACATACAAAACGCAGTCAAATCATAGCACTGAACGAAAAAGCAATGTAAAGGATTTGGCTATACTCATGACGGAAGACCTTACCTGTAAAGAACACAATAAAGTAGTCGTCACAACTGTAAGAAAAATGACAGGCTGGATAACAAGAACTATTCAAACTAGAGATGCTATACCAATGATGACAGTCTTCAAGACGCTAGTGCTTTCTAGAGTGGAATACTGTGGCACAACGACAGCCCCTTTCAGAGCTGGAGAAATTGATGATCTGGATAGCGTGCAGAGATCCTTTACTGCTAGAATCCACTCAGTAAAATCTCTAAACTATTGGGACCTACTCAAATGCCTAAATTTGTATTCTCATGAGCTTAGGTGGGAGGGATACATAACAATTTACACATGGAAAATAGTAGAGGGCTGGTCCCAAATCTGCACTCATAAATAACACCACATGAGACCAGAAGGCACGGCAGGATATGCAGAATACTCCCGTTGAAGAGCAGAGATGCAACAGGTACTCTGAGAGAGAACTCTATCAACATCAGAGGCCCGAGACTGTTCAACACGCTTCCACTACACATAAGGGGCATAACTGGCAAAACTTTCTGAACAATAAGGATTGGCCTCGACAGGCTGACTGATTTGCCTGAGGTCAACCACCTTCTAGTGACGCCAAAAGAAAAAAAAATCATATATGACGCTTCTCATATACTATTTTTTTTAACGAGTCGCCTGACGCCATCGGCTGCTGCAACAGGCTTCAACACCGCCGTCAACGACAGCCGCTGGCCTGACATCCCAGGATAAGGGATACGAACCTTGGGACGTCAAGACCATGGGGGCAGTGTGAACGGCCAGCTGGGGCATACTAAGCTCATCCCACACACACATGTCCTCCCCATCTCACCAATTATATACCTTTCCTTTCAATCCTCCTGCTGAAGGATGTGAAAGTGCTGAGACATTTACTTTATACATAAATATACACACTATATATTATATATATATATATATATATATATATATATATATATATATATATATATATATATATATATATATATATATATATGTATATATATATATATATATATATATATATATATATATATATATATATATATATATATATATGTCGTACCTAGTAGCCAGAACGCACTTCTCAGCCAAATATGCAAGGCCCGATTTGCCTAATAAGCCAAGTTTTCATGAATTAGTGGTTTTACGACTACCTAACCTACCTAACCTAACCTAACCTAACTTTTTTGGTTACCTAACCTAACCTAACCTATGAAGATAGGTTAGGTTAGGTTAGGTAGGGTTGGTTAGGTTCGGTCTTATATCTACGTTAATTTTAACTCCAATAAAAAAAAATTAACCTCATACATAATGAAATGGGTAGCTTTATCATTTCATAAGAAAAAACATTGAGAAAATATATTAATTCAGGAAAACTTGGCTTATTAGGCAAATCGGGCCTTGCATAGTAGGCTGAGAAGTGCGTTCTGGCTACTAGGTACGACATATATATATATATATATATATATATATGTCGTACCTAATAGCCAGAACGCACTTCTCAGCCTACTATTCAAGGCCCGATTTGCCTAATAAGCCAAGTTTTCATGAATTAATGTTTTTTCGTCTACCTAACCTACCTAACCTAACCTAACCTAGCTTTTTTTGGCTACCTAACCTAACCTTACCTATAAATATAGGTTAGGTTAGGTTAGGTAGGGTTGGTTAGGTTCGGTCATATATCTACGTTAATTTTAACTCCAATAAAAAAAAATTGACCTCATACATAGAGAAAAGGGTTGCTTTATCATTTCATAAGAAAAAAATTATAGTAAATATATTAATTCAGGAAAACTTGGCTTATTAGGCAAATCGGGCCTTGAATAGTAGGCTGAGAAGTGAGTTCTGGCTACTAGGTACGACATATATATATATATATATATATATATATATATATGTCGTACCTAGTAGCCAGAACGCACTTCTGAGCCTACTATTCAAGGCCAAATTTGCCTAATAAGCCAAGTTTTCATGAATTAATTGTTTTTCGACTACCTAACCTACCTAACCTAACCTAACCTAACTTTTTCGGCTACCTAACCTAACCTATCCTATAAAGATAGGTTAGGTTAGGTTAGGTAGGGTTGGTTAGGTTCGGTCATATAACTACGTTAATTTTAACTGCAATAAAAAAAATTGACCTCATACATAATGAAATGGGTAGCTTTATCATTTCATAAGAAAAAAATTAGAGAAAATATATTAATTCATGAAAACTTGGCTTATTAGGCAAATCGGGCCTTGAATAGTAGGCTGAGAAGTGCGTTCTGGCTACTAGGTACGACATATATATATATATATATATATATATATATATATATATATATATATATATATATATATATATATATATATATATATATATATATATATATAGCTACTCCTACCCTTCCGAGTGTCTACTAGCACTCAGCGTCACCTATCCCTCCCTACACCGCCTAGTCCTCCCAGAGCCACCTAGCCCTCCCAGAGCCACCTAGCCCCTCCCAGAGCCACCTAGTCCTCCCAGAGCCACCTAGCCCTCCCAGAATCACCTAGCCCTCCCAGAGCCACCTAGCTCCTCCCAGAGCCACCAAGCCCTCCCAGAGCCACCTAGCTCCTCCCAGAGCCACCTAGCCCTCCCAGAGTCACCTAGCCCTCCCAGAGCCACCTATCCCTCCCAGAGCCACCTAACCCCTACCAGAACCACCTAGCCCTCCCAGAGCCACCTAACCCCTACCAGAGCCGCCTAGTCATCCCGGAGCCACCTAGCCCTCCCAGAGCCACCTAACCCCTACCAGAGCCGCCTAGTCATCCCGGAGCCACCTAGCCCTCCCAGAGCCACCTAACCCCTACCAGAGCCACCTAGTCCTCCCTGAGCCACCTAGTCCTCCCAGAGCCACCTATCCCTCCCAGAGCCACCTAGCCCTCCCAGAGCCACCTAACCCCTACCAGAGCCACCTAGTCATCCCGGAGCCACCTAGCCCTCCCAGAGCCACCTAACCCCTACCAGAGCCACCTAGTCATCCCGGAGCCACCTAGTCCCTCCCAGAGCCACCTAGCCCTCCCAGAGCCACCTAGCCCTCCCAGAGCCACCTAGTCCCTCCCAGAGCCACCTAGTCCCTCCCAGAGCCACCTAGCCCTCCCAGAGCCACCTAGCCCTCCCAGAGCCACCTAGCCCTCCCAGAGCCACCTAGCCCTACCAGAGCCACCTAGTCATCCCGGAGCCACCTAGCCCTCCCAGAGCCACCTAACCCCTACCAGAGCCACCTAGTCCTCCCTGAGCCACCTAGTCCTCCCAGAGCCACCTATCCCTCCCAGAGCCACCTAGCCCTCCCAGAGCCACCTAGCCCTCCCAGAGCCACCTAGTCCCTCCCAGAGCCACCTAGTCCCTCCCAGAGCCACCTAGCCCTCCCAGAGCCACCTAGTCCCTCCCAGAGCCACCTAGTCCCTCCCAGAGCCACCTAGCCCTCCCAGAGCCACCTAGCCCTCCCAGAGCCACCTAGCCCTCCCAGAGCCACCTAGCCCTACCAGAGCCACCTAGTCATCCCGGAGCCACCTAGCCCTCCCAGAGCCACCTAACCCCTACCAGAGCCACCTAGTCCTCCCTGAGCCACCTAGTCCTCCCAGAGCCACCTATCCCTCCCAGAGCCACCTAGCCCTCCCGGAGCCACCTAGTCCCTCCAAGAGCAACCTAACCTCCTCCCAGAGCCACCTAGCCCTCCAAGAGCAACCTAACCCCCTCATGGAGACCCCTAGCTCCCCTCCCAGAGCCACCAACAGCCTCCCTCCAGCAACAACGCCACAGTAATTACCCAGGAAATGCTGCTAATCGGGGTGTAATCAACGGGGAGTCGACGCGACGGACTCCGACGCCTTCCCCAGCCCACCCCTCAGCCCACCCCTTAACCCACCCTTTAGCCCACTCGTCAGCCCACCCCTCAGCCAACCCCTCAGCCCACCCTTCAGCCAACTCATCAGCCCACCCCATAGAATACCCTTCAGCACACCCCCACAGCCCGCCTCTTAGCCCACCCCGCAGCCCACCTTCAGCTCTCCCCTTTGCCCACCCCTCAGCCCACCCCTCTGCCCACACCATAGCATACCCCTCAGCCCACCTCTTAGCCCACTCCTCAGCCCACCCGTCAGCCCACCCCTGGCTTTCCATTACCGAGGCTGGGGTCAACTTTGACCCTTGTAAGGCTAGTGTCCATGGTCACTCGCTCATGGCTCGCCAGCTGCAGATGGGAGGCAGGTGTAAAATGTATTATTATATATCTTAAAATGCAAAATGTAATGTAATTAACAAATGCACTTGTAACTATATAAGTAACTTATAACTCCGTATAGCTATATTGCATTTAGGCTGGATATGTGGACAGACTTAGAGCTGGGAAATGAGGGCAGGAAAAGAATAGTTTTTCATTCACATTTCACTCACAGAAGAATCTCAGGAATTTGTGCACCGGTTGATTGACAATTGAGAGGCGGGAACAAAGAGCCGAAGCTCAACCCCCTGCAAGCACAACTTGGTGACGTGAATACACACAAACACGCATATACACACAAAAAAAAATTTCTTAAATACGAATACAAGCATGACAAAACTATTAACATCATTCTCTTAAACCATTTCACCAAAAATAGCCTTGACATATAATCAGATTCGCCATGCTTTATGAGAGAAAGGCTTTCACTCGAGGGTTTCCTGGTCTGCAGAAAGCGTGCAAACACAGCGTGTTTGCACAGAGTCTCTGAAGTTTGCTCACTGTTGAGCGTATCTGGTAGAAAGCGAATCTTCACTGAGCCCTGTGTGGGTCTTGTGCCCAAAGATACATAGTAAGAGGTGCTGGATTTAGGGTAAAAAAAGGAGGGGTGGCCCTTGCTATTGTGTTTATTTGTGTGTCGACAGGAGAGGGCTAGACGCACTCACTCATGCAGATGCATACACAGAGAAGATGAAACATGTTAACAAGAAGGAATGACTATTGCAGAGTACGGTGGAAAGTATTTAAACACGCCGGAAGGCCACAACCAACGAAAAAAAAGATGATCGAATGAAAGCTGTTTAAGACTGTCAAGTTCCTGACATAATTCTAGAAGGGATATTGTAGTCTTCTTTTTTATTAATGTGGTCTTCCAGCATGACATAATTAAAAAAACTTGTATATGTGATGAAAGTTTGGAAAATTTTACAGATGTTACACCACATGACTGGTCTCTGAACTGAGAGGAATGAAATAAGAGGAAAGTCAGGGACAGTTTGAACTTAATACACTACAATAGAAAGGGGAAGATTAAACACACACACACACACACACACACACACACACACACACACACACACACACACACACACACACACACACACACACACACACAACATACACATATAAACACATACAGACTCTCACATACACGCACTATTCAGGAATATCAAGATACTCAATTAACCGAACAGATTGGGCTGCCTCGGTGTTCCAAGTTAAGTCTTGAGGTCCCGAATTGGGTCTGCGTCTGAGGGGAGTGTGGGGCGGGGAGGGGAGGGCTGGATGTAGCCCTGTGCTAGAGAGGTGGAAGCAGGTGGCACAGCGAGGAAGCAGAATCGCTGACCAATCATAATAGGTGTGTTCGAGATATCCATATATAGCTTCGTGTGGAGGTGATCTGGCTGTGCATCAATATTTATCTCCATCCTCATAACTCACATTTCACTTTCAACCCATTACGACTGTCTGTCTGTCTGTATGGGTATTTACTTAGCTGTCTATCTGTTTGGATGTTTGGATGGCTGTCTGTCAAGGTGTTTGTTTGGTTGTCTCGGTGTTTGGGTGTTTATATAATTATGTATTTGTTCTTTATGTGTGTCTTTATGTACATATATATATATATCCGTCTTTCTCTGTCTCTTTCTCCCCTTCTTCTTCTCTCTCTCTCTCTCTCTCTCTCTCTCTCTCTCTCTCTCTCTCTCTCTCTCTCTCTCTCTCTCTCTCTCTCTCTCTCTTACATCCACTACTAGTAAACACACTCGCTGCCATAATAACGGTTAGGTAAACACGCTTTGCTTGTGAGACACTTTGTAAATTGTCTCTTTACAGCGCTGAAAGATTTTTAAGACGCGAAATTCCAACTTTATTGGATCAAAAATATGTCCATCACACGAGATAGCTTCAGGGAAGAGAAACAAGGAATGTGTCTTTTTTCACGTACTTTCGCCTTTTTTCTCTCTCTCCCTCCCTCCCTCTTCATCTTTTCTATTTTGCCATTTCACGACTTTCTTCACTTGTATTTTATTTTTAAATTGTTCGTGCATTCTCTCCAATTCCTTCTTTCTCCATCTCTTCATCTCTCTCCCTTCTTAGGGTTTCTTGCTCCTGTTTTTGTTTACCTTCTCTCTTAGACTGGCTTCCATTTTCCTATTTTTTCCGTTGGTTTCTCCATTTTTTCACAATCTCCATACTGCCTCCCTAACACTTCCTTCCCTTCCTTCATTCCTCCCTCACATAATCTACCCTCTACTTTTATCCTCTATTTTCAAACTTTCGACTAGTCTTTTCCCATTATTTAACTTCTATTCTTCACTATCATCTTCAGTGTCTTCTATCTCCTCTTCATTCAGCATTCGAATGAGGAGAAAATAGAATGAATGAATGAAGAGGAGAGTTGACCTGAGCACACACTAGAAGGTGAAGGGACGACGACGTTTCGGTCCGTCCTGGACCATTCTCAAGTCGATTGTGGTCCGTCCTGGACCATTCTCAAGTCGATTGTGGTCCGTCCTGGACCATTCTCAAGTCGATTGTGGTCCGTCCTGGACCATTCGACGTTTCGGTCCGTCCTGGACCATTCTCTCAATCGACTTGAGAATGGCCCAGGACGGACCGAAACGTCGTCGTCCCTTCACCTTCTAGTGTGTGGTCAGGTCAACTTACTTTAGCCACGTTATTGTGACTCATCGCCTGCACGAAGAGGAGAGTATTCATATCAAATATTTGTATACTCCTATGTTGTATATTTGTATACTTCTATGTTGTATACAAATATTGGAACATATCTATCATAGGATGTTCCAGGTCTGACTTCAGTTGTTCAACCTTCACTTAAAAAAGTGACGTCTTAAGTACCGTGATCAGTAAACGCTGGCTCTTTCAGCTAATGTTATGCTAGAAACTACCAGTGAATTACCAGTTTCAATACAGGAGACGATCGAGAATATTGTTTTGATCACCACACCGAAGTATGATTCGAGATTTAGTATGAATGGAACCTATTAAAAATAGGTGCTCTATTCAGTAGATTGATGGACGTGCAATTGGGAAGGTTTCCGTATCCGGATTTGTGTGTTTTTGAGCATTTTCGTAAACGATCCTGTCAGTAAAGAACGTGCCGTTAACAGGAAGAGTTTGGACCAAAATCGAGCCAAGTCAGATTTAAGAATTCTTGTCTTATATCACATTGTAGGTAAAAATAATGTATAAAGTTTCATAACCTTGGAAGAATAGTGACTTGCTGCCTTTGCCCCCTCCACATCACTTAGTGAAAGCAGCCTCTTTTTACCTGGTTTAACACGACAACGAGAGTGCTAACAGCTATTCAGCCTGTCCTAAGTATTTCACACTCACTAATGACGATGTTAGGCAGGGAAGCGCAGAGCCATTACCACTATATAGCACTTGAATAGGGTCAAAATAAAGATTTTAGATAGGCCGGGGGAAGGACCGTCCAGCCTCTTCGACGGTCGGGAATTGAACGCCGACCTGCATAAAGGGAGACCTTCACTCTACCGTCCAGCCCAAGTGGTTGGGTAAACACTCAGTATAAATGCAATTGTTACAGATGTTACAAATTATCTAATGATTAACTGAACCTAAGAGACCCATCTTAGCTTTCTAGACATATTGTCGGGAAACGTAAATATTACCCAATACTACATAGTCTCTCCGATTTCACTTCTTCTTTTGGTAAATAATGTCGGAGCATTAAATAATAAAACGGTATATTAAGTAAGAGGAGAGGTTTGAGCGAACGATTGAATCTTAACTTCGTCTCTCCTCAGGTCACGCTGATTCATTTCGCTCACATGTCATAATTTTTTAACAATAGTTCCTCACTATAAGTGATTTAAATAGTCCTATAAATCTCTTACCTAAGCTCGCCTGAATTGAAGGATGTCAAAATCTCATTGTAAAAAGAGAACTCTATATGTAGTGTTAATGTGATGAGTACATTGTAGAATTGTTTATATATAATATATCCTGATCCACAGTGCACTAGACAATATAATTTCCTGTGGCAATATTATATTCATGTTTAATATATATATATGATCATACTGCATTTTGTGGTCTTATGAATATATATTAAATTTAAAAAATAATATCACTTTACATGATGAATACCTGGAGGCGTATCAGTTACTAATTATCCTGACAGCTCTCCGGCCAAGTTACATGTTGTTAGGGTAAGTCCCGGGTGTTAAGGTGCTTCGTGAATATATAACCATATAAATACAAAAACTGCAGTGTCATTTACGGGCTCACCATAGCCTGTGCTACGTGGAAAAATTTTGTTCCGTGTATCTGTATCTAAAACACAACAACATGCAGTGTCCTATTTTATGTTCATCCAAACTTATTCATACATACGTCCAAACTACGCTTGAAACAAGACCGTGATTTCAAGGCCAATACCTTACGCGGTCATTGTTTACAGAAATCAGCACACAAAAACACTGCAATAGACCTACTGGTTCATTTTCACTTACGCACATAATACCTATTCTCTTTATTACTAAAAATATTTTTTTGATCACATGGAAACAGAGAACCAAGTTGATTTTGAACTGCTTGAAGATGCAGCTCACTATCAAGAGGAAGGAAGCTATGATGCATTATTTTGTCGGCATTCTCACTCTTAAGGACTGCAAATGAGAGTGTAATATACACTCAACTTACTTAGTGAGGAAGATGAGCTTTCGGAGCAATCTCGCCCCTCATACTTGGAGTAATAGTGGAGAACTTTCATATTACTGCTAGAAAATTAGAGCAGGTGTTGCTTTCACCTCATAGCTGGGAAGCAGGAACAGAATAAACAATTATTCTTGACACACACGTCTTTATCAGGCCTCAGAGTACCGCCTGTAAAGGAGATCATCTCCCAACAGTGTCTCAGGAGTATGATCGAGGGCCTTGCCTCCCAGCAGTGTACCCAGGAGTCTGGACAAGGACTAGCATTTTCCAACAGTAACCAAGGCATCTAGACAAAGGCAGCACCTCCTAACCTAGGAGTGTGGCTCAGGGCAAAACCTCCTAGCAGTCATCTAGGGATCTGATCAAAGGATGCACCTCCTAGCAGTAAACCAAGATCTCCCAGCAGCAACCCAAGAGTTTGGCTAAAGTCAACATCTCTCAGATTTATCTCAGGAACCATCTTCACACCGTCTTATATAACACTCACATATAAATATTGAGAGTAAAGGGATATAATTCTCCTATGATAAATTCCTAATCAATGTTATTTAGTTTCTCTTCAGACTGTGTTTCTCTGGAGTCGCCTGACTCGTGCAACACAAAGCGTCAGTCTTCCTTGCACCGAATCTTTTTCCTTCTTGCCATTCAGCATTTCCTGAGGCTGAGCTGTTCCGCTTCTCTGGATTTAATTTTATTTTCAGTGGCGCTCTTTTGTTTTATGTCAATAGTAAGAGTCGTATTTTCCATTAAATCTGTACATATTTATATACATGCTAACATATATTTGTTATGCGATTTGCCTGTAATTCAATGCGTTTTATTATTGCTAAAAACACACACACAATATTATATATATATATATATATATATATATATATATATATATATATATATATATATATATATATATATATATATATATATATATATATATATATATGTCGTACTTAGTAGCCAGAACGCACTTCTCAGCCTACTATGCAAGGCCCGATTTGCCTTATAAGCCAGGCTTTCATGAATTAATTGTTTTTCGACTACCTAACCTACCTAACCTAACCTAACCTAACTTTTTAAGCTACCTAACCTAACCTAACCTATAAAGATTGGTTAGGTTTGGTTAGGTAGGGTTGGTTAGGTTTGGTCATATATCTATGTTAATTTTAACTCCAATAAAAAAAATTTACCTCGTACATAATGAAATGGGTAGTTTTATCATTTCATAAGAAAAAAATTTGAGAAAATATATTAATTCAGGAAAACTTGGTACGACATATATATATATATATATATATATATATATATATATATATATATATATATATATATATATATATATATATATAGATATATATATATATATATATATATATATATATATATATACATATATATATATATACATATATATATACATATATATCTATATATATATATATATATATATATATATATATATATATATATATATATATATATATATATATATATATAATATATATATATATATATATATATATATACATATATATATATATATATATATATATATATATATATATATATATATATATATATATATATATATATATATAAGGCACAACTCTCCTAAACACGAGAGTGAAGTATACAACTTTAGAACACTTTCCCACCAGGAGACTCGAACCCTAGCCAGCACAGAAGCCTTCCAGCAACTGGCATAACAGGTACGCCTTAACCCGCTCCACCACCTGCTCAGACCCCTAAAAGAGATGGTAATTTCGGAGTATTTAAATACCCCAAAGATCAACACCTCCCAAGAGCACCAGAGCAAGTGAGGGGTCATTTATACGTTTATTTCATCAAGTCCCTGTTAATATGGGAAGACACAGTGTCTATGCTTAAGGCACAACTCTCCTAAACACGAGAGTGAAGTATACAACTTTAGAACACTTTCCCACCAGTAGACTCGAACCCTAGCCAGCACAGAAGCCTT
>NC_091172.1:21187060-21257060 GCF_040958095.1 Procambarus clarkii
CCCTGGTGTCCATCCACACTATTGCCCCCAGAGTCTAGCTGAGCACACGCACGCGCACACTCACGCTCGCGCACACCTTTAATGAGGCCATTTTGCGAGGGAGGACAATAACGGTAAGAGGAGCCTCGGTGTTTAGTAACTCTTGCGAGCATCTGAAGGAGCGTTTCGAAACCGGTTGTAGCCCCTCCCTCTACACTTTACGTGACAGGGAGGTGCTCCCCTCAGGTGAACGATTCCCACCTTGCCCTTCCTCCAGAGAAAGTATGCCTGCCTTTCCTCACGTCCTCTACAGGAAAGTCCTCCTCAAGTCCTCCTCAACTGACCTCAGGTGCCCACCGCAAGAATTCGAGAGGCTTGGGCTAGCCAGCTCAGCGAGAAAGCTGTTCTTCGTAACTCACCAAGTGAAAGTTTGATCGGGTGCTTTGCATGCACTTCGAAAATAAAGAAAATTGGGCATACAAACCAAAAAAAGCAAAAATGTAAGAAAAGAGGAGAATATAAAAGGACAGAAACAAAATGACGGTAAATAGAAGACGAGGAGGAATGCCAAGACGAGGAATGAGGAGACGATGACGACGGTTCAGGGAAAGTAGAGCAAGTTACCACAACGCGAGTTCAGACAGCTTACTGGAACTTTTTCAACGCCACAAATCACGAAGTTTTAAAAGGAGCTTTACAGATGTAGATTGTTGCAGTGGTAGATTGTTACAGTGGTAGATTGTTACAGTGGTAGATTGTTACAGTGGTAGATTGTTACAGTGGTAGATTGTTACAGTGGTAGACTGTTACAGTTGCCGATTGTTACTGTGGTCGAAGAGTACTTTGGTCGATGTACAGTGGTCAGTGGATACAATGGTCGATGATTACGTTTAAACGAATGTTGCAATGGTCGATTGTTACACAACTCGCTGGTTTACAGTGGTCGATACAGGGAATTGCTGCTACAGCGCCATGACGGCACAGTCATGACGGTATATTGTTAAGGTACAGTAACAGGGTACCGCTGTACCACAGACCTGGAACACAACGTCAGTATATCGACCAGGAGCCAGCCCATTGCACAGAGCCACTAAGCACATGACAGGTATAATGAGCAGGGGTATATCCCAATATATCCCCGGTGTCAGAGTGCCGCCTGGATCCCTGTCTTTCGTAAAGCCCTCGCTAACAGCCTCGGGTATATCGCCCGCCCCGTATGAGGCTCAGCGAGCCTCTCGCTAATGCTCGTATAATCGTTTATAAATGATGATAAACGCTTATAAACGCTCATAAAATCGCGCCCAACAGCTGTTGCTGTATTGAGTTCTGTGTAAGGACCTCGCTAATGCTGTCATAAGCGCAGTGACATTCATAACAAAAATTCCGACAATAGCTTAGCAAAACGGGACTAAAGAAGATGTCCATGAATATAATTTTCTGGAAATTAGCGCGCATAAACTAAATTATTTATCCTATTTTATTCAAACCTTTTTGTTTACACAGTTGTATAAAGTATTCTTTGTTTTTTTCTCAGTAAAGACAAATATATGTGTTGAGTTGGTCCCATTACGAATTACATCGCAATAATATGATTGTATATATATATATATATATATATATATATATATATATATATATATATATATATATATATATATATATATATATATATTTATATATTTATATATATATATATATATATATATATATATATATATATATATATATATATATATATATATATATATATATATATGTCGTACCTAGTAGCCAGAACTCACTTCTCAGCCTACTATGCAAGGCCCGATTTGCCTAATTAGCCTAGTTTTCATGAATTAATGTTTTTTCGTCTACCTAACCTACCTAACCTAACCTAACCTAACGTTTTCGGCTACCTAACCTAACCTAACCTATAAAGATAGGTTAGGTTAGGTTAGGTAGGTTTGGTTAGGTTCGGTCATATATCTACATTAATTTTAACACCAATAAAAAGAAATTGACCTCATACATAATAAAATGGGTAGCTTTATCATTTCATAAGAAAAAAATTAGAGAAAATATATTAATATAGAGAATTAATATATTTTCTCTAATTTTTTTCTTATGAAATGATAAAGCTACTCATTTCATTATGTATGAGGTCAATTTTTTTTTATTGGAGTTAAAATTAACGTAGATATATGATCAAACCTAACCAACCCTACCTAACCTAACCTAACCTATCTTTATAGGTTAGGTTAGGTTAGGTAGCCGAAAAAGTTAGGTTAGATTAGGTTAGGTAGGTTATTAGGTAGTCGAAAAGCAATTAATTCATGAAAACTTGGCTTATTAGGCAAATCGGGCCTTGCATAGTAGGCTCAGAAGTACGTTCTGGCTACTAGGTACGACATATATATATATATATATATATATATATATATATATATATATATATATATATATATATATATTAGTATATTTTGGTAGCAGTCTTTCCTGTAGACATATATTATTAAATATGACCGAAAAAGTAAGATTAATAATTCTAACACGAATTTTCTCAATCTTTCGTACATTACGCTTCACTGTTGGAGGTAAATCAAAAATCACTTCTCCAAAATTCATTTTTATTTCTAGTCTGACGCGACACGGGCGCGTTTCGTAAAACTTATTACATTTTCAAAGACTTCACAAATACACAACTGATTAGAACTTGCGTTTCCCTCATTTTATATCTACATTTGAGTGAGGTGGGAAGGGTGACGTGGCATTACATTTGAGTGAGGTGGGAAGGATGATGTGGCATTAACACAAGACAGAACACTAGAGGATATTAATAGGGTATTAAAAGTATCAACACAAGACAGAACAGAAACAATGGGTATTGAATAGAAGTGTTTGTAGAAAGCCTATTGGTCCATATTTCTTGATGCTTCTATATTGGAGCGGAGTCTTGAGGTGGGTAGAATATAGTTGTGCAATAATTGGCTGTTGATTGCTGGTGTTGACTTCTTGATGTGTAGTGCCTCGCAAACGTCAAGCCGCCTGCTATCGCTGTATCTATCGATGATTTCTGTGTTGTTTACTAGGATTTCTCTGGCGATGGTTTGGTTATGGGAAGAGATAAGTTGTGTATTTGTGAAGTCTTTGAAAATGTAATAAGTTTTACGAAACGCGCCCGTGTCGCGTCAGACTAGAAATAAAAATGAATTTTGGAGAAGTGATTTTTGATTTACCTCCAACAGTGAAGCGTAATGTACGAAAGATTGAGAAAATTCGTGTTAGAATTATTAATCTTACTTTTTCGGTCATATTTAATAATATATATATATATATATATATATATATATATATATATATATATATATATGTCGTACCTAGTAGCCAGAACGCACTTCTCAGCCTACTATGCAAGGCCCGATTTGCCTAATAAGCCAAGTTTTCCTGAATTAATAATCTTACCAGTCACTCCTGCCTGTCTCTCCAGCTTATGTACCAACCTCTTATGGGGGTACTGTGTCAAAGGCTTTCCGACAGTACAAGAAAATGCAGTTCACCCAGCCTTCTCTTTCCTGCTTAATCTTTAGG
Source organism: Procambarus clarkii (assembly GCF_040958095.1). Classification (NCBI taxonomy): domain Eukaryota; kingdom Metazoa; phylum Arthropoda; class Malacostraca; order Decapoda; family Cambaridae; genus Procambarus; species Procambarus clarkii. The sequence continues at coordinate 21,190,607 of NC_091172.1, forward strand.
TAAGGAGGTTAAGTGTGAGTGTTTAGTTGTGTTTAGATTTGTGGTTAAGGTAGAGTGCAACTGAATTAACAACTTGTCCTACTAGTTCAATATTTTCCAATCACTGCAAAATTTGCTCCTGACCCATAAAAATATGTATTATACGGACAGCTATAGTCAGTCAGTTGGTATATCCGGCCGCCTCACCCTGTACCGGATCCTCCTGCACCATTATTGCACCATCGATTTTCCGGTCTCCGGCACTACGATGATCGACTCATCACCTCTGATAATTATATATATACCACGTGATCAGTTCCTGGCTTGTATATTTATGCTGATCGAGATTAATACCAATTACTGCGTCCCTGGTACAGGGTTATATATGCATGAAACCAAATATTCGGTTGAGTGAGCCTCGCTTAATACTGATCTGGCAGCATGCAGCAAGCATGGCTGAGCCCTCCAATGTTTTGGTTGTTGGAGTTGGTGAGGATCACAGTATTGTGCATTTAATCTTGTTGTTTAATCCCAGGCTTTTATAATGCCAGTAAGGATTAAAAAATCTCTTTATTTATATATATATATATATATATATATATATATATATATATATATATCCACGGTGCATTTTATTGTTTCTAGTAAATCTTCATGTAAAATAGTCATTTAAATGACTGAAATGTTTGCAATGTTTATCTGGCAGTGAATTTATATTTTATTGCCCTATGTGTCACCTTTCTCTGATGAGGCCTAATTCACCGGAATATATATTATTGCTTTATTAGTCTCCCAATTCAATTACTAGTCATGGAACATACCTCTTTAGAAAATGATGTTTAATTACAATAAAACGCCTAACATATACAATGAACCTAGGATCCAACAAGGCATGTCTTTAACCAAGATAAAACACCTCGTTGGTCGCTCCCGAGAGTTTCCTGAAAGGCTCTCCATCTCCTAATGGCCTCCGGGTCTTCGGCTGCAGCATCTTAAACAGCCGCTGCACAATCAGGCCTTCTGAGATCACCAACTATCCGTTCGTACAAATAATCGAGAAACAGGACTCTACGGAACGCGATGAGAGCGGGGAAGAGCGGGGGGGGGGGATGTATCGTGGAAGTCTTCCCGTTGGGTTATATGTTGCAGTGCTGGGCGACTCATCTTGTGCACTGTGTGGCAGGAGGGGCCACAGGTGTGTGTGTCGACTCACCTATTTCTACTCGTTGATTTAGGGCTGCAGGATCGTGCTCTAGCTCTTGTGAGTCCAGTTTTCCAGCCGCCGGTTGTCTAATTCAATGTCGTCCGATTTGTTTTTTTTATTATTATATTTAGTTTTGAAATCACGAATTGAGTTCGTATTTATAACCTGCTCGTTTAGTTTATAAATTTTCTTTAATACTGTGTGTGTGTATGTATTCACCTACTTGTATTCACCTAGTTGTTCTGGCGGGGGTTGAGCTCTGCTCTTTTGGCCCGCCTCTCAACTGTCAATCAACTGTAACAACTAATTCTGCCCCCCCCCACCCACACACATAATGCATTAGGCAGTGATGTGGTGGAGGCTGACTCCATACACAGTTTCAAATGTAGATATGATAGAGCCCAGTAGGCTCAGGAATCTGTACACCAGTTGATTGACCGTTGAGAGGCGGGACCAAAGAGCCAAAGCTCAACCCCCTCGAGCACAAATAGGTGAGTACACACACACACACAGGAAGCAGCTCCGTAACAGCTTTCTAACTCCCAGGTACCTATTTACTGCTTGGTAACAGGTGCATCAGGCTGAAAGAAACTCTGCCCATTTGTTTCCGCCTGGTCCGGGAATCGAACCCGGGCCACAGAATTACGAGATCTGCGCGCTGTTCGCTCAGCTACCACAACCCTTTGAGTTTGTGTGTGTGTGTGTGTGTGTGTGTGTGTGTGTGTGTGTGTGTGTGTGTGTGTGTGTGTGTGTGTGTGTATACGTGTGTGTGTGTACGTGTACTCGCCTATTTGTGCTTGCGGGGGTTGAGCTTTGGTTCTTTAGTCCCGCCTCTCAACTGTCAATCAACTGGTGTACAGATTCCTGAGCCTACTGGGCTCTATCATATCTACATTTAAAACTGTGTATGGAGTCAGCCTCCACCACATGACTTCCTAATGCATTCCATCCGTTAACTACTCTGACACTGAAAAAGTTCCTTCTAACGTCTCTGTGGCTCATGTGGGTACTCAGTTTCCACCTGTGTCCCCTTATTCGCGTCCCACCAGTGTTGAATAGTTTATCCCTGTTTACCCGGTCGATTCCCCTGAGGATTTTGTAGGTTGTGATCATGTCTCCCCTTACTCTTCTGTCTTCCAGTGTCGTAAGGTGCATTTCCTGCAGCCTTTCCTCGTAACTCATGCCTCTTAGTTCTGGGACTAGTCTAGTGGCATACCTTTGGACTTTTTCCAGCTTCGTCTTGTGCTTGACAAGGTACGGGCTCCATGCTGGGGCCGCATACTCCAGGATTGGTCTTACATATGTGGTGTACAAGATTGTGAATGATTCCTTACACAGGTTCCTGAAGACTGTTCTGATGTTAGCCAGCCTCGCATATGCCGCAGATTTTATTATTATTGTGTGCGTGTGTGCGCGCTCGTGCAGTGTGGCGCACTGCCTGTATGGTGTTTGTGTCTGTATTGTGCTTGTGTGTGAGTGAACATCCGTATGCCACACCAATTCTAAGGGAATTATTTGTCCTGATTGGGTAAGCATCAGCTCCTGGTATCCGCCTCTCGGACGTCAGTAAGGTACTTCAGTGGTCCCAGGTCCTCTAGTCTCTCATAACTCCCAGTCTTGAGTGTGTGGCTGTAATTATCCTCAATGACATCACCTTCAAGTGTTTTCAGCTTGATCACTATTATTACACTGAAGAAGTGTATCCTCATCGCTCATCATATTCATAATTTACACTTTGACACTTATTTTTAATGCTCATAACAATAATTATTTATTTATCATGTCCCTACTTTCTCTTTTTGTGTATAATGAGATCTAGATTTGTATTCTTCATAGTTAATCCCTCTAGGTACAGGGATCAGTCCTGTAGCAAACAAGGGATATTTTGCTTTTAAGCAGAGGATTTGTAATAAAGCTATATATTCTGCTACTGGCTTGGCTATCAACAACATCCTGATTTTTTTCTTCTTTTCGAGGCATGTGAGGGCTACACGAGTGTTTGCCAGCATTGCATACGATGCTGATGTCACTTTGTTAATGTGTGACTCCTCTAAAATCTACTGTCAGATATTGTGACATTTTTTATTCCGGCGTTTGTCATTTAATGTTTTAATAACCATGTCTCCTCATCCCAAACCTTATTATTAACTTGCATTTTCTTCTTTCAAATTAATGAAACTGATATCAGTCTTGTTTAATTTGTTACCTCGTGATGCATGGCGTAGTTCTCTTCGGCTCTGATTGGTCTCGTCAGTTTTGCATCGTCGGAGGCTCGTATCCTAGCTGTAGACTCCCTGCTAGCTGTAGACTCCCTGCTAGCTGTAGACTCCCTGCTGGCTGTAGACTCCCTGCTAGCTGTAGACTCCCTGCTGGCTGTAGACTCCCTGCTAGCTGTAGACTCCCTGCTGGCTGTAGACTCCCTGCTAGCTGTAGACTCTCTGCTAACTGTAGACTCCCTGCTAGCTGTAGACTCCCTGCTTGCTGGAGACTCCCTGATAACTGGAGACTCCCTGCTAGCTGTAGACTCCCTGCTTGCTGGAGACTCCCTGATAACTGGAGACTCCCTGCTTGCTGTAGACTCCCTGCTTGCTGGAGACTCCCTGATAACTGGAGACTCCCTGTTAGCTGTAGACTCCCTGCTTGTTGGAGACTCCCTGATAACTGGAGACTCCCTGCTAGCTGTAGACTCCCTGCTTGCTGGAGACTCCCTGATAACTGGAGACTCCCTGCTAGCTGTAGACTCCCTGCTTGCTGGAGACTCCCTGATACCTGGAGACTCCCTGATACCTGGAGACTCCCTGCTTGCTGGAGACTCCCTGATAACTGGAGACTCCCTGCTAGCTGTAGACTCCCTGCTTGCTGGAGACTCCCTGATAACTGGAGACTCCCTGCTAGTTGGAGACTCCCTGCTAGCTGGAGACTCAAGCGTCAGTACAACCTAGCACTGTATTACTACAAACCATGAACTATAATCGCCATGGTCTTGCAGAGAGGTGCACCTCAACCACAGCTAAAACAACCACAGAAAAGGCAATTCAGGAATTGTATTATCCACGAACATGCAGACCGTGCTTTAACGATCCTAGCAGTGGAGCACAGAGTGGGATCTCCGGCGTGCACACACACCTATTGTAGCACCAGAGGTCCATTACTTAAGACAAACTCACTAACAATAACAACAACACTGGAAGCACCAACAACAGCAACAACAATCTCATCACCAGCATTAACAACAATCTCATCACCAGCATTAACAACAATCTCATCACCAACATCAACTACAATTCCATCACCATCATCAACAACAATCTCATCACCAACATCAACAACAATCCCATCACCATCATCAACAACAATCCCATCACCATCATCAACAACAATCTCATCACCAACATCAACAACAATCCCATCACCATCATCAACAACAATCTCATCACCAACATCAACTACAATTCCATCACCATCATCAACAACAATCTCATCACCAACATCAACAACAATCCCATCACCAACATCAACAACAATCCCATCACCAACATCAACAACAATCCCATCATCAACACCATCCGCAACACCGGTAATACTAGTAGCACCATCCCTCCCTCCCCCCCACCTTCAAAAACTACACAAGCCTTTGATTTAGACCAAATTATTTTGAAAAATATAGTTGCCCAATCGTTTGCATAATGACTTGAGAAGGCTTGCCTCGTTCGTCATCTTGTCTCGCAAACACAACAGTGACATAATTAACAAACTCGACACCTTCCAGCACTCATAACGAGAACATTTTAACACTTATTCTCCCTCTTTATTACTCTATATGTTTTTGTGTACATGAAATGAGTTTAGTTTACCCTGTTTTTCTTGTAATCAAAGAAAGACTTTCTTAAAGATGATAAACATGTCACTGAAGTTGTTACCTGTCGTTTCCCCTACATATCGAATTCACGTCGTTACTAGTAAAACAGGAATATGATGTATAATGTTATAACGAGTATAATGAGTAAGAATAATGTATGACGCAAGTTTTTAGAAGAAACTTTTCGCAAGTTCAAGACGGGTGACATCACTTGCGAATAAAGCTTCTGAATCTGATAAAAAAACAGCTTAATCTTCCTTTGTAGAAATGGACGAATTATTAAAATTATATTGTTTTCGTCCCTTAGACATAAAAGACGACATATACACCAGTTATCTCGTTCTAAATAATTAAGTTCTACATGTCTCACCAGAATCTGATTTCCACATTCACATTGCCTACCAATTTCATTTGATACTTATAACTATGCTACTATAATTGCTAGTATCTGAGGTATCGCTGTTTACTTTAATGAAGCAATGCTTCCACACATTGGTTTCCTAATTACACTTATTTTATTCTAGCGACACTCAGCGAACACAGGTTCTGGTGGTTGGTTAGTAGTGCCAATGAGAGCCATTGGTCAAGTGCTGGAATCGTAAGGCCATTCAGCGGTCAGAATATGGAAAACAGCTTGTCCTACCCAGTCAACACAATATCCAGGAGCAATGCCAATTCAGAGTCGAATCAACGTCATCAACGGTGATTCAACATTGAATTAACAACTTAACGTAGATTGAACGTCGAACCATCGCTACTCTTAGATATTCTACCCACATGGAAGAAGTTTGTATAAAATATTAGTTGTCTTGAAAAATACATATTAATTTGATTAAGTTAACTTCCTCAATGACGTTCCTCAATGCGGAGACCTCAAGGTCTTCACAGCAGACGTGTCCCAGAGGTCATATCGTCTCCTCACATCTGTAACACTGCATAAAAACATTGTACCATAAAAACATTGTACATAAAAACGAGTCTATATGGAGTATACTCACTGAGTCTGGAGAGCTTGAAGGCGTCGGCGGTGCTGATGGTATCAACATAGGCACGGAGCCTGCGTCCTGTGGTGTTCTGGTTGTACTGGTTGATGGCATGCAGGAAGGCCCCCTGGTAATGTAGAGAGTCAGTGTCGAACATCGCTCCTGTAGGGGGAAGACACACCAGAGGCTTGTTATTACCTCAGATGATACACACAACAAGTCTGCTTAGTATTTATATTATGTTTATTTGAAGAACTTGGTGTTATGTTGACTTTCCCTGCATCATTTAGTGTTAAAGTAGGGGATATGAATTCTAGTTCATGGTGAACTGAAGGTACGTCCATATATCACAATAGGTAAAACGTAAATTGATATTAGTTACTAAATAGCAGGCGAGAGTATATGTAATGATGACACATATGGACGTAAATGGATATTGATTACGTGGACACATATGGTTAGTGTACAGGACATATATGGTTAGTGTCAAGAACATATATGGTTCCTACACAACATCTGCAGCTCCCCCATCCCGCCCCCTTCTCCCCAAAGTCAGAGATGGAATCGAACTAAGGAAAGAACTAAAGAGATGGTGGGGATACTGTAATACTGAATGCAGGTAAGGGCGACCTTGACCTGTGTGACGGATGGGGAAATTTGTTCCAAATGATTCAGAGATATTAGCTATTCTAAATTAAGTTATACTAAAATGCCCATAACTGCTAAACGTATTACTTTACGTTAAGACATTCACCAACGTTAAACTTAAAATTTGACTAATATTGAATTCATTGACTGAAAATAAATAGACTTTACCTATATTTTCGTTTCAGTTATATATAATATACAATGTAAATTAATACATTTCAGCAGGAGTATTTTCTATCGGTAGAATTGTTAATGGGAATAAGTATTCATATGCCATTCCAACTTGGCCTTTAACACAATAATAATGGTCAGAAAACTCCGTTAATTGATGCTTCAATTGGAAACACACGTAGTGAGCTTTGAAGGTATCGGTCAGAAGCAAAGAATGAACATTGGACGACGACGCAGTAAACATTGTGACTCACTCTACAGTCGACTCACTCTACTCTCCATAACAGAACCTCACATACTCTTCCTCATATGTGTGTGTGTGTGTGTGTGTGTGTGTGTGTGTGTGTGTGTGTGTGTGTGTGTATGTGTGTGTGTGTGTGTGTGTGTGTGTGTGTGTGTGTGTGTGTGTGTGAGAATGTGTATTTACTATTTGTCCTAATTTTTGAGTCTGCAGAATCGAGTTACTAGCTCTTGGACCCCGCCTTTCAAACAATCAATTTTTACTCTGTTATATGTACTACATTAATTTGTCTCAAACACACACAGGGGCCGGTGGCTGACTGGACAGCACACTGGACGCGTGATCAAGTGGTCGCGGGTTCGATTCCCGCCGCTGGCGAGAAACAATGTGCAGAGTTTTTTTCACCCTAATGCACCTGTGACCTAGCAGTAAATAGGTACCTGGGAGTTAGTCAGCTGTCACGGGCTGATTCCTGGGGTGTCTGTGTGTGTGTGTGGTGTGGAAAAAAAGGTACAGTAGTTAGTAACATTGGATTGACAGTTGAGAGGCGGGCCGAAAGAGCAGAGCTCAACCCCCGCAAGCACAACTAGGTGAATACACATACACACACACACACACTCACACACTCACACTCACACACACACACACACACACGACCAAAGGGACAGTACACAATGAAGGGGAACAGCCTACCTGTAACGACGCGTGAAAGAGACCTGGGGGTGGACGTAACACCTAATCTATCTCCTGAGGCACATATAAATAGGATAACGACAGCAGCGTACTCTACACTGGCAAAAGTTAGAACATCATTCAGAAACCTAAGTAAGGAGGCATTTAGGGCGCTTTACACTGCCTACGTAAGGCCAGTCTTAGAGTATGCCGCCTCATCATGGAGTCCCCATCTGAAGAAGCATATAATGAAACTGGAAAAGGTTCAGAGGTTTGCAACGAGACTCGTCCCAGAGCTACGAGGGATGGGGTATGAGGAGCGCCTGAGGGAACTGTGCCTTACGACACTAGAAAGAAGAAGAGAGAGGGGGGACATGATAGGAACGTATAAGATACTCAGAGGGATTGACAGAGTGGACATAGACGAAATGTTCACACGGAATAGTAACAGAACGAGGGGACATGGATGGAAGCTTGAAACTCAGATGAGTCACAGAGATGTTAGGAAGTTTTCTTTTAGCGTGAGAGTAGTGGGAAAATGGAATGCACTTCAGGAACAGGTTGTGGAAGCAAATACTATTCATAATTTTAAAACCAGGTATGATAGGGAAATGGGACAGGAGTCATTGCTGTAAACAACCGATGCTCGAAAGGCGGGATCCAAGAGTCAATGCTCGATCCTGCAGACACAACTAGGTGAGTACACACACACACACACAGTGAGTGCACACACACACACTGTGTCCACCTGTTGGGGACACAGGTGGAAACTTAGTACCCAGATGAACCACAGAGACGTTAGAAACAATTTTCTCAGTGTCAGAGTAGTTAATAAATGGAATGCACTAGGCAGTGATGTGGTGGAGGCTGACTCCATACACAGTTTCAAATGTAGATATGATAGAGACCAGTAGGCTCAGGAATCTGTTCACCAGTTGATTGACGGTTGAGAGGCGGGACCAAAGAGCCAAAGCTCAACCCCTGCAAGAACAATTCGGTGAGTACAATTAGGTGAGTACAGAAAGCAGCCCGTAGCAGCTTTCTAACTCCCAGGTACCTATTTACCGCTGGATGGACAGGTGCACTAGGGTGAAAGAAACTTTGCTCATTTATTTTTGCCCCATCCGAGGATTGAACCCGTTCCCTTGGGACTACTACTCCAGAAGTCCACTCAGTCCGCGAGACCCTCAAACGGGGCCTTGCGACTTGTGTGTGTGTGTGTGTGTGTGGCTCACACTAAGACGAACATCTACATTACATTATATAATATACAGAAATAATGATATATGCAACATTTGATATCTTTCACAAACTCTGACCCCAAAGTAGTGGAGAAGTGGTGACGATGACCGCAGTCTTCCGGGCTGCCTGAAGACTTACGCTGATCATCCACCTGCTGCATGAGACAGTCGTCACCGGCGAAATATATACTAAATTAATGCCATAAATTACCCCCACCATCACTCGGAGGACACTTTGCAGGGGAAGCCGATTAGAAGTATTCATTTGCTCCACAACTACGAGCCATTCCATTAATACTGCACGAATGTATGTTTACAGTCCCGTCCTCATAAACAATGCTCAGGTGTGTATTAATCGAGCCGTTGTCCACTGGTTTATGTATGAAAAACTCTCCACGTATGACTCCGCAACCCGTTCTCGCACCAGGCTGTTTAAAGCAGTGGCCGTCCTCGCCCGACGCATTCATCAATATTAACATACTGTGTATTAAAAATTGTGTTTGTTCTCATATATAAAATATTATTCTTATACATAAAAATTTTATGTACAGTTTGGCGTAGGTTAGGTTAGGTGTTTAGGTTCTGTTGGTAATAATTTGTATTTATAAGTTCATGGGTGAAGCATTTATAAAATTGTGGTTCGAACAGAGGACGTGAGCGAAGCACTTGTTCCGGAAGTGTTCGGACGTCATCAGTTGTGAGTCGTGTGTAAACCGTTTTCATTCATAAACAGGGGGTTTGGCGGCTGGATTAAAGAGCTTGGATCTTTGTATGCCAGAATGGGTTGGACTCCGAGGGCTGTATAACTCACAACTGCACGAATTTGAGCTTTTCTCAATCAGTGTTTCGCTCACTTTCTATGTTCTAAGCCCACAGACCGTCTTCCAAACGAAGACCCAAAAGTGATTCCATGCACCCGCCAAACCCCCTGTATATGAGTGAAAAACGGTTTACACACGACTCACAACTGATGACGTTCGAACACTTCCGCAACAGGAGCTTCACTGACGAATTTTGTTCGAATCACAACGCAGTAAATGCTTCACCCACGTACAACAAATGCAAATAATCGTCAACAGAACCTAAACACCTAACCTAACGTAACCTATGCCTGTATATGCACAATATGCTAGTATGGTAAAATATTAGTATATATGTGAGAAAGTTCCTGTTTTGTATGTACAGCATGTAAAAAAATATGAATGCGTCTTAGGGGTCGACCGCTGGATGGAATGGACTTGGTTTGAGGATGGGTTGTTTAACCTCACCTCTTCAAACAGCCCATCTTCCCGTCTTCACTAGCACTGACCAGGTGCTGGCAAACACAGCCGCAACCCAGTTGTTTATGAATTAAAACAATACCTAACACGTACCTAAATACGTATACAAAGTAATATTCAGTAAAAACGTTAATTTATAATTGTGAAAATGACGTGAACAAATAAGCAGGAAGACTTATGCATTACTCGCACATTGAGTTTAAAAAGGTCAATTAAGTTTAATTAAGTCTAGAGAGATTATCGAAAAATTAAACACTAACTGAGGTTCGGCCTTTTATTTGTGCAATTTGTAAAACTTCTTGACCGCACATAATTATTTTAATTTGTGAATATAACTTTCAATGGAAAAAAAAATTATCAAATGCAAATATTTATTGTTTGGAACAAAAGCAGCTGATATGAAAACGCTTTTCTTCCTTAACTTTACATGGTAAAACAAATTGAAATATGCATTAAAATACGCTAAATCATCCACACAATGCATTATTTTGTCACTGACGTTAATTATTCTGTGTTATTCTTTTCATAACTGTTATTTATTTTCCTTTCATTGTCTTTTCCATAAACTGTGACACCTCCCCCCATATTCTTATCCCACTTTCAGTAGGGAGAGTAATTAATATAATGCCTAGTTTTGACGTCAGCCAGAACTATTCATTAGGAGTCAGCGAGGCATTACTCCCTCTAATATATCTGAAAGTAAACCTACACGAACTGGTCAACCTTCACAACTGGCACTGATGTATTTAATTAGAGGACAACGTAAGGAGATAGACTAGTGAATAATATAATATTAGTGTGTGGTATAACAAAAGTCGGACGCGTCTATAATAGTATAGTCGTTTACTCAACTGATGAGTTTGTATATATATATATATATATATATATATATATATATATATATATATATATATATATATATATATATATATATATATATATCATATTCTCATCACTAATTATTCTCTTTATATTTACATAATGATCACAGAAAATACAACAGTTTTCTGGCGATGTCGGGAAGTTATGTGTAGACAACAGACCGGTTGGAAAGGCTTTATAACCATCTTTTGACTCCGTTCTTTATCTGTATAAAAAGAGACTCGATTTGTTGTGATTGTAGAATGTTGGAGATGAAGTTGGTGAGAGTTGTACGTGCCGAGAATGACATCTGTACAGGGAGAGAAGGCGCGAGTTTGCGGTGTGAGGCTAGCACGAGGCTCTCTCCTTGTGAGGCTCCGTGTGCTGGTGCTTGTATCTCACACCTTTTAGTTTAATGTATTTTAATACATAAGTTATCTGACACCAACGTATGATTAACTCTCACAATTATGTTAACTAACAAATGGTGGGGGTTAACGCCTAACATCCAGTTAGGAATTTATGTTAGTTAATTCCTTGCAACAATTATAATGTCCACGGAAAAGTGTAAAATAAGGTAACTGAAAACCTATGCCTCAACCTACACATGTATGAATGAAAGTGACGGTGTTACGGTCTTTCCACGACCCATATCAAGTCGTGACACAGCAAGAGTGAGAGGAGACAGCATAAGGAAGGAGTAAGGGTGAGGTGAAAAGTTACGAGAGAATACAAACGCCTCATGCACAACATGACCAACATGAACCTTAGTCATATCAACTGTGCTGATGTTGACTCTTGCACATCTCAGTATTCGGTGTAATTTTATGTATTCGTTTCTATTTTTAAATTTTGTTTTCGTGTGATCATCTTTTGAGCTGAGTGAGAGTTCAGTGAAGCAGCAGAAGTGAGGGAAAAGGATTTGTTTTAATAATAAACAATACATATATATATGTGAATGAGAGTGAGAGAGAGAGAGAGAGAGAGTAAAGTGCCCGGCACGGGCCCAACCTTAGCTGTTCTTATAAGCATCTTACATGCTGTATCGGGGGCGTGTCTGACCACAATACAAGACACAATGTGTCTGGAATTTGATTACAAAGATGTGCTGTAACGTTTCTCTTGACAATCTCGACGAGGGACAATTCTTGTTAATAACGTTACCATTTTGATGGTCTGAAAATTCATATGTTTAAGGAATCTTTGACATTTGAAATTTACCATGTCTCAGTGTCTTGTCTAGTGATACTTTGAGCCTCTAAATTTGGCTTAGTTTTCATTCCATCATTTGGTTATATAAGTATATAACATCAATGTTCCTCTCACACAAGGACAGACAACAGGTAGTCAGAGAGACATTTACAGATCACAGACACCAACTCCTTCCTTGAGGAAGGGAATGGGAGAGACCTGCTGCTAGTACATAGGTTCGACGTAGGTTCGAACCCTCATCATAGCGCTTGTGGATTTATTCATTTGATGCATCACGTTATTGTGATTTCTGTGTGTAACAAGTACATGTTTCATTTGTTAGGTATTTAATTTAGTGATAAATCACTGATAAATTTCCCAGAGTGAATTTTGTACTTTGATTTCTTATCTGTATGCCCTTCAAAATAAATGTGTTGATTAGAATAGATCAATATTTCCATGTATATTCCTTATTATTATTTTGTTTGACCCGGAAAGTTGAATTACCATAACTCTCATTTCACCCCCATATTACATGTATTTTCCCATTACCATTATACCAATTTCCCTTCCCTAATATACATGTCCAATTACACATTAATTGTCCCATTATATAACATGCTCCCTCCCCATTACATTATAAATGTTCCCATTATATGAGGCCTTCCCCACCCACCTCCTTACAAGAGTTAAAGACTCTTAATCTCCTAAGGAAGCGTGATCAGACTCTGCTTTCTGCTCCTCTGTGTTCTCTTTCTCTTTTGTTCCTCTCTGTTCTAATTCCATTTTTGTTCTATCATATTTCACCGTCATTGCTTTTCTCGCTTCACTTACCTTGATTCTATTTTATTTAGTTTTATTATTTTTATTTCGCATTGGTAGCTGCCTCGTGTGGGTCAATACGTCTTCTGTATTATCCTGTGATCTTATGTTTTGTGTTTTTATACTTTACTTCTCTAGTGAACTCCTCTCCTGTTCCCTCACCTCCTGTTCCCTCACCTCCTCTTCCCTCACCTCCTGTCACCTCACCTCCCATCCCTTCACCTTCACTCTTGCCTTATAGTGACTCTCCCACTCCTGCTGACACACAGGCACCACTCCTGTGCCAGGTAAGTCCACTACGGGCTCACCATAGCCCGTGCTACTTGGTGAACTTACTGTTCCGTGCAGCTGAATGCAAAACCCCAACCCCCAACATCCTGCTGTGTCTTACACCACCAACGCTCACATTCACTCCAAATATCTACCACTGACGGTCTACTCATGCCCGTGCCGCCTCTTGTGGTGGCTTAATCTTCATCAATCAATCAATCATCCTGCTGTGTCACAATTACCTTTTTGTAGCCACTTTATTGTGTTAGGAATTAGTTTTGACTTCAACGTGAAGTCTAGTTACAGTGTGGATAACGATCATTCACTTTCATCGAAGTTTTGGGATGATAAGCAACGGCAGTTAGCGCGTGCAATGATTTAACCTAATTTCATACGAACTGCCATCGTTCATTGATATTTAACATATATATTTAGAAAGTTGAAAAAGGTTGTTAAAAAATATCAAATATCTTTTTTTCAAATATCTATTCCACCTCTTTGCACTATTCTGCTACTTTTGTTCTATGCCGGGTCTTTTCTTCATATATTCACCTCTCTCTCTCTCCCAGACACTTATTTTATCTTTTCAGCTTCAAAACATTTCTCAATATTCCTTCACCTTCTCCTTTTGCTTACATCCTAAATCAATCCAATTCTCAACCCTCTTCCCAGAGACATCACCACCACTCCTCTCTCTCTCTCTGCTGGAAATCCTTGAAGATTTAGTCGCTTTTGTGGTGATGTCAGGTCCATAAAGGAACGTGTTTCTTTAAGTTTGCATATTCCTTTGGTGCTATTCTTTTTGCTCACAAAGCTGGCAGGATTCTCTTCTCTCACTGTTGTTGATCCTAGAGATTATTAAACTTCCTAGTATTCCGTCGTGTTCATTTATAAAACTTACTAGTATTTGGGCGTTATAGTAATTAAACTTACTAGTATTTGGTCGTATTAGTAATTAAACTTACTTGGTCGTAATTTGGTCGTAATAGTAATTGACTTATTAGTATATAAACTGAGTGGTAAAGTAACCTTCTATTATTGGTATAGGGTTTATTTAATTTACATGTTCAGCTTAAATTTTGTAAATAATGGTTTCAGAAAATATATATACACATAAATAATGAGAACTCAGAATAACACATAAATAAACACTTACATACACACACACACACATACACATGGTTGCACAAGGGCACCTGGTGGCTAAGCGGGCAACATTCGGGATACGTAGTCCTGTAGACCAAGGATCGATTCCCGGCAATGGCGGAAACAAATCGGTAGAGATTCTTTCACCCTGATTTAGACAGGATAAATCAAGGTGATTTACCGAGGGTTAGACAGCTGTTACGGGCGGCTTCCAGGGGTGTGTGGGTGCGTGAAAAAATCCGTTGATTGATTAACAGTTGAGAGCCGGTCCCAAAGAGCTAAAGCTCAACCTCCGCAAGCACAACTATGTGAATACAATTAGGTGAATATAACTAGGTGAATACACACACACACACACACACACCGACACAGGTGGGAGCCGGTGGCTGTGTGGATAGCATGCTGGTCACGTAATCCTATGGCCCGAGTTCGATTCCCGGCGCCGGCAAGAAAAATATTGGCATAGTTTTTTCACCCTGATGCCCCTGTTACCTAGCAGTAAATAGGTACCTGGAAGTTAGCCAGCTGTTACGGGCTGCTTCCTGAGGTGTGTGTGTGTGTACAAAAAAAAATAGTTAGTAGTTAGTAACAGTTGATTGATTGACAGTTGAGAAGCGGGCGGAAAAAAAACAGAGCTCAACCTCCGCAAGCACAACTAGGTGAATACACACACACACACCCCACCGGCCTATGCTTAGCGGCATATGCTAGACTGGCCAACATAAGAACTGCCTTCAGAAACTTGTGTAGGGAATCGTTCACGACCCTGTATACCACTTATGTCAGACCAATCCTGGAATATGCAGCTCCAGCCTGTAGTCCATACCTAGTTAAACAGAAGACAAAGTTAGAGAAGATTCAGCGGTATGCCACCAGACGTGTCCCGGAACTGAGAGGTATGAGCTACGAGGAAAGGCTGAAGGAGCTGAACCTCACGTCCTTGGAAAACAGAAGAGTTAGGGGAGACATGATAACCACCTATAAAGTTCTCAGGGAAATTGACAGGGAGGACAAAGACAAACTCTTCAGCACGGGTGGAACACGAACAAGGGGGCACAGGTGGAAACGTAGTACCCAAATGAGCCACAGAAAGATTAGAAAGAATTTTTTTCAGTGTCAGAGTAGTTAACAAGTGGAATGCATTAGGAAGTGATGTGGTGGAGGCTGACTCCATACACAGTTTCAAATGTAGATATGATAGAGCTCAGTAGGCTCAGGAATCTGTAGACTAGTTAATTGACAGTTGAGAGGCGGGACCAAAGAGACAAAGCTCAATCCCCGCATGCATAACTAGATGAGTATAACTTGGTGAGTACACATAATTCTTCCTGGCCAACAAGCAACAATACTTCAGTCAAGAAAAACGTCTCTCAAGCACACACATACACCTCAATAAATGGTGTATTCTCCTATTGGTATATATCTTCTTGATGGCCTCCTGGGTATGGGGCATCAACCCATCCCCAGGGCAGGCTGCGGGCGACCCCGATGACGCGTTATAAGTTGTTAACGAACTGGATAATATCTTTGTTCACTCCAATATATGAATTAATGTTAACGTGTAATTTTGTGACCTGTAAGGTTTAGAATACATTTTAAATTAGTGTTTTAAAGATTTTTTAAACTTTTAAGATTTTTTGAAATTTAAACATTGTTTGAACTCTAAAGATTGTTTAAACTTTAAAGATTGTTTGAACTTTAAACATTGTTTGAACTTTAAACATTGTTTGAACTTTAAACATTGTTTGAACTTTAAACATTGTTTGAACTTTTAAGATCGTTTAAACTTTAAAGATTATTTAAACTTTTAAAATTTATTAAACTTTAAAGATTGTTTGAACTTTAAACATTTTTTTGAAATTTAAAGATTGTTTGAGCTTTAAACATTGTTTAAACTTTAAAGATTATTTAAACTTTAAAGATTATTTAAACTTTAAAGAATGTTTGAACTTTAAACATTGTTTAAACTTTAAATATTATTTAAACGTGGTGTAAGTATTTACCGAGGTATTATCCGAACACAGGGGAAAGGGTGAAGTAAAGTTCCATAAAAGGTTCGAACGTAATCAGTTTCAGGTAATTTGTAGAGTGTATTTTTCCTTCATTGATAGATAGTTAGTTTGTCGGCTGGATTAACGAGTATTAGGCAATTGTTTATGCAACCCATCCTTAGACCAAGTCCAATCCACCCAGCGGTCGACTCCCTAAGACGTGCTCATCATTTTTAGCATGCTGTTCATTCAGGACAGGAATTTTCTCAAATATAAATTAATATTATTATATATTTTTCGGTCTCTAACACCACCATCTCTAACACCACCATCTCTAACACTACCATCTTTAACACCACCATCTTTAACACCACCATCTTTAACACCACCATCTTTAACACCACCATCTTTAACACCACCATCTCTAACACCACCATCTCTAACACCACCATCTCTAACACCACCATCTCTAACACCACCATCTCTAACACCACCATCTCTAACACCACCATCTCTAACACCACCATCTTTAACACCACCATCTCTAACACCACCATCTCTAACACCACCAGATCTAACACCACCATCTCTAACACCACCATCTCTAACACCACCATCTCTAACACCACCATCTCTTAACACCACCATCTCTAACACCACCACCTCTTAACACCACCATCCCTAACACCACCATCTCTAACACCACCATCTCTAACACCACCAGATCTAACACCACCATCTCTAACACCACCATCTCTAACACCACCATCTCTAACACCACCATCTCTTAACACCACCATCTCTAACACCACCACCTCTTAACACCACCATCCCTAACACCACCATCTCTAACACCACCATCTCTAACACCACCATCTCGAACACAGACTAAAGGCAAATGTCTGCCATTTTGACATCAATGTCACGATACAGTCCACCATCTTCTCTAGAATTACGAGCTCTTAAGATAGAAAACATCACTCTTCATATGTTTGTTCAAAGACTCAATTTGTATTCGTGTCACCTGTCGTTCACCGAACATGTCTCCCGGACATCTGGTGAGTTTTGGAGGTCTGGGAAGCTTGTATCTGTCTTCAACTGTCAGTTAATATCTCTGCTTGCCTGAAAGTCTTCGAAGATACGAGTTCCTTCAAGTTATGTCTTTAGGAAGTTGACGTAATGTTCCTTTGATCTATCGCGACTCATGTCTCTAGGCAATATTGCTCATGATGGACGTAGGAACTATCGTATAGTTTATATACACAGGTAGGTATAACCCCCTTCAAGGAAATTAATATTATTGGATTGCTTTAAGCCTAGACAGTTAAGGATAAATTAGTCTTGCTGGTTGGTGAGTAAATTATTCCTGAGGTCTTGATTTAACAAATTTGGTACGTCATTAGCACAACATGAAAACAATGGAACAGTAAGCAGAATTAAACGGTGAAATGTTCAACTGAACGAACCTAACAAATATGGTACCTCAGGGATCCATACGTCTATCCTCTTTGTTGTTAATTTAAGCACCTTATAAACAGGACTAACCTAAGCGAACGATATACCCAGATATTAAGTGAAAAAAACATAATGTTGCAACTGACATATATCATATGATTACCCAAAGCTTTCATTATGAAGCTCGTCACATTAGTTTACTTACCAGCCAGCAAGTCTACTGTAATCCTGAAAATAAATCAGGGCTAAAGTAAAATGTGAATATGCAGTAATAAATGGGTACACCTCTTACTTTGAAGAGTTGTTATTAATTCACAGGAAATGTGTAAAGCAATGGTTACGAAAATTGGGAACGTAATCGGTTGGGCGTCAATCAGCTCATCCGCCTCATAAACACTGGCCAAATTCTTGTTCATCCAGCCAGATCAGATGTTTGTGAATGATAAACACTTCACACACAACTCATAACTGAAGACGTTCGAATTTCTCTCGAACAGTGCTTATCTCTTTATTTGAATCGGACCTCTCCAAATGCTCCAACTGCGTACTACAAATTCAGATACTGGCCAACAGACTCTGAACAGCGAGCATAACCTAGCCTAACCTAACTATGCAGCAAACTCTAATATACAATAACATTAATCTACATGTGAGAAAATACCAACTTTGAACACACAGTACTGTACGTCAAAATTAGTAATACCAACTTTGTTTACACAGTATTGGACATCAAAACTAATAAATGCGTTATTGGTCGCCCAGAACTTGGACGAGCTGCCGGAGGATGAGTTGACTGACGACATCTGGCTCCTGTGTTATGAGCCGGCTGTAGTCTTAAAGATTGTAGTCGTAGTAGTACTAATATTGTTACTATCCACACGGGGGATCTTCATTGCTCTATTACTTTCAGTTGTAAGTGTTGCTTGTCATCTCCTTGTTTGCTTGGCTCCCTCTCACCATCTTGAAGCAGGTTTTGTAAACCGGAGTAGAGAGGATAGCAATGAGAGTGGCAAGTAGAAGGATAGACAACCTCTTCCTTTTATAACAGATAAGCCAGAAATTGTCTCATATTTGTCCTGATTTTCCCTTGAACTCAGTCCTATCGACCACCAGCTGCCTCACCCAATCGACCACCAGCTGCCTCACCCAATCGACCACCAACTGCCTCACCCAATCGACCACCAACTGCCTCACCCAATCGACCACCAGCTGCCTCACTCAATCGACCACCTGCAGCTGCCTCACTCAATCGACCACCAGCTGCCTCACCCAATCGACCACCAGCTGCCTCGCCCAATTGACCACCAGCTGCCTCACCCAATCGACCACCAGCTGCCTCACTCAATCGACCACCAGCTGCCTCACTCAATCGACCACCAGCTGCCTCACCCAATCGACCACCAGCTGCCTCACCCAATCGACCACCAGCTGCCTCACCCAATCGACCACCAGCTGCCTCACCCAATCGACCACCAGCTGCTCTTCTCCAGGCGTGTCTGGCCAAGCTTCGGGCTGGCCATCTGGACTGGGCTCTATGATGGCCGACTTGTCGCAGTTATGAGGACATCAGAGATGGTTTAAAGCCTGGCTGCTCTCCGGAACTGAGCGCCGATGGCAGCCCTTACAATTACTGCCCACCACCAACTGAAGGGAGGAATGGAGAAAGAGAGAGAGAGAGAGAGAGCGAGAGAGAGAGAGAGAGAGAGAGAGAGAGAGAGAGAGAGAGAGAGAGAGAGAGAGAGAGAGAGAGAGAGAGAGAGAGAGAGAGAGAGAGAGAGAGAGAGAGAGAGAGAGAGAGAGAGAGAGAGAGAGAGAGAGAGAGAGAGAGAGAGAGAGAGAGAGAGAGAGAGAGAGAAGCGAGGGATGAAAGGTGTTGATGGTTAGACGAGGTGAAGGAGACTTGTCATCAGCAGAGAGGCGAAAGAATAAATCAGATTAAGGTTAAAAAAGAGGGAGGAAGAGAGGCAATGTGAGAGGAAAGGAAGTAATAGGAGTAAATGGAAAGAAATAATGGAGAGTAGAGGCAACAGAGAGTTGTTAATTTGTGGAAGAAACGTATGAAATGAAAGGGAAGTAATTGAGGCGGCGAATAAATGGGTAATTATAGGAGTTGTTAATTAATTGGGAAATTAATTAGCAAGAAAAGTGAAGGATGAGAGGGAGGAGAGTTAATGGAAAAGAGGACAGGTTACGTAAGATAGGTAATGTGGACACAGATAATGGGAAATGAAGATCTAGGAAGCGTGAGAACATATGAAAGACGGAATCTGCCGTACATATAAGCGGAATCGGCTTATATGCCGATTCCGCTTATATGATGTGGCACAACACATCATATATGTACATATATATATATATATATATATATATATATATATATATATATATATATATATATATATATATATATATATATATATATATATATATATATATATATATATATATATATATATATATATATGACAATGTCAGACCACGGAGGAAAAATGAAACAGGAAATTTCCTTAAGTACTTTCGTATATTAAATACATCTTCAGAAAGTGTTCGTGATTAAGAATACACATTCTTAATCACGTGTTTATTTTCGTGATATACACACATATATATATATATATATATATATATATATATATATATGTCGTACCTAGTAGCCAGAACTCACTTCTCAGCCTACTATGCAAGGCCCAATTTGCCTAATAAGCCAAGTTTTCATGAATTAATTGTTTTTCGACTACCTAACCTACCTAACCTAACCTAACCTAACTTTTTCGGCTACCTAACCTAACCTAACCTATAAAGATAGGTTAGGTTAGGTTAGGTAGGGTTGGTTAGGTTCGGTCATATATCTACGTTAATTTTAACTCCAATAAAAAAAAATTGACCTCATACATAATGAAATGGGTAGCTTTATCATTTCATAAGAAAAAAATTAGAGAAAATATATTAATTCATGAAAACTTGGCTTATTAGGCAAATCGGGCCTTGCATAGTAGCCCAAAAAGTGAGTTCTGGCTACTAGGTACGACATATATATATATATATATATATATATATATATATATATATATATATATATATATATATGTCGTACCTAATAGCCAGAACGCACTTCTCAGCCTACTATTCAAGGCCCGATTTGCCTAATAAGCCAAGTTTTCAAGAATTAATGTTTTTTCGTCTACCTAACCTACCTAACCTAACCTAACCTAGCTTTTTTTGGCTACCTAACCTAACCTTACCTATAAATATAGGTTAGGTTAGGTTAGGTAGGGTTGGTTAGGTTCGGTCATATATCTACGTTAATTTTAACTCCAATAAAAAAAATGACCTCATACATAGAGAAAAGGGTTGCTTTATCATTTCATAAGAAAAAAATTATAGTAAATATATTTATTCAGGAAAACTTGGCTTATTAGGCAAATCGGGCCTTGAATAGTAGGCTGAGAAGTGAGTTCTGGCTACTAGGTACGACATATATATATATATATATATATATATATATGTCGTACCTAGTAGCCAGAACGCATTTCTCAGCCTACTATGCAAGACCCGATTTGCCTAATAAGCCAAGTTTTCCTGAATTTATATATTTTTCTAATTTTTTTCTTATGAAATGATAAAGCTACTCATTTCATTATGTATGAGGTCAATTTTTTTTTATTGGAGTTAAAATTAACGTAGATATATGACCGAACCCAACCAACCCTACCTAACCTAACCTAACCTATCTTTATAGGTTAGGTTAGGTTAGGTAGCCGAACAAGTTAGGTTAGGTTAGGTTAGGTAGGTTAGGATGTCGAAAAAACATTAATTCTTGAAAACTTGACTTATTAGGCAAATCGGGCCTTGCATAGTAGGCTGAGAAGTGCGTTCTGGCTACTAGGTACGACATATATATATATATATATATATATATATATATATATATATATATATATATATATATATATATATATATATATATATATATATATATATATATGTCGTACCTAGTAGCCAGAACACACTTCTCAGCCTACTATTCAAGGCCCGATTTGCCTAATAAGCCAAGTTTTCATGAATTAATTGTTTTTCGACTACCTAACCTACCTAACCTAACCTAACCTAACTTTTTCGGCCACCTAACTCAACCTAACCTATAGAGATAGGTTAGGTTAGGTTAGGTAGGGTTGGTTAGGTTCGGTCATATTTCTATGTTAATTTTAACTCCAATAAAAAAAATTGACCTCATACATAATGAAATGGGTATCCTTATCATTTCATAAGAAAAAAATTAGAGAAAATATATTAATTCAGGAAAACTTGGCTTATTAGGCAAATCGGGCCTTGCATAGTAGGCTGAGAAGTGCGTTCTGGCTACTAGGTACGACATATATATATATATTAGTATATTTTGGTAGCAGTCTTTTTCCTGTAGACATATATTATTAAATATGACCGAAAAAGTAAGATTAATAATTCTAACACGAATTTTCTCGATGTTTCTTATATTTCTTTTCACTGTTGGTGGTAACTGAAAGATCAATTCTCCAAAATTCATTTTTATTTCTAGTCTGACGCGACACTTGAACGCGTTTCGTAAAACTTATTACATTTTCAAAGACTTTAGTTTACACACACACAACTATAACTGAACAGAGTTTAAACAGCATCGATTTTATAATACATATTAAATCACTCCCACTCATACATTTGACTAAGCTGTGCACGAAACTTTCCAGGGAGTTTTTTCAATAATATTATAAGATAACTTGACGAAGGCTTCGATAGTAAAGATGAAGAAAACTTTTATATTGAGAATATAAATAATTTAATCTTCCTCATCTGTTAGATGAAGGCCAGCTCCTTAACCCACGCTTTTCCTACCTCCACATTGGCACTATTCATAACATATGTAACCTAACATTAACTAAAGCTTATATCCACCACAAATATAGGAGCATTCCCCGTTGAGTAGTCGGCGTGGCACAGTGGTAAAACACTCGCCAGGCGCATCGCTGGCAATTTGGCCTGGGTTTGTATCCTGGCTGGGGAGGATTGACTAGACGCCAATCCTTAACTGTACGCCAGTGTTCACCCAACAGTGAAAGGAGATCCGGTTGTTAAACAATTTTGCGGGTCGTATTCCAGGGAAAATTAGGATTAAGAACCTGCCCGAAACGCAATGTATGATAGTGGCTGTACAAGAATATAAGAACACTTGCATATGAAAAAAAAAATACACAGGTGTCCAAAATAAGGCTTCAGATTGCCTACTGTAGGACAAATTAGTCTGTGTTGACATAGAGAGAGAGAGAGAGAGAGAGAGAGAGAGAGAGAGAGAGAGAGAGAGAGAGAGAGAGAGAGAGAGAGAGAGAGAGAGAGAGAGAGAGAGAGAGAGAGAGAGAGAGAGAGAGAGAGAGAGAGAGAGAGAGAGAGAGAGAGAGAGAGAGAGAGAGAGGAATTTGAAGTGTGGAAAGAGGAATGCAGGAGAGAGGAGAGAGAAATAGGGGGGTGCACGTAGAAGGCTAAAACCTAATATCTTTACATCCTCAGAAGAGGCATCAGCGACGGCTGGTAATATTTAACAAAAATAATGCCCAAAGATTTAAGAGATTAGAGTAGTAAAAAAAAATCAGATTTAGAAGATTGAAACAGGAATTAAAAACAGGAAAAGGGGGAAAGGCGAGAAAGGCGGAGAGGGAATACCTGTTACTGACTAGGGGAGAAGGGAAAAGAAATCGTGTAGAGAGAGATAGGAAACAGAGGGGCATAGTGGTGGTGAGAGTCGGGTGACAGAGAGGATGGAGAGAGAGAGAGAGAGAGAGAGAGAGAGAGAGAGAGAGAGAGAGAGAGAGAGAGAGAGAGAGAGAGAGAGAGAGAGAGAGAGAGAGAGAGAGAGAGAGAGAGAGAGAGAGAGAGAGAGAGAGAGAGAGAGAGAGAGAGAGAGAGAGAACGCGAGCTACGAGAGGATTAATAAAGATAGACTTGTCTCAACATTACGAGCAGACACAAGAGCCTCTTTTAATCCTGTATCACAAGTAATGTCACCACAGTCCGGCGGGACCAATAATCCCTCTGCAAGACCTCAGAGGACATAAAATCCGTGTTATTTTCAAGGAACATTATGTCCTCCTTATTCTGTCTCGCACCGGAGTGCTGCCGTGGTGCTGCAGTACCCATCGGCCGCCAGCATTTTAGTCTCCAGACGTTTATATTTTTGCGTTATCTTCGTGGTATCCATGCAGTAGTAAATAGGTACCTGGGAGTTAGAAAGCTGCTACGGGCTGCTTTCTGGGGGGGGGGGTGTAACAAAAAGGAGGCCTGGTCGAGGAGCGGGCCGCGAGGACGCTAAGCCCCGAAATCATCTCAAGATAACTACAAGAAGGTCCGTTCATATCAATGTTGTGATGTGGGTTCAGTAGCTCTAGTTTTGAGAGAGAGAAAGAGAGAGAGAGAGAGAGAGAGAGAGAGAGAGAGAGAGAGAGAGAGAGAGAGAGAGAGAGAGAGAGAGAGAGAGAGAGAGAGAGAGAGAGAGAGAGAGAGAGAGAGAGAGAGAGAGAGAAACTAATGATAACGGACAAATATGCATAAACATATAAAAGATATATGTCTAATGCTATATGTACAAGAAAAAATACGACATTTGTACCAGTCAAAGATGTGCCTAATGATATCAACAATAATCAGGAGAATCAAGAGAGTAATACAGTAAAAAATAAAAACCAAAAAATATAGAACATTGTCAAAATTAGAAAGAACACATTATTCGGAAGAGGAAGAGAAGAGGAAGAAGAGAAGGAGGAGGTGTACAGGAACGAGACCTAATCAGGAATAATTCCCCATCTTGCTCCAAGCAAACCAGTGGTGATGGTCAGGCTTTTTCCTGGCAATGGTGCGGGTCTGACCCCGGGGGAAGCGGGCGCACCAACACTTCACGACTCGTGCCCATACACCCGGGCACCTCGAAGGTGGGTATAGTGGTGGGTGAGGGTGGGTGGATATCAACAACATTAGCTGCCTCGTGTGGGTCAACAGGTCCGCAGTGTCTATTGGTCTTATTAGACATACAACTCCCTTTACGGTAACAAAAAGGAGGCCTGCTCGAGGACCGGACCGCAGGGACGCTAAGCTCCGAAATCATCTCAAGATAACCTCAAGATAACGTCTTGAAAGGACTGGAAGGGACGACGTTTCGGTTCGGCTACACTTCCTTTATTTCCATATGTGTGTGTGGGTTTTGGCTGTCTCATGTTCAGCCCAGTTGTTGTGACTTGCTGTCTGTATATTATGCTCGTCACATTTTCTTCCTGGAAGAGCCTTGTGGTACATGTGAGAAAGACGTTTCTTCCCTTCATTTGGCAGTAGGGAAGGGGTCGCTCCGGCTAGATTCCTTGGACACACGGAAAGAGGTGACTCGAACCCGCGACCTAGAAACTTCCAGCCGCTGACACTAACCACTGCACCACCCTGACTTGTTAAAGCTATACAACTGGATGTCTACTGAAATCCCATTACGTCTAGAATATATTGATGTTAATAACTAGTTTTAAGATTACTTTGGAAAGGAAACGCAACACTGATACACATGATTCATTGATGTTGTCAAACCACATGGTAAATATATTGAAGTTGCCTTAATTGGAGACGTTAGTCATTATTTCCTTGAGAATGTTGCAAGTGTGAATTTAATTTTAGAGAAGAGCGGAGCCTCGCTGCACGTAGAATGAAAGGAAACTACTCGAGACGTAATATTATCACTTTTTCAATCAGTATTCCAAATTTGTACGATTGACAACTCCAATGTTTGCTTCCCTGTAAAGATATCAATAATTATATGATGGATTAATCTGTGACAGAAGCACGTGGATCTAGACCTCAACAGAGTACCACGCCAATGTTCACCACTACCAACAACCTTCACTGCGGAGCGCGGTAGTTGTAGTCGACTCAAATAAAGTAATATTTCGGTCCCAAACCTTTGCCGTTCCCACGAATAGATTTTCTTCAAC
Source organism: Procambarus clarkii (assembly GCF_040958095.1). Classification (NCBI taxonomy): domain Eukaryota; kingdom Metazoa; phylum Arthropoda; class Malacostraca; order Decapoda; family Cambaridae; genus Procambarus; species Procambarus clarkii. The sequence goes on from NC_091172.1 coordinate 21,216,615, forward strand.
AAACTGAGGTTTTTCAAAACCGTAGTGGTAGTTACTTTTAATGGCTCATTCTTCACTCATTTGAGGGGCCAAATTTTGCGCTCAAATCATTCTCTGCAGATTTTCTCTGCTATGAATGAGGCAGCTGATCTGTCCGTCTTTTCAGTACCCATCAACCCATTGTTTATTTAAGTACTAGCTCAAGGTCAAGTCTGGTTCGTGCTAAGTGTTTCTGTTTCATCTGCTGGCTACTCAGTTTCCTTATGTTATGTCAATTTTTAACTGATTTTTTTTTTTGCCTTTCCAGTCATCAAAATTCAAACATGTTCTGTCCTCATGCCTTTCTACTTCAATTGGTATTCATGGTTATATTATATATATTTTATATAATATTGTTATTTTATTATATATTTTATCTCTCTCTCTCTCTCTCTCTCTCTCTCTCTCTCTCTCTCTCTCTCTCTCTCTCTCTCTCTCTCTCTCTCTCTCTCTCTCTCTCTCTCTCTGTCTCTCTCTCTCTCTCTCTCTCTCTCTCTCTCTCTCTCTCTCTCTCTCTCTCTCTCTCTCTCTCTCTCTCTCTCTCTCTCTCTCTCTCTCTCTCTCTCTCTCTCTCTCTCTCTCTCTCTCTCTCTCTCTCTCTCTCTCTCTCTCTCTCTCTCTCTCTCTCTCTCTCTCTCTCTCTCTCTCTTACAGAGCAACTCTAAGCATGATAACTTACTCCTCTGGACGCAACTCTTCTTTACATGCAAGATCTATAATTATTCCAGAGCAATAGAAGCTTGTCTTTCCGTTTACCAATTGCCGCCAAATTTGTAGACTTCTCCTCTCCCTGTTCCTTAATCCTACCACGATCCTCTTCTATTTTCTCCCTTTCTCTTCTTCTTCCTTCTCCAACCTATCACCCCCTTCTTCCTGGACTCTCCCCCTCCGCTCCTCCTCCATGGCTTCCCAGGACCTACTGACGGGATTCGAACGGGAAAGACCAGGAGGAGCTCACACTGATAGAGTTTTATTTCTCCTGGAGATGAGCCAACTCTAATGATTTTTCAGGGCTTTTGGTGATTTGCATGTGAACGTTCCCTCTCTCCCTCCCCCATCCTGACTCCTGTCCACGTTGTTTCTCTCACTCACATTTTTTTCTCGTGTGCTGAGAACAGAATGCAAAGAAGATAAGGCTTTAGAGAGAGAGAGAGAGAGAGAGAGAGAGAGAGAGAGAGAGAGAGAGAGAGAGAGAGAGAGAGAGAGAGAGAGAGAGAGAGAGAGAGAGAGAGAGAGAGAGAGAGAGAGAGAGAGAGAGAGAGAGAGAGAGAGAGAGAGAGAGAGAGAGAGAGAGAGAGAAAGGGGGGGGGAGAGAGAGAAATAGGGGGAGAGATAAATACTTCACATGATTAAACTGTGGTTATTGGAGTCTGTCTTGTCTTAAGTGAAGCAAAAATTAAGTTAGGTGACCTCATTTCGGAATGTTTATTGAGTTTCACCGTTTGAAGCTCTTTAATGGATATCTGATTTGATCTTAATCGATTCTTCCATAAGAAAATGATGTTTGCCTTCTAATTTTTCCAACAGATAGGAAGAAATGGTCGATAAATTGCCATAAATTGTTAAAAATGAGATTCCCGTGCTGTACAGTTTTCCTAAAACGCAATTGTTTGTCGGAAGTTTTCGTTTTTCGACTGAATTGCAGATGGTTTAAGAGAGTTTATCGCAAACTTGATTCATTTTCGTGCGAGTCGATGCCGCTTGTCAAGCGTTCTTACCTAACTGAGTTTACAGGACCGAGTTTGAGCGGGCTTTGCTCCATGTTGATCTTCTAATGCAATCACTCCTAAGCCCCTGTTTTTTAACTTTTATATCTGCTAGAAAAGATGTTGATAAAGAAACCTTCGCAACTCTTGTTTCGCCGAGTTTCGTTTGCAATTTAATTATATTCAGTAAACAATGTTTCTACAAATCCCTACTACGTACGTGCGTCCAGGGGAGATGCTCCAGATATTCAGAAACATCATAAAGATCCTGGGGCTAGATTCACGAAAGCACTTACGCAAGCACTTACGAACGTGTACATCTTTTCTCAATCTTTGACGGCTTTGGTTACATTTATTAACCAGTTTACAAGCATGAAAACTTCCCATTCAACTGTTGTTGTTATTGCTATAAACAGCCTCCTCGTGCTTCGGAGCTCATTAACTGTCTAATAATTGGAAACAAAGCCGCCAAAGATTGAGAAAAGATGTACAAGTTCGTAGTAAGTGCTTGCGTAAGGCTTTGGTTACATTTATTAAACAGTTTACAAGCATAAAAACTTCCCGTTCAACTGTTGTTATTGTTATAAACAGCCTCCTGGTGCTTCGGAGCTCATTAACTGTTTAATAATTGTAAACAAAGCCGCCAAAGATTGAGAAAAGATGTACAGGATCGTAAGTGCTTGTGTAAGTGCTTTCCTGAATCTGGCCCCAGAAGCTGCAGGCTCAATCTTAATCAACAGCTTTAAAATATATATAAAAACGTGGGAGGTTAGGTAACCTAACCAAACAACACTAACCTAAATTACCCTCTCCTAATCTAACCTAATCTAGCATACCCTAAACTTTTCTAGTATAACCTAACCTAACCTAGCATAACCTAATCTATTCTAGCATATGCTTACCTAACCTACCATAACCTAACCTAATCTATCATAACCTAACCTAATATAGCGTAACATAACCTAACATAACCAAACCTCATCTAACTTAACACAGCCTTACAAAACCAAACTTAACCTAACTTATCCAAATCTAACCCAAACCTCTCCTAAAGTTACTAACCAAACCTCACCTAACCAAAACTAACCTAGCCTAAACTAACCAAATCTGACTTAACCTAACCTAACTACTCGATGCTGAATCTTATTAGATAAAACATCAATAACACAGTTGTTATATCTTGACCAATGAGCACGAGTGCTGATGCTGTAGCCGATAAAATTGTGATGCATTAAGTGTGAGGACAGGGCACTGATGCGAGCCAGTTTACTTGCGTCTTGTGATCAATTCCATATATTATTTTCTCTCGTTGAACCTGGTCGTCTAATTTATGTACAGCAGTTTTGATGCTATGGTTGGTAGCGTCAAAATTCTTGCTCGTTAATAAAACAGTAATCGCTGTATTACTGACGTTTCAACTAATAAACATCGGCATTGAGTAGTTAGATTAGGTTAGGGTTTGGTTAGCTAAGATTTGGTTAGTTTAGTTTAGTCTAGGTTATTTTAGGTTAGGTTTGGATAAGTTAGACTCCCTAATATTGGTGTGGCACCTAGTTACGTTCGCTGCTATTGTTGTAAAATAAGTTGTATATTTTACGTTTTTTGTTAAACCAAAACCACTTTAAATATAACGCTTGTCAGATGACGAGAACGAGGCTGATTGTTACCTGGAAGTTCCTCTCAATCATGTATTGCTCCTCTGACGGCCTTTGTATTTTCGGACTTCTTAACCTTACACTTACTTGTATTAAGGTCATGTAACCATCTCTCCGGTCACCCTTACAACCTATCTAACTCCTTCTAGATCCTCCTCGAGTTCCATCGTAACACGATCCTCATCACCCTCGAGTCACCAGCAATTGGTTGCGGATTTATGACAATTTTTTTGTTACCTATATCGTTCACCTATACTGGAAAATGCATTGGTCCCATCACTAATCCCTAAGGGACTTCACTAATGATTTATCGTATCATTCTGTCTTCAAACTCTCAGGCAGTTTCTGACATCACCGAGTTTAGTGAATGTGTATATGTTTATCTGGCACTATGGTAAAACTAATTAACCAGTTCGATCATATAGAGTAGTGAGTTACATTATAAGGAGGTGACACCACTCTGAGGCATAGTAATGGGCAAGTTTGCTCAGTAAGAATATAAATGCACAGTAAAAGATCTTATAATCACATAGTAACAAAAACAATCATATCAAAATTATATACTCCATTATTAATAAATATGCAAAACACGTCTGTATATGGCACTGTTCAATATTTATAATGATAATAACTATACCGCTGAAAGCTCTGACAAGATAAATAAATAAATAAATATATATATATATATATATATATATATATATATATATATATATATATATATATATATATATATATAGATATATATATATATATATATGTCGTACCTAGTAGCCAGAACGCACTTCTCAGCCTACTATGCAAGGCCCGATTTGCCTGATAAGCCAAGTTTTACTGAATTAATATATTTTCTCTACTTTTTTTCTTATGAAATGATAGAGCTACCCATTTCATTATGTATGAGGTCAATTTTTTTTTATTGGAGTTAAAATTAACGTAGATATATGACCGAACCTAACCAACCCTACCTAACCTAACCTAACCTATCTTTATAGGTTAGGTTAGGTTAGGTAGCCGAAAAAGTTTGGTTAGGTTAGGTAGGTTAGGTAGTCGAAAAACAATTAATTCGTGAAAACTTGGCTTATTAGGCAAATCGGGCGTTGCATAGTAGGCTGAGAAGTGCGTTCTGGCTACTAGGTACGACATATATATATATATATATATATATATATATATATATATATATATATGTCGTACCTAGTAGCCAGAACTCACTTCTCAGCCTACTATTCAAGGCCCGATTTGCCTAATAAGCCAAGTTTTCCTGAATTAATTTATTTACTATAATTTTTTTCTTATGAAATGATAAAGCTACCCTTTTCACTAGGTATGAGGTCAATTTTTTTTTATTGGAGTTAAAATTAACGTTGATATATGACCGAACCTAACCAACCCTACCTAACCTAACCTAACCTATATATCTAGGTAAGGTTAGGTTAGGTAGCCAAAAAAAGTTAGGTTAGGTAAGGTTAGGTAGGTTAGGTAGACGAAAAAACATTAATTCATGAAAACTTGGCTTATTAGGCAAATCGGGCCTTGCATAGTAGGCTGAGAAGTGAGTTCTGGCTACTAGGTACGACATATATATATATATATATATATATATATATATATATATATATATATATATATATATATATATATATATATATATATATATATATATATATATATATATATATAAATAGTCCCTCACCATTGGATAATTAAACACCACGTTCACAAAGACCGATATTGTGTAATGCAGCAGTGAACACTGGATTGATTATAACACATAATTAACACACGGTGGGGAGGCTTGGGCTCACCTAATTGAAATCACTTAGTTGTGCTTGCAGGGGTTGTGCTCTGGCTTATTGGTCCCGCCTCTCAACTGTCAATCAACTGGTGTACAGATTCCTGAGTCTATTGGGCTCTATCATATCTACATTTGAAACTGTGTATGGAGTCAGCCTCCACCACATCACTTCCTAGTGCATTCCATTTACTAACTACTCTGACACTGAAAAAGTTCCTTCTAACGTCTCTGTGGCTCATGTGGGTACTCAGTTTCCACCTGTGTCCCCTTGTTCGCGTACCACCCGTGTTAAATAGTTTATCCTTGTCTACACTGTCGATTCCCCTGAGGATTTTGTAGGTAGTAATCATGTCTCCCCTTTCTCTTCTGTCTTCCAGTGTCGTAAGGTGCATTTCCCGCAGCCTTTCCTCGTAACTCATGCCTCTTAGTTCTGGGACTAGTCTAGTGGCATACCTCTGAACTTTTTCCAGCTTCGTCTTGTGCTTGACAAGGTACGGGCTCCATGCTGGGGCCGTATTATCCAGAAAAGTTCTTACATATGTGATATACAAGATTCAGAATGATTCCTTACACAGGTTCCTGAACGGCTGTTCTGATGTTAGCCAGCCTCGCATATGCCGCAGACGTAATTTTTTTTATGTGGGCTTCAGGAGACAGGTTTGGAGTGATATCAACTCCAAGATCTTTCTCTCTGTCCGTTTCATTAAGTACTTCATCTCCTATTCTGTATCATGTGTCTAACCTCTGTGTCTGTGTTCTACCGCCTAGTTTCATTACTTTGCATTTACTCGGGTTGAACTTCAACAGCCATTTGTTGGACCATTCACTCAGTCTATCCAGGTCATCTTGTAGCCTCCTACTATCATCCTCTGTTTCAATCCTCTCATAATTTTTGCATCATCAGCAAACATTGAGAGAAACGAGTCTATACCCTCTGGGAGATCATTTACATATATCAGAAACAGTATAGGTCCAAGGACTGACCCCTGCGGGACTCCACTTGTAACGTCTCGCCAATCTGAAACCTCACCCCTCACACTGACTCGTTGTCTTCTGTTGCTTAGGTACTCCCTTATCAAACGGAGTACCTTTCCTTTCACTCCGGCTTGCTTCTCCAGCTTTTTCACTAGCCTCTTGTGAGGCACTGTATCAAAGGCTTTCTGGCAATCCAAAAATATGCAGTCTGCCCACCCCTCTCTTTCTTGCCTTATTTTTGTTGCCTGGTCGTAGAATTCAAGTAACCCTGTGAGACAGGACTTGGCATCCCTGAACCCAAGTTGATGCTGTGTTACAAAGTTCTTTCGCTCCAGATGTTCCACTAGCTTTCTTCGCACAATCTTCCCCATCAGCTTGAATGATATGCAGGTTAGGGACACTGGCCTGTAGTTCTGTGCTTCCTGTCTATCCCCTTTCCTAGTATATCGGGACTACATTAGCTGCTTTCCAAATTTCCCCTGTTTCCTCTGGCAGTTCCCCTGTTCCCAGAGTTTTGTTATACTCTATGGAGTGTAGCAGGCACAGATCTTCTGCTCCTTCCTTTAGTATCCAAGGGGAGATTCCGTCTGGGCCTATAGCTTTTGTCACTTCCAACTCTAGTAAAAGCTTCCTTACTTCCCCACTGGTAGTCTCAAACTCTTTTAGTGGTTCCTGGTTAACTATTCCCTCGCTAATCTTTGGAATTTCTCCTAGCTCTAAGGTGAAGACCTCCTGGAATTTCTTGTTCAGTTCCTCACACACTTCCTTGTCGTTTGTAGTGAATCCTTCTGCCCCTATCCTTAATTTCATAACCTGTTCCTTTACTGTGGTTTTTCTCCTGATGTGGCTGTGCAGCAATTTAGGCTTAGTCTTTGCCTTGCTTGTGATGTCATTTTCGTATTGTCTTTCTGCCTCTCTTCTCATCCTGACATATTCATTCCTGGCATTCTGGTATCTTTTCCTGCTCTCTAGTGTCCTGTTATTCCTATAGTTTCTCTATGCCCTTTTACTTTGCTGCTTATCTAGCCTACATTCCAGATTAAACCATGGGTTTCTCATCTTCAATTCTTTGTTTTTCTTTTAGACTGTGACAAACTTGTTTGCTGCTTCCTTGCACTACTGCGTAATGTAGTCCCTCGTGTCTTGGGTCGTCTTTTTCCTTGAGCTCTGTTTCCCATGTTATATCTGATAGGAATGTTCTTATCTCCTAATAGTTTCCCTTTCGGAATGCCAGCCTTTTGTTTTCAGTACCCCTCCTCGAGTTCAATAACCCTTCTTCAACCAGGTACTCAAACACTAATACACTGTGGTCGCTCATTCCTTCTGGGGCCTCAAAACCGATTTCTCTTATGTCGGAGTCGTTCAGAGTGAAGACAAGGTCGAGTCTCGCTGGTTCATCGTTTCATCTCATCCTAGTGGGTTCCCTGACATGCTGGGTTGAAAACTTTCAAGTCACCACCTCCAATAGTTTGGCTCTCCACGTATCCTCACCTCCATGCGGTTCCTTGTTCTCCCAGTCTATCCTTCCGTTATTGAAGTCCTGCATGATGAGCAGGTGGGATCTATTTCTACAGGCAGCAGAGGCTGCCCCCTCAATTATAGTGTTAACTGCCATGTTGTTGTTGTCATACTCTTGAGTGGGTCTTCTGTCATTTGGTGGAGGGTTATATATCACTGCTACTACTATTCTTGGTCCTCCCATTGTCATGATGCCTGTTATGTAGTCTCTGATTCCCTCACAGCCTGGGATAGCCATCTCCTTGAAACTCCATTCTTTTCTCATTAGTAGGGCCATTCCGCCTCCTCCCCTACTTTCCCTCCCTTTCCTTATTACTGTGTACTGCTGAGGAAACACGGCATTCATTATAATTCCAGAGAGTTTTGTTTCAGTGAGTTCGATTACATCTGGGTTCACTTCTTATGCTCTTTCCCTTAGTTCGCTTGCCTTGCTTGTGATCTCATCTATGTTCGAGTACATCACCCTGAAACTGACTCTCTTCTGCTTGTCCTCTGGGGGCGACCTGTGGGATCTGGGGTGAGCGGGAGCTGGGAGGATCTGGTACGGGAAGACTGGTGGAGGAGAAAGGGCTTGGGGAGTTGGGGGAGAGGGGGAGGGTAGGGGGGGTGAGAGGGGGAGGGTTAAGAGGTATGTGTGTGTGTGTGTGTGTGTGTGTGTGTGTGTGTGTGTGTGTGTGTGTGTGTGTGTTAGCGTGCGAAACACACTCGCCCAACAACAGAGGAGATAATAACACACATCCTCCCTATTTTCAAGTTTATTACCCTCCATCTCTTCAATTCCCAGTTTCTTTCCGCTCGCCTGCTGCCTTCCTCCATATTTCCGTCTTATCGTGATCTTCTCGAGCTGTTTTTCCCTCTTCTCCCACTCTCGCATTCCTTAATTATCACCGGCCTCGCCTCCTTTCCCGGGAGATGTCGGCTGTCTTGCAGCCACTCTTCTAACTTCCGGCTCAGGCGCCGCTCTTGTCGCTGTATCGCTGCTGCTGTCTTCTATGTTGCTGCCGTCCGTGGGGTGTCGCTGCTGCCGTCCGTGGGGTGTCGCTGCTGCCGTCCGTGGGGTGTCGCTGCTGCCGTCCGTGGGGTGTCGCTGCTGCCGTCCGTGGGGTGTCGCTGCTGCCGTCCGTGGGGTGTCGCTGCTGCCGTCCGTGGGGTGTCGCTGCTGCCGTCCGTGGGGTGTCGCTGCTGCCGTCCGTGGGGTGTCGCTGCTGCCGTCCGTGGGGTGTCGCAGCTGCCGTCCGTGGGGTGTCGCTGCTGCCGTCCGTGGGGTGTCGCTGCTGCCGTCCGTAGGATGTCGCTGCTGCCGTCCGTAGGGTGTCGCTGCTGCCGTCCGTAGGGTGTCGCTGCTGCCGTCCGTAGGGTGTCGCTGCTGCCTTCCGTGGGGTGTCGCTGCTGCCGTCCGTAGGGTGTCGCTGCTGCCGTCCGTAGGGTGTCGCTACTGCTATCCGTGTGGGTCGCTGCTGCCTTCCGTGGGGTGTCGCTGCTGCCTTCCGTGGGGTGTCGCTGCTGCCGTCCGTAGGGTGTCGCTGCTGCCGTCCGTAGGGTGTCGCTACTGCTATCCGTGTGGGTCGCTGCTGCCGTCCGTGGGGTGTCGCTGCTGCCGTTCGTGGGGTGTCGCTGCTGCCGTCCGTGGGGTGTCGCTGCTGCCGTCCGTGGGGTGTCGCTGCTGCCGTCCGTGGGGGGGGGGGCACTTCTGCCGTCTACTGGATCGGTGTTTATCCAAATCAAGATAATAAATCATGTAATGAAACTTTATTGAACTGTTTTGAACCTTCTTCATGGACGAATAATATTCTGAATATAAATACGATTTATCTTCTTTTAACAATCAAACGGATCACCCACCAAACGGTCGACTGCTGTTCACCTTCTTTCTGTAAGTTTGTGTACCTGGGAATGCATGGTCATGTACGTATGTAACAAATGCTAACTGAATACAGAGCAGGTATCTGCATCTCTTATAGAAATTCTAAGCAAAATTCTGCCTGATTACTTGCATATGTGTCAAATTGTCTCTACACTCTTTCTCTGTCTATTTCTCTCTGTCTGTCTGTCTGTCTGTCTCTGTCTGTCTGTCTCTCCTTGTCTCTGTCTGTCTGTCTCTCTCTCTCTCTCTCTCTCTCTCTCTCTCTCTCTCTCTCTCTCTCTCTCTCTCTCTCTCTCTCTCTCTCTCTCTCTCTCTCTCTCTCTCTCTCTCTCTCTCTCTCTCTCTCTCTCTCTCTCTCTCTCTCTCTCTCTCTCTCTCTCTCTCTCTCTCTCTCTCTCTCTCTCTCTCTCTCTCTCTCTCTCTCTCTCTCTCTCTCTCTCTCTCTCTCTCTCTCTCTCTCTCTCTCTCTCTCTCTCTCGCTCTCTCTCTCTCTCTCTCTCTCTCTCTCTCTCTCTCTCTCTCTCTCTCTCTCTCTCTCTCTCTCTCTCTCTCTCTCTCTCTCTCTCTCTCTCTCTCTCTCTCTCTCTCTCTCTCTCTCTCTCTCTCTCTCTCTCTCTCTCTCTCTCTCTCTCTCTCACTAATAACATTTCACCGCACAAAATCAAAATACTTCAAACTGGTCGGGTTTTTACTCAAATCGTCTCCCCACCGTCAATACCTAACCAGGGCGCCATTATGTCAGTCTCCGACATCAATAGGGAGCTTGTACACATGAGTGGAACGCTTCCACTCCGTTTCAAGGAAAAGAATCGCCTGCATGTGCAAGATACGCAACATCGCGCAATACACTGGGAGTGAGCTGGGAATTTTGATGCCTCAGCTTTGAGTAAAGTTACATGGGAGAATGGTGTTTGAGAGGGGAGCTTGGTGCGTCCTTTCCTAGCTTTGTGTGTGAGTGTGTGTGTGTGAGAGAGAGAGAGAGAGAGAGAGAGAGAGAGAGAGAGAGAGAGAGAGAGAGAGAGAGAGAGAGTGTGTGTGTGTGTGTGTGTGGGTGTGGGTGTGTGTGTGTGTGTGTGTGTGTGTGTGTGTGTGTGTGTGTGTGTGTGTGTGTGTGTGTGTGTGTGTGTGTACATATCTAGTTGTGCTTGCGGGGGAGGAGCTCTGGCTCTTTGAGCTCCCGCCTCTCAACTGTCAATCAACTATTGTACAGGTTAATGAGCCTACTGGGCTGTATGTGTGTGTGTATTTGTGCCTGCAGACGCGAGCTATTAGCTCTTGGGCCCCGCCTTTCAAGTCATCTATGTTTGACTTCATTATATCTACTACATATTATTTCCAAGAGATCTTATCTCACCTTATTTCTAATAAATAAGAGTGTGTTATTTCTCTCAACACCACACACACATGCAGGAAGCAGCTTGTAACAGCTGTCTAACTCCCAGGTACCTATGTACTGCTAGGTGAACAGGTGCACCAGGGTGAAAGAAACTCTGACCATTTGTTTTCGCTTGGCCGGGAATCGAAACCAGGTCCTTAGGACTACGACTCCCAGGCGCTATCCACTCAGCCGCGAGGCCCCTAATTTTGTTTTTATCTATGATTCTTTTGTTCTGTTGTTCTTTATCTGTATCGTTCTTGTTCTTTGGTAGCAGTTATGAAGATAGTAAGAAAAATGGAATGGGAATGTGTTGGAGGGACGGGACGGGTGTGTGTGTGTGTACTTGGGGTGGGACAGGAGAGGTGTGTGCTGGAGGGACGGGACGGGTGTGTGTACTTGGGGTGGGACAGGAGAGGTGTGTGCTGGAGGGACGGGACGGGTGTGTGTACTTGGGGTGGGACAGGAGAGGTGTGTGCTGGAGGGACGGGACGGGTGTGTGTACTTGGGGTGGGACAGGAGAGGTGTGTGCTGGAGGGACGGGACGGGTGTGTGTGTGTACTTGGGGTGGGACAGGAGAGGTGTGTGCTGGAGGGACGGGTAAATTGTGTGTGCTCGGGAGGAAGGGTTAGAATGTGCTGAGGAGACGGAAGGATGTATAACCTTGAGGTTACGTTGAGGTGATTCCGGGGCTCAGCGACCATGCGGCCCGGTCGTCGACCAGGCATACTCGTTGATGGAGTGGTCAACCAGGCTGTTGGACGCGGCTACTTGCAGCCTGATGTATGAGTCACAGTCTGGTTGATCAGGTAGTTAAGGGGGGAAACGAGGAAAGTTTTTCTCGGAAAAGGACGTAGAGAGAGGAGGGAATTTTCTAGGGAAAGTGCCAAACCATTACGACTATATGGTATTAGGAAGGGGTAAGGATAAGGATTTGGGATGGGACGGGGGAGGAGGAATGGTTCCCAACCACTTGGATGGTTGGACACCATTGGGGATTGAACGCCGACCTGCATGAAGCTTGACCGTCGCTCTACCGTCCAACCCAAGTGGTAGGGCGAGGACGGTAGATTGGGAAGTCACGTTGGTTGTGGATATTTGCGTGTGTGGGCGAGTGTGTGTGTGTGTTCATACTCATACAGGAGTGCTTGTTCGGACGAGCTCGGCTTCTTGGCCGCCTTCTAGCGTACTTAGTTTAATGCAAGGACTCTTTTCCGTATTTTTCGTAGTCATGTTTACAGTGAAAGTTGCCCCGGGTCCTTGAGTACCGGGGAGGCGTCAACAACGTCTTCGTCTAAACTTTTCCAGTTGTTGACAGCTCTAACAATGAACACATTCTCTCTGTGATTCGTTGATACTCCTCATCTCCATATTTTCTCATTTGGCTGTTCATGGCTTTAAGTATTGCTTATTTGTTTACTTTGTCAATTCTCATTGAAATCCTATATGTCGTTATCATGTCCCCACTATGTCTTCCTTGACTCCAGCGTGGTGAAGTACAGTTCCTTCAGTATTTCCTCGTGACTCAATCCTTTCAGCTCAGGAACCAGCCTCGTTGAATATCTTTGGTCTTTTCTTGTTTTTGACCTGTCTTTTCGGGATAAGGTTCCAGTTCCATTGACAAGTCATAAACTGAAGTGGGAGTAGAAGGTTACCTTACCTTAAACCCAGAAGTTCATAAACAGGGATAAACTGACAGCAGAGACTGGCAAACATACGGACAGCATTGAGAATCTTATCACGTACATATTCAAGATAATTTACATGACCATATATTAGGCCAGTAATAGGGCCTGCAGCACCAGCATAAAATCCACACTTCGTGAAGCATAGGCAAATATACTGAAAGTATTGAGAGAACTGGAACATGAGTAGCCACGGACTTTATTAAACTAAGCTAGGAGGGGCCGGTTAAGAGAACTCAGTCTAACAACACTGGGAAATAGAAGAAGCAGAGAGGACATTGTCACGAAGTACAAGATACTGAAGGGAATTTAAAAGGTGGACAGAGACAAAGTCTTAATCCTTCGGGAAGTATATAATAATACAGAATGAAAACTATGAGGGGGAGACCTACAGCCAGAACATCTTCCTTGTTCTCCTTGAGTCACACTCGGTTCCTTGTTTCGAGAAAGGTTGGCAAGGTCGTCCACTCCTGCAGCGTGGTGATGACAGCACATGTGCCTGTTCGTCCAGTGATCTGGTCATCTCTTGATGCGCATCATAACATTGTGACAGTCGTCTGAGTCCTCCCCCCCACCCCCAGTTCGTGAATGTACACACAGACGGAGGAACTTCGATGGGTCGTGGCTGTAGTCCCATAGACCTTCCAGCCATCACGGGACTTTCTAGATAGTTCTGGAGCCCATCATTTTGCTTATAAAAAAATTAGATAATAAAATAATCTAAACAAATCTAACTAAATTGGACGACAGTCACTATTTTGACTGTTACAGAGTCACAGAGACTGTGCAGCAGTCTGTGACACGAAGAGAGCAGAGATGATGGTCATTAGGTTATGTGGCACAGCTTCCTCACACTCTTATCTATGATTTAGTGTGACTTTGTACTATGGATGATTTGTATCACCCAGTTATACAATTTTCTATGAATCCTGAGGCATAATTTCTAACACTAAATTCACTCAGGAGAGTCGAAAAACATTAAGGCGCTTCTTTACAGACTTTTACACATGTTTTCATCTCTTTTTTTCAATCACCTTACAAGGTGAACTACTTGAACTGGACGATAGAGCGACGGTCTCGCTTCATGCTAGTCGGCGTTCAATCCCCGATCGTCTCGGCACCATTCCTTCCCCCCGTCCCATCCCAAAACCTTATCCTGACCCCTTCCAAGTGTTATATAGTCGTAATGACCTGGCACTTTCTCCAGAGAGTTCCCTACCTCGTACAAGGAATCCATTCAAGGGTCATCAGTCTGCACCGTAGCACCTTTTAAGTTACTCTCTGACTCTCAGGGGACTTCTTGCTGCTTACTCCACAAGTGGACTCCACAGAGCGACAGTGTCTCTTTAAATTCTTAAGGTTCGTGCGTCACAGACTATGGAAAGAGAGACACTTTCTCTCATGAACGAAAACAGATGCGTGGCGATATTTTGGGTCACAATACAGTCTATCACTCACCCTCTTTTCCATTTTTATTATCTCTTCTTCCCTCCTACGCGGGATAATATAAGAACATTAGAACTGATAAACTGCACGAGGCCAATAGTCATATACAAGGCAGGCAGTGCATATACTATTGTTATTCCTCTAGTCAATATTATATATATAAAAGGATTCTAATTTCAGGGTGTAATTAAAATATATATATATATATATATATATATATATATATATATATATATATATATATATATATATATATATATATATATATTGGAAAATATATGGAAGGAAAAAAGGTGAAGAATAACGTAAGATATCTTATAGGCAACGCTTCTCTCTGTCTCTCTCTCTCTCTCTCTCTCTCTCTCTCTCTCTCTCTCTCTCTCTCTCTCTCTCTCTCTCTCTCATTCATTCTTTACTACTTCCTGTCTTTCTCCTTTCCTATCTTCTTTCCATTCCCCCTGCAGACACCCTTCATGCATAAAGGCTCGCACAGTCTTGAGACAACTGCAGCTCCTGAGGAAGTTTACACCGTCACTCCAACAATCTCTGACAGCCGAAGGTTGTCGCTTCCACAAGTCCAAGTTTTTCCCCACCAAAAAGACGTGGCAGAGGTTACCTCCTTCCGCAGGTCCGATTGTATCGAGAATTTAAACTCCATCGGGACATTTATTTTAAGATTCTCTGTATTGTTATGTTCTTCACAGTTATGTAGAGAGATTAATTGTAGAGTTCTTACCATTTGGGGTTTGGTGCACTGTGGCTTCCAGCACCTGGTACACTGTGACCTCCAGCACCTGGTGCACCGTGGCCTCCAGCACCTGGTGCACCGTGGCCTCCAGCACCTTGTTGCACCGTGACTTCCAGCACCTGGTGCACCGTGGCCTCCAGCACCTGGTGCACTGTGGCCTCCAGCACCTGGTGTACCGTGACCTCCTGCACCTGGTGCACCGTGACCTCCAAAACATGGATGAATGGTCCTGGAGGTCATAGAGAGTAAAAGTGTAGAACTAACTATATATATATATATATATATATATATATATATATATATATATATATATATATATATATATATATATATATATATATATATATATATATATACGTATATATGTATATATATACATATATACATATATATACATATATATATTGTTGAATATGAGCGAAAGGGTAAGAATAATAATTCTAACACGAATCTTCTCAATATTTCTTCCGTTTTTCTTCACTGTCGAGGGAAGGTAATAACTTAATTCTCCCAAGGTAAGTTTTACACTTGTTTATAGTCTGACGCTTAGTGATGCGTTTTGCAAGGTACTCCTTACCTTTTCAAAGACTATTTTACCGTGTTTAACATCGGATTATATACTTTTTCAGTGAGGTGGTGGATGAATGCTATAACATGGGGGTGGTATTAATTGGGAATTAGATACATCAATGAACAAATGGATCAGGGGGCGTCAATGAACAAATGGATCAGGGGGCGTCAATGAACAAATGGATCAGGGGGCGTCAATGAACAAATGGATCAGGGGCGTCAATGAACAAATGGATCAGGGGGCGTCAATGAACAAATGGATCAGGGGGCGTCAATGAACAAATGGATCAGGGGGCGTCAATGAACAAATGGATCAGGGGGCGTCAATGAACAAATGGATCAGGGGGCGTCAATGAACAAATGGATCAGGGGGCGTCAATGAATAAATGGAACGGGTGTATTACTTTGGTCATTGGATACTGGGTCTGAGTTGGCTCTGGTTCTTGATGTGACCTTCACTTCAAGACCCAGAGCCAACATTTTCTCTCTATGTTCTAGACATTTTCTATCTACGCTACAGAGTAGACGTCCGCCCCGAGGCCTCCCGCGTCTGGTCTCTACTCCTCTTCGTGGGAAGGGTCTTCTCCCCTCACAAGGATGGGAGAGAAGCGTTCAGGTTACCAGAACCTGACCAGAACCTCTCTCTCTCTCTCTCTCTCTCTCTCTCTCTCTCTCTCTCTCTCTCTCTCTCTCTCTCTCTCTCTCTCTCTCTCTCTCTCCCCCTCCCTCGTAAAACCTGGCCCTCATGGAGTCTTACCCCGTCAACTATCGTAATCCTGCAGAAATTCATCGAACTTTCAAAAATTATTTGTTTTGCCTTTCCAATTTGATGTATAATAAGGCTACTATGGAAATTATTTTATCTCTGAGTTTTAAGAGACAATTAAATTGGAGATATGTCACAATATGGTGGTTAGTATCCAATAGTAACCGAGCCACAGGCACAATCACGCCACATACTCTACGCTCTCTGATGTATATTTTCCCTCCAGCCAGAAGTAACTTTGAAATTCAGATGAATTCTTGTGGGATATTACGTATAATATGTCATCGTATATTTTAAACATTTATCTGATTTTATTGTAAAGTTTCCAAGTAAGAAGCGTTCAGATCTCGCAGGTTTTATCTCTTGTAATTATGTTCACTTGCATCCCGTTGCGTTTCAGTTCACTTGCCTTAGTCGGGAGTAACGTTGCTGGCTTAGAGATGATGAAGCATTAATGTTCCCGACTCTAGGCAGCTTATTCCAGGCAACATCGTACTACACAGGCACACCTGTGATGGTCGGTGTACTATACACTCACATCTGTGACCTTGGTGTACTACACAGGCACACCTATGATGGTCGGTGTACTATACACTCACATCTGTGACCTTGGTGTACTATACAGGCACACCTGTGATGGTCGGTGTACTATACACTCACATCTGTGACCTTGGTGTACTACACAGGCATACCTGTGATGGTCGGTGTACTACACACTCACATCTGTGACCTTGGTGTACTACACAGGCATACCTGTGACGGTCGGTGTACTACACACTCACATCTGTGACCTTGGTGTACTACACAGGCATACCTGTGATGGTCGGTGTACTACACACTCACATCTGTGACCTTGGTGTACTACAGAGACTCTCCCAACACAGGGCTTGGTGTACTACAGAGACTCTCCCAACACAGGGCTTGGTGTGCTACACAGACACTTACACCATGGTATACCACATAAACACTCACACCCCATAACTCTCTCATAACTTCACAAAATATAAACATATATATATTTTATGAATCAGTTTAAAATAAAGATAAACATATTATCTCAATAACGAGAGAGGAAAAAATTATAGGTGATAAATCAAGGGTTTACAACCAACACAGAGTGTGACCCAGAACTGGGTCAAATACTCCGCTTTGATAATGCCAGTAATTAATGGCAGTTTTCATGAATTATTCTCAGTTTTCAAGAGTTAATGGCAATTACTGATAAATATTGTTAGCTCCTGGCATCTGCTGACATCTGTTGTCTAATTAATCTGTGTAATCAATTGATATTGGCACATGGGACCAGTTACTAGTTATTATAACTGTTAATTGATGATGACGACGTCTCTCTATATGCACATTTGTAGAAAAAGTTGAATAGACAAAAGGGACGGCAGATGTCACAGGTCTATATGGTGACAGATGTCAGAGATTCAGATGGTGGCAATCAGTGTGACTTGTACCTTCTCCTTGCTCCTCTCCGACAGACGCCAGGTGGAGTCTGCCTCCACCACATCACTGCCTCGTGCATTCCACACATATGGAATGCACTAGGCAGTGATGGGGTGGAGACAGACATAAACGGTTTCAAATGTAGATATGATAGAGCCCAGTAGGCTCAGGAATCTGTACACCAGTTGATTGACAGTTGAGAGGCGGGACCAAAGAGCCAAAGCTCAACCCCACGCAACACAAATATGTGAGTACAAATAGGTGAGTACACACACACACACACACACACACACACACACACACACACACACACACACACACACACACACACACACACACACACACACACACACACACACACACACACACCACGTTTTCAGATCATCTGGAACTGGAAAACATCCCTTATAAACGGCATTAGAGGCACACAATGGGTTAATTTCCCCTCCACCACCATCATCTGCTGAGACCCCAAACATTATGTTCTAATCTTCTTATTTATCAGCTAATAATTGATTAGCCAACCATTATTTGCAGGATTTTTGTAAGACATTCTTAGCTACAAAAATTGGTTTTATTTTCAGTATTCTTAAAAACAAAACAAAAAATCACATACCGTAAGAACACATTTTGAAATATAATTTGGATATCAGGATTTTTTTTAATTATGGAAATTAATTGAACTTTGTGAGGAAAGGAGAGAAGCATGTAATCATGGGGAAGGAAGGCCCAATCCCTCCTGGTGTGATGACACACACAGAGGACCTCTCATCGTGTATACTTGACACATGCCGCTCTCGTGTATCATCATACAAGTAAGGATACTGTCCTTTACGGCCAAGGACAAATACCCGAGCTTTGAACATTACTTTTAATTGGATAGATTATAAAATGCTTAGTGAATGGAAATACATATATACGTCACAGGTCTACGAGTCATGATTACTGTGTAGAAGTCTGCATACAATATGTAGCTGTGTACATTCTCCGTATATACTTCTACATAACATCGTGGTTACGGGGACTCGCTGTTCGCTATGAACAGTGAAATCTTTTCAGCATCAACCTGAGCTTAAAAAGAAAAAAAATTCAGCAAAGGAAAATTCCGCGCAGCTTGACCTTTTCAATGTATTGAGGTAAGGTGACCCCTTTGTTCCCCGCACCTCTTTGTGTCCCCTCTTTCCCCTCTCAGCATCCGAGAGATCTCTCGTTTGAACAGTGATGTTCAGCGAACAGGGGCGAGACGGCTCCCATCCCTGAGTACTTTGATGTGTGGGGCGACTGGTCGTACAAGGCGGTCGGTCGTATAAGACGACGAGTGTCCCATACGGCGACATAGCTTGTAAGGCGACCAGTCGTATAGTCGCCAGTCACGCCAAGCGACTCCGCAGCTCCTCCACAGGGAGGAGAGATTACGGGAAGGATCAGGTACCAACACTTGACGCCTCTCATCCACTGATTCACAGGAGGGAACTCCTATGGGGTTAGTGTGGAGGGGAGTGAAGTGGGAGGAATTGAGGGGAAGGGAGTGAGTGAGGATAATGAGTTAGAGGAATACTTGTCCACTATTTCCCTCAGGATTCAACATAGGGATTCATTCCCATCTGGCACATTAGAATTCCTTGACAAAACTCCATTATGCTGGTATCTATAGCTATTTGATTAAATTTAGTTATTATCAACTTGTGGATATTTTCATTGATAGGTGTCTATTTTCATTTGGGGGATGCGGGGGGAGGGGGGGGTGAGGGTGGAGCACCACGAGATAAAGATTACCATGTTGATGCGTTATCTAGAAGTGATCTGACATGGGCTTACTGTAGAGGACTAACTAAAGCTTTTAAACCTGGGTCCTATATTTGCCAGCTTTTGTATATTGTAAATGTTATTGCACATGTATGTGTGTGTGTGTGTACTCACCTAGTTGTGCTGGCGGGGGTTGAGCTCTGGCTCTTTGATCCCGCCGCTCAACCGTCAATCAACTGTTTCTACTACTACTATT
Organism: Procambarus clarkii; assembly: GCF_040958095.1. Taxonomy (NCBI): domain Eukaryota; kingdom Metazoa; phylum Arthropoda; class Malacostraca; order Decapoda; family Cambaridae; genus Procambarus; species Procambarus clarkii. Next base: position 21,236,193 of record NC_091172.1, read on the forward strand.
TTTTACACACCCCCCTCCCCAGGAAGCAGCCCGTGACAGCTGACTAACTCCCATGTATCTATTTACTGCTAGGTAACAGGGGCATAGGGCGAAAGAACCTCTGCCCATCGTTTCTCGCCGGCGCCCGGGATCGAACCCGGGACCACAGGATCACATGTCTAGCGTGCTGTCCGCTCGGCCACCGGCTCCCCTATGTGTGTGTGTGTGTGTGTGTGTGTGTGTGTGTGTGTGTGTGTGTGTGTGTGTGTGTGTGTGCGTGTGCGTGTGCGTGTGTGTACTCACCTAATTGTACTCACCTAATTGTGCTTGCGGGGGTTGAGCTCTGGCTCTTTGGTCCCGCCTCTCAACCGTCAATCAACTGGTGTACAGATTCCTGAGCCTATTGGGCTCTATCATATCTACATTTGAAACTGTGAATGGAGTCAGCCTCCACCACATCACTTCCTAATGCATTCCATTTGCTAACTACTCTGACACTGAAAAAGTTCTTTCTAACGTCTCTGTGGCTCATTTGGGTACTCAGCTTCCACCTGTGTCCCCTTGTTCGCGTCCCACCAGTGTTGAAAAGTTCGTCCTTGTTTACCCGGTCGATTCCCCTGAGGATTTTGTAGGTTGTGATCATGTCCCCCCTTACTCTTCTGTCTTCCAGTGTCGTGAGGTGCATTTCCCGCAGCCTTTCCTCATAACTCATGCCTCTTAGTTCTGGGACTAGTCTAGTAGCATACCTTTGGACTTTTTCCAGCTTCGTCTTGTGCTTGACAAGGTACGGGCTCCATGCTGGGGCCGCATACTCCAGGATTGGTCTTACATATGTGGTGTACAAGATTCTGAATGATTCCTTACACAGGTTCCTGAACGCCGTTCTGATGTTAGCCAGCCTCGCATATGCCGCAGACGTTATTCTCTTTATGTGGGCTTCAGGAGACAGGTTTGGTGTGATATCAACTCCTAGATCTTTCTCTCTGTCTGTTTCATTAAGTACTTCATCTCCTATTCTGTATCCTGTGTCTGGCCTCCTGTTTCCACTGCCTAGTTTCATTACTTTGCATTTACTCGGGTTGAACTTCAACAGCCATTTGTTGGACCATTCACTCAGTCTATCCAGGTCATCTTGTAGCCTCCTACTATCGTCCTCTGTTTCAATCCTCCTCATAATTTTTGCATCGTCGGCAAACATTGACAGGAACGAATCTATACCCTCTGGGAGATCATTTACATATACCAGAAACAGTATAGGTCCGAGGACTGACCCCTGCGGGACTCCACTTGTGACGTCTCGCCAATCTGAGACCTCACCCCTCACACAGACTCGTTGTCTCCTGTTGCTTAGGTATTCCTCTATCCACCGGAGTACCTTCCCTCTCACTCCAGCCTGCATCTCCAACTTTCGCACTAGCCTCTTGTGTGGCACTGTATCAAAGGCTTTCTGACAATCCAAAAATATGCAGTCTGCCCACCCTTCTCTTTCTTGCCTTATTTTTGTTGCCTGGTCGTAGAATTCAAGTAACCCTGTGAGGCAGGACCTGCCATCCCTGAACCCATGTTGATGCTGTGTTACAAAGTTCCTTCGCTCCAGATGCTCCACTAGTTTTTTTCGCACAATCTTCTCCATCAGCTTGCATGGTATGCAGGTTAGGGACACTGGCCTGTAGTTCAGTGCCTCCTGTCTATCCCCTTTCTTGTATATCGGGACTACGTTAGCTGCTTTCCAAGTATCTGGCAGTTCCCCTGTTGCCAGTGATTTGTTATACACTATGGAGAGTGGTAGGCTCAGTTCTCTTGCTCCTTCCTTTAGAACCCAAGGGGAGATTCCATCTGGGCCTATAGCCTTCGTCACGTCCAACTCTAGTAAACACTTCCTTACTTCCCCACTGGTAATCTCAAACTCTTCCAGTGGTTCCTGGTTAGCTATTCCCTCACTTACCTCTGGAATTTCTCCTTGTTCTAAGGTGAAGACCTCCTGGAATTTCTTATTCAATTCCTCACACACTTCCTTGTCATTTGTAGTGAATCCTTCCGCCCCTATCCTTAATCTCATAACCTGTTCCTTTACTGTTGTTTTTCTCCTAATGTGGCTATGCAACAATTTAGGCTGAGTCTTTGCCTTGCTTGCGATGTCATTTTCGTATTGTCTTTCTGCCTCTCTTCTCATCCTGACATATTCATTCCTGGCATTCTGGTATCTTTCTCTGCTCTCCAGTGTCCTGTTATTCCTATAGTTTCTCCATGCCCTTTTACTTTGCTGCTTAGCTAGCCTACATCTTTGATTAAACCATGGGTTTCTCATCTTCATTTCTCTGTTTTCCTTTTGGACTGGGACAAACTTGTTTGCTGCGTCCTTGCACTTCTGCGTGATGTAATCCATCATATCTTGGGCCGTCTTTCCCCTGAGCTCTGTTTCCCATGCTATATCTGTTAGGAATTTTCTTATCCCCTCATAGTTTCCCTTTCGGTATGCTAACCTTTTGGTTTCGGTATCCCTCCTCGAGTTCAATAACCCTTCTTCAATCAAGTACTCAAACACCAGTACACTGTGGTCGCTCATTCCTACTGGGTCCTCAAAACCGATTTCTCTTATGTCGGAGTCGTTCAGAGTGAAGACTAGGTCGAGTCTCGCTGGTTCGTCATTGCCTCTCATCCTTGTGGGTTCTCCGACATGCTGCGTTAAAAAGTTGCTTGTCACCACCTCCAATAGTTTGGCTCTCCACGTATCCTCGCCTCCATGCGGTTCCTTGTTCTCCCAGTCAATCTTTCCGTGATTGAAGTCGCCCATGATGAGCAGGTGGGATCTATTTCTACAGGCAGCAGAGGCTGCCCTCTCAATTATAGTGTTAACTGCCTTGTTGTTGTTTTCATACTCTTGACTGGGTCTCCTGTCATTTGGTGGAGGGTTGTATATTACTGCTACTACTATTCTTGGTCCTCCCATTGTTATGGTGCCTGCTATGTAGTCTCTGAACTCCTCACACCCCGGGATGGCCATCTCCTTAAAACTCCATTCCCTTCTCATGAGTAGGGCCACTCCGCCTCCTCCTCTACCTTCCCTCTCTTTCCTTATTACTGTATACTCCTGGGGAAACACGGCATTCGTTATGATTCCAGAGAGTTTTGTTTCAGTGAGTCCGATTACATCTGGGTTAACTTCTTGTGCTCTTTCCCTTAGTTCACTTGTCTTGCTTGTGATCCCATATGTGTGTGTGTGTGTGTGTGTGTGTGTGTGTGTGTGTGTGTGTGTGTGTGTGTGTGTGTGTGTGTGTGTGTACTCACCTAGTTGTGTTTGCGGGGGTTGAGCTCTGGCTCTTTGGTCCCGCCTCTCAACCGTCAATCAACAGGTGTACAGATTCCTGAGCCTATCGGGCTCTGTCATATCTACACTTGAAACTGTGTATGGAGTGAGCCTCCACCACATCACCCCCTAATGCATTCCATTTGTCAACCACTCTGACACTAAAAAAGTTCTTTCTAATATCTCTGTGGCTCATTTGGGCACTCAGTTTCCACCTGTGTCCCCTTGTGCGTGTTCCCCTTGTGTTAAATAGACTGTCTTTATCTACCCTATCAATCCCCTTCAGAATCTTGAATGTGGTGATCATGTCCCCCCTAACTCTTCTGTCTTCCAGCGAAGTGAGGTTTAATTCCCGTAGTCTCTCCTCGTAGCTCATACCTCTCAGCTCGGGTACTAGTCTGGTGGCAAACCTTTGAACCTTTTCCAGTTTAGTCTTATCCTTGACTAGATATGGACTCCATGCTGGGGCTGCATACTCCAGGATTGGCCTGACATATGTGGTATACAAAGTTCTGAATGATTCTTTACACAAGTTTCTGAATGCCGTTCGTATGTTGGCCAGCCTGGCATATGCCGCTGATGTTATCCGCTTGATATGTGCTGCAGGAGACAGGTCTGGCGTGATATCAACCCCCAAGTCTTTTTCCTTCTCTGACTCCTGAAGAATTTCCTCTCCCAGATGATACCTTGTATCTGGCCTCCTGCTCCCTACACCTATCTTCATTACATTACATTTGGTTGGGTTAAACTCTAACAACCATTTGTTCGACCATTCCTTCAGCTTGTCTAGGTCTTCTTGAAGCCTCAAACAGTCCTCTTCTGTTTTAATCCTTCTCATAATTTTAGCATCGTCCGCAAACATTGAGAGAAATGAATCGATACCCTCCGGGAGATCATTTACATATATCAGAAACAAGATAGGACCGAGTACAGAGCCCTGTGGGACTCCACTGGTGACTTCACGCCAATCGGAGGTCTCACCCCTCACCGTAACTCTCTGCTTCCTATTGCTTAGATACTCCCTTATCCACTGGAGCACCTTACCAGCTACACCTGCCTGTCTCTGTGTGTGCGTGTGCGTGTGCGTGTGTGTGTGTGTGTGTGTGTGTGTGTGTGTGTGTGTGTGTGTGTGTGTGTGTGTGTGTGTGTGTGTGTGTGTGTGTGTGTGTGTGTGTGTGTGTGTGTGTGTGTGTGTGTGTGTTCGCACACGTATGCACCAGCCTGTTAAGGGGTACTGTGTGAAAGGCTTAAGGGACATAACTTAGGACACTGTAAGTTGTTCAATCAAACTTTATTGACTGTTTGTATATGAAAAGATCTCTAACTGGTTCAAGTTTCAGCATCGCAGCATAAAGAGAAAGGGAGAACAAAAATCAAAGAATTTTCATCACTTTCAAAAATTAATTACAAACACAAGTGTCAACTTAAATCATTTCTATGACACTCAGCTATCACAATAGCATCTAATAAATGATATTATCTCAGAGTTTTTAATAAAAAAAAATTTTTATTTTTGCTAATACAAATTTTTACAATTCACCTCCAAAATTATACAACAAAATGATGCATACAAATATTTATAAAGTAAATAAATGGAATTATGAAAAAATTATGAGTTAATGTTGTAGAGGCAGAAAAACTACATATAAGTCGTAAGTTCCATGAAAACTAATTCATATATGAAAGCGGAATTTCAGCTTTTAGTTGAAGGTTTTTTTGACTTGAACCAACATAATGTCAAAGATTCTGCAACCTGTGGATGAGGTTGACGTCGACCGATTGCCTTCACAATTGGCACCCTTACAGATCGTGATAAGAAAAGAAAAAGAAAAAAAAATGGAGACCAAAATATTATTTTTTTTTTGTTTTGTTTTAAATAAGGAAAAAAATTATATTTGATAATACTAAGAGGTTTAATCCTAATCCTTTATTAAATGCTATTGTGATAGCTAAGTGTTATAGACACGATTTCAGTCGACACTTGTGTTTGATGTCAATATTTTTTAACATTTTGAACATTCTTTGACAAATAAGTCATTTTTTTCTCCCTTTCTATTTAGGTTACGATGCTGAAACTCGGACCAGTTGAAGGCCTTTTTATATACAACTAGTCACAAAAGTTTAATTGAAATTGAACAACTTTTTATTTATTGAATATTTTATAGTTATGACCTAATCTTTGTCACCTGTTCTTAGAATTCTATTAAGCCAGAGAGGCAACATTTACACTCCCTGAACCCATGTTGATGGGTTGTCACGAAGTCCCTTCTCTCCTGATGTGTAACTTGGTTTTTTCTCACGATCTTCTCCATCACCTTGCATAATATACAAGTTAAAGACACTGGCCTGTAGTTCAGTGCTCTTGTCTGTCACCCTTTTTGTACATTGAGACTACATTAGTCGTCTTCCATATATCTGGTAGATCTCCGGTCTCAAGACACCTGCTATAGACTATGGAGAGTGGCAGGAAAATTGCTTCTGCACACTCTTTCAATACCCATGGTGAGATTCCGGCCGGACCAACAGCCTTTCTCACGTCCTAATCTAATAAGTTCATCTCTGATTATTTCAGAAATTCAGAGATCAGAGATTCAGATCTCTCTCTCTCTCTCTCTCTCTCTCTCTCTCTCTCTCTCTCTCTCTCTCTCTCTCTCTCTCTCTCTCTCTCTCTCTCTCTCTCTCTCTCTCTCTCTCTCTCTCTCTCTCTCTCTCTCTCTCTCTCTCTCTCTCTCTCTCTCTCTCTCTCTCTCTCTCTCTCTCCCTTAATCTCTACTATTATATTTTCTCACATTTTCGGAGATTTAATTTGAGTAATCCTTTGTTGGATCAGTCCTGCAGCTTGTTTTGGTCTGAAGAGCACGGACGGGTCGAGATATCACGGGGTGAGAGAGAGAGAGAGAGAGAGAGAGAGAGAGAGAGAGAGAGAGAGAGAGAGAGAGAGAGAGAGAGAGAGAGAGAGAGAGAGAGAGAGAGAGAGAGAGAGAGAGAGAGAGAGAGAGAGAGAGAGAGAGAGAGAGAGAGAGAGAAGAGAGAGACAGAGACAGAGAGAGAGAGACAGACAGACAGACAGACAGAGAAGAGAGAGACAGAGACAGATAAGAGAGAGAGAGAGACAGTAAGGTCCGTGTGGGAGAGTGAGAGGGAGGACGGAGGGGGAGGGGGGGTTGTGTGGGGGGTGCTTGGGGTGGGGGGTGAGAGCTGAGGAGGGTGAGAGAGAGCAAACCTGTATTGTTATGTTTATGTCCGCATAAACTCTTTAAATAATGAGCAGTTAAATTCAGGTGCAATCGTGTTAGTGTGTCTGTGTGTGTATATGTGTGTGTATCACTCAATCGACCTGGTTGTCTATTTGTCTATCTTTCTCTCTCTCAGTCTTACAAAACGAAAACTCTTTCAAAATCTTCCATCATGGCCTAACACAGGTTCTCGCGGACCCAAAATGTCTCCAGAACAAGATACATTTTACATGAGGGGGTGAAACAGAGTGGTGGTGGTGGTGGTGGTGGTGTCAGCAGTGGAGGGTGGGGGTGGTGTCAGCAGTGGAGGGTGGGGGTGGTGTCAGCAGTGGAGGGTGGTGGTGGTGCCAGCAGTGGAGGGTGCTGGTGGTGTCAGCAGTGGAGGGTGCTGGTGGTGTCAGCAGTGGAGGGTGGTGGTGGTGGTGGTGGTGGTGGTGGTGTCAGCAGTGGAGGGTGCTGGTGGTGTCAGCAGTGGAGGGTGCTGGTGGTGTCAGCAGTGGAGGGTGTTGGTGGTGTCAGCAGCGGAGTGTGGTGGTAGTGGTGGTGGTGGTGCTGTCAGCAGTGGAGTGTGGTGGTGGTAGTGGTGGTGGTGGTGTCAGCAGTGGAGGGTGCTGGTGGTGTCAGCAGCGGAGTGTGGTGGTAGTGGTGGTGGGGGTGGTGGTGTCAGCAGTGGAGTGTGGTGGTGGTGTCAGCAGCGGAGGGTGGTGGTGGTGTCAGCAGTGGAGGGTGCTGGTGGTGTCAGCAGTGGAGGGTGGTGGTGGTGTCAGCAGTGGAGGGTGCTGGTGGTGTCAGCAGTGGAGTGTGCTGGTGGTGTCAGCAGTGGAGTGTGGTGGTGGTGTCAGCAGTGGAGGGTGCTGGTGGTGTCAGCAGTGGAGGGTGCTGGTGGTGTCAGCAGCGGAGTGTGGTGGTAGTGGTGGTGGGGGTGGTGGTGTCAGCAGTGGAGTGTGGTGGTGGTGTCAGCAGCGGAGGGTGGTGGTGGTGTCAGCAGTGGAGGGTGCTGGTGGTGTCAGCAGCGGAGGGTGGTGGTGGTGTCAGCAGTGGAGGGTGCTGGTGGTGTCAGCAGTGGAGTGTGCTGGTGGTGTCAGCAGTGAAGGGTGGTGGTGGTGTCAGCAGTGGAGGGTGCTGGTGGTGTCAGCAGTGGAGGGTGGGGGTGGTGTCAGCAGTGGAGGGTGCTGGTGGTGTCAGCAGTGGAGGGTGGTGGTGGTGTCAGCAGTGGAGGGTGCTGGTGGTGTCAGCAGTGGAGGGTGCTGGTGGTGCCAGCAGTGGAGGGTGCTGGTGGTGTCAGCAGTGGAGGGTGCTGGTGGTGCCAGCAGTGGAGGGTGCTGGTGGTGTCAGCAGTGGAGGGTGGTGGTGGTGTCAGCAGTGGAGGGTGCTGGTGGTGTCAGCAGTGGAGGGTGGTGGTGGTGTCAGCAGTGGAGGGTGGTGGTGGTGTCAGCAGTGGAGGGTGGTGGTGGTGTCAGCAGTGGAGGGTGCTGGTGGTGCCAGCAGTGGAGGGTGGTGGTGGTGCCAGCAGTGGAGGGTGGTGGTGGTGTCAGCAGTGGAGGGTGGTGGTGGTGCCAGCAGTGGAGGGTGCTGGTGGTGTCAGCAGTGGAGGGTGCTGGTGGTGTCAGCAGTGGAGGGTGGTGGTGGTGTCAGCAGTGGAGGGTGCTGGTGGTGTCAGCAGTGGAGGGTGCTGGTGGTGTCAGCAGTGGAGGGTGGTGGTGGTGCCAGCAGTGGAGGGTGCTGGTGGTGTCAGCAGTGGAGGGTGGTGGTGGTGTCAGCAGTGGAGGGTGGTGGTGGTGTCAGCAGTGGAGGGTGCTGGTGGTGTCAGCAGTGGAGTGTGGTGGTGGTGTCAGCAGTGGAGGGTGGTGGTGGTGCCAGCAGTGGAGGGTGGTGGTGGTGTCAGCAGTGGAGGGTGCTGGTGGTGTCAGCAGTGGAGGGTGCTGGTGGTGTCAGCAGTGGAGTGTGGTGGTGGTGTCAGCAGTGGAGGGTGGTGGTGGTGCCAGCAGTGGAGGGTGGTGGTGGTGTCAGCAGTGGAGGGTGCTGGTGGTGTCAGCAGTGGAGGGTGCTGGTGGTGTCAGCAGTGGAGGGTGCTGGTGGTGCCAGCAGTGGAGGGTGGTGGTGGTGTCAGCAGTGGAGGGTGCTGGTGGTGTCAGCAGTGGAGGGTGCTGGTGGTGTCAGCAGCGGAGGGTGCTGGTGGTGTCAGCAGTGGAGGGTGCTGGTGGTGTCAGCAGTGGAGGGTGCTGGTGGTGTCAGCAGTGGAGGGTGCTGGTGGTGTCAGCAGTGGAGGGTGCTGGTGGTGTCAGCAGTGGAGGGTGCTGGTGGTGTCAGCAGTGGAGGGTGCTGGTGGTGTCAGCAGTGGAGGGTGGTGGTGGTGTCAGCAGTGGAGGGTGCTGGTGGTGTCAGCAGTGGAGGGTGCTGGTGGTATAGCGTTGTTATCATATATGATGAAGTTTATGTTCTCGCATTATTCTGCAAACTATTCTTTACTCCTCTTCCACCTCTCCCTTCCATCACGACCCCACTCGCCTCTCTTCCTCTCAGGCTTCTCTCACTGCATGATTTCCCTCCCTCACCACCTCCACCTCCACCTCCTCCTCCGCCCTCAAGAGGTACTCTACACCACCTCGCGTGTCAAGCACCAATCAGGGGAAAAGCCCGAATGCGACTCAGAATTTCCTATTGACGCTGAAGGGAAGACGGACGCCTGGATAATGTCACAGCTGCGGCAGACGACGTCACAGCCATCAGAGATACATCATCAGTGTTTGTTTATGTCGTCAGTGACGTCACGGGAAACACAGCATGGGAAACGTGGAGGCTTAGTTGACAGAGAGAGAGAGAGAGAGAGAGAGAGAGAGAGAGAGAGAGAGAGAGAGAGAGAGAGAGAGAGAGAGAGAGAGAGAGAGAGAGAGAGAGAGAGAGAGAGAGAGGAATATGTACCCCCAGAGGCGTTAAGAGGCAGGGAATGCAATAAACAAGGGTACGCACTGCTCTGTGCGTATGTTATGGAACGCAATATGCATCACCAAACAAGCCACAACACAGCCTTTAGGACCTCCAACAGTACACGATGTACAGAAGGGAAGCTGGAGGACCACCTGGCCACTACGCTCCCACAGCTCGAGGACCACCTGGTCACCGAGGACGTACTCAGGATGGACTAAGGTATAGGGTTGTCATCCCGCCTTCAACGACAGACAATACACCACCTGTAATTAGCTCCCTGGAGTTCTGTCTTTCTTCATCCTCTAACTCCTACCTCTCTCTCTCTCTTCTCTCTTCCCTCTGTCTCCTCTTCCTCTTCATCATCATCCTCCTCCTCCTCCTCCTCCCCCTCTTCTTTCCTCACCGTCCCTGCTCTCCCTTTCTTCTACCGATGTTCTTCCTTAATACATCATTGCTTATCTGTTTCTCGACTTCCTTCATCAATCTTCTTCGGCAGTCGCTTCCTCTTGAATTGCGTGTGTGTACGTATTCCCAAACGCACACGCACGCACGTGTACATGTGCTCAGTGTGTGTGTGTGTTCTTAAATGTACTTATATAGATGTTGCTGCGAGGGGTGAGATTCAAGCTCCTATAGCCTCAACATCCGAGTATGCGTAGTCTTATTTTTCATAAATAAGGCTACCCATACTAGTTAGTATGGGTAGTAGCTACCCTATGCACAATCGACTTGAGAATGGTCCAGGACGGACCGAAACGTCGTCGTCCCTTCATTTTATAGTTTGTGGATTGGTCAACACTACCCTTACTATTTATTTTTATTTATTCAATATGTTTAAATTTTAAAAAAATATTTATAAAATATTTATATTTTCTTATTGTATTTTCTTATTTTCTTATTATATTTCTTACTTTTCATATTATATTTTCTTATTTTCTTTTCTTACATCTAACATTTCTATTTCTTTACGACTCTTAAGTTGAATAAATTCTTTCTTAATATATCCATCCGTGAAATTTGTGTTTCCTGTTTCTGCTGGTTTTTTTAATTTGACCGTGGCCTCTTTGTCTCCGTGGACAATGCTGGAGAGAAGCTTGTATATCGCAAACATGTCTTCTCTCTTATTCCCTTCCTTCCTCCCGTGTGGTCGGGTCCTGGGGCCAGATTCACGAAAGCACTTACGCAAGCACTTACGAACGTGTACATCTCTCCTCAATCTTTGACGGCTTTGGTTACATTTATTAAACAGTTTACAAGGATGAAAACTTCCCATTCAACTGTCGTTATTGTTATAAACAGCCTCTTGATGCTTCGGAGCTCATTAACTGTTAAATAATTTGAAACAAAGCCGCCAAACATTGAGAAAAGATGTACAGGTATGTAAGTGCTTGCCTAAGTCCTTTCGTGAATCTGGCCCCAGTTCTCTAAGTCGTGCGTCATAACTCATTCTCTTTAGTTAAAGTAAAAATTTGCTTATCTCTGGACCATTACGAGATATGTTTTGTGTTTCTTTAGATTAGTGTTCCCTGCAAGGGTAGCATAGGCGAGACTGGGTCTCACATAGGTTGAATATAGCATCAAGAAGGCTACTTCGGTCAAGATTCTGAATGCTATTCGGACAATGAACATTTTGGGGTGTGCTATTTATATTATTCAAATGATATTGGCTTATGGATTTGATCTAGAGTCCTCTGCTTGGATGCCGGGAGCTGCCTAGTATTTACTCTGGACTTCATTTACTGTTTGTTTTGTGTGGGGGGGGCACTCCAGCTACACTTCTGATAGCTTTGCCACTGTCTAGGTTAAATTCCTGTAGCATCTTTCCAGTCCACGTGCTGGAGTGTCCAGTACATCTGTAACGAATCACATTCCTCCTTTGTTCTGATTCTTCAATTTTTTTTAATCATCGGCAAAAACTTTCTAATAATTAACTTATACTCTGAATATGTATTTGATTGCATTTTCATCTAGACGAGTACACACACATACAATAGACATGTTGCCTACTAAAAACTTCATCAAAAATTGAGAATGTTTTGGACAAGTTTATAGTCACGTTGATCATAATGGTGAAGGTGTTCAACAGAGCATGAACAAGCCAGTTGAACAATGACCTCAGACAAACTACACATGCAGGAAAAATATGTTCCTTGGCGCTCGCCACCAGCTGCTGTTTGGCACATTAGCTGCCTGGGAGAACAGGTCTGGATTTTGGTCTCCATCTTTCTCCTTTTTCTCTCTGGGTCACTCTGATTCCCCTCAAGTCTTCTCCCACTTCCTTAATTTCTCTCACGACATTCTCGCACACCTTACGGATTTCATTGGGGTGTCTCAGACTCCCGTCAGGGACTCTCAAGATATTGAAGGCTCTCTCTCACACGTTTACTCCCTCATGACCTCATAATGAGAATCACTGGGAAGTCTCAGTTCTTATAAATACCCCATAGCTTGTATGGAGCTGTGATTGTGTCAAGATCGGTTAAACCTTATCATAGTCTCCTTAGCTCCCTCTGGTGTTAAGGAGGTCATCTCATACTTGTATCATGTTGTCTTCCTCACTCCTCTCCTCTACTCTCACCCACCCACTACTTCCCTTCTTCCTAATTCTACCCTCCTCCCCTCTCTCCCTCACTCCTCCTGTTCTTCCTCACTCTGCCTATTCTTTCTCGCTCCCCCGTTACCTCCAACATTCATTCCATTCATCCTCACTCTCATCCCATTCTCCCTCTCACCTTCGCTGTCTCCCCTTATCCCTCCCATTCAACCATTTTACTATTCCTTCGTCACCTCTCTCGTCTTCCCTTCTTTCTCAATCGTCTTTTCCTCCCTCCTCTTCTTCATCCCTCTCTCTCACCCCTTCGCTCCTCTCACACCATTACCCTCCGTAAAACTCTAAATGAATGTCGACCTCGTAAACATTCGAATATTAACCAACATAAAACCTGGAGTAAACATCAGCTAAACATTATACGCCACGTAAAACACACACATAAACACTATAAGGGTTCGATCTGGCTTTTTCCTCTGCGCAGCGCAGTTTGTGAGTGCGCTCGCGTCCGGTGATCCTGCGCTTCGGTTTGACCATACCATAAAATGGAGTATTAATCGTTGGCTGCGCCCAGACAAGCATTTTTGACCAGGGTAATAGCGTAATCCGGGTTGTTGGGGGGGTGTAGGAGGGCAGTACAGATGGAAGACTAAACAGTCCTGTGGGTGGTAAAGTAGGTATGATAAAACAGCGGTTCAAGGTTCGGTGTTATATAGCGCTTATAAAACCAACCAGCACATTGTGGAGGTCATGTGGCCCTAACAACACTCTTTGTATCATAAAGGTTGTTCGTCAGTAATTCTCTCCGAAGCGGTGGTCACAAAAATATATTTAAGCTTTTGTTGTCAACAGCAACACTCTCACATAAGCAGGCTTACGACAGTCAAGGGGAACATGTTGACGAAGGGAGATAAAGGCTTCGCATATGCTGGGATGTTTCGGAGATGGTGAGACTATGTGTTAGACACGCTTGCTGCGTTATCTTAGTCTAGGAAACTCGTTTAACAGCTTCCTGATTGAAATTGAAATAAGTTTATTGAGGTATAAATACACACAAAGGGTTAAGGGAGATGAAGCTATTCTCACCTCGTTCTGTACCAAGTGTTCATATATAATGTATGCGACAAGATATGAATAGGCCATAAGTTATATATCAGAAAACTCATCCTCGTGAAGGGTTCGAACCCAGGCAGCTAGACGCACCATACATCTTCGCATATTTATTAGTACTTTATCCATTACACCACACTAACTGTTAATGTCATATCCCCTGTCATGTCATCTGTATTGTCAGTCATGTTCTGTGTCATGTCATCTGTATTGTCAGTCATGTTCTGTGTCATGTCATGTGTAATGTCAGTCAGTCATGCAGAAACTGACTGAAGGGTTAACAGTCAGTGTGGTGTAGTGAGTAAAGTACTAGGTATGGAGCGCCTAGTTATCTGGATTCGAGCCCTTCACGAGGATATTTATAAGGATACACACACACACACACACACACACACACACACACACACACACACACACACACACACACACACACACACACACACACACACACACACACACACATACATATATATGCGAACAAGCCTGAATGGTCCCCAGGACATATGCAACTGAAAACTCACACCCCAGAAGTGACTCGAACCCATACTCCCAGAAGCAACGCAACTGGTATGTACAAGACGCCTTAATCCACTTGACCATCACGACCGGACATAATGAGGTGATAGCCGAGGCTATATGAACCACCCCACCGCCGGCACTCGGATAGTTATCTCGGGCATAGCATTTTACCAAATCACCTCATTCTTTGGGGCACACGTGAGGAACACAAATGCGAACAAGCCTGAATGGTCCCCAGGACATATGCAACTGAAAACTCACACCCCAGAAGTGACTCGAACCCATACTCCCAGAAGCAACGCAACTGGTATGTACAAGACGCCTTAATCCACTTGACCATCACGACCGGACATAATGAGGTGATAGCCGAGGCTATATGAACCACCCCACCGCCGGCACTCGGATAGTTATCTTGGGCATAGCATTTTACCAAATCACCTCATTCTTTGGGGCACACGTGAGGAACACAAATGCGAACAAGCCTGAATGGTCCCCAGGACATATGCAACTGAAAACTCACACCCCAGAAGTGACTCGAACCCATACTCCCAGAAGCAACGCAACTGGTATGTACAAGACGCCTTAATCCACTTGACCATCACGACCGGACATAATGAGGTGATAGCCGAGGCTATATCAACCACCCCACCGGTGGTTCATTATGTCCGGTCGTGATGGTCAAGTGGATTAAGGCGTCTTGTACATACCAGTTGCGTTGCTTCTGTTAGTATGGGTTCGAGTCACTTCTGGGGTGTGAGTTTTCAGTTACACATATATATATATATATATATATATATATATATATATATATATATATATATATATATATATATATATATATATATATATATATATATATATATATATATACATCCATATATATATGGATGTATATATATATACATCCATATATACATATACATCCATATATATATGTATATATATACATATATATGTATATATATACATCCATATATATATATATGTATATATATATATATATATATATATATATATATATATATATATATATATATATATATATATATATATATATATATATATATATACACATCCACGTACATTACGTTTTATTATAAGTCATTGTGTACCATTTATAATTCCATCTATTATGTACATATTTATAATTTTCTCGTTCCTAATATATTTATTCAATTACTACAAGATGATTATAATGATGGTAATTAAATGGTACATTTTTGCAAGACAAACTCCGTTAATATCGCGTCAGGCCATTCCCAAGACACTATCGAAAAGCATCTTCAATTCAACGTAGATTGAGCAGCATCAACGTGAAATTAACGTTGATTTCGTGTACTGAATGACGAACCAACGCCACTTTTGGATATAGTGTCCACTTGGATATAGTGTCCACCTGGATAAAGTGTCCACCTGGATTTAGTGTCCACTAAATCCAGTGGTCAAATTCCAATATATTTTGAATGTGTATGCCAGTCGGAAACATGATTTTTCTTCTGAAAAATAATACATAATAAGTTCTATCCTTTCTCAGTCTAACAAAAGTTCAACTTGAACACGATAAAAATAAAAGAAAGTATCACTGTAACTCCAATCAAAATGATTTAAGACCCCTTGACAGAGGCTTCAATACGCGATCGTACGCAATACGAAGCGTATTGCGTATTCATAAGCGTATTCATTCTGCATGATAATGGTCCAGCACGCGACCGAAACGTCGTCGCCTATTCACTTTCAAGTGTGGTTTGGGTCATCAGTTATTCATACACAAATACAACACGAAACAGAGTTCGAACACGAAGTATTCAATGACGATATCCACCGGCCTTTGCCAAAGACAAATAACGGAAGCTCCGAATTCGTCAACGGGAGATGCCTTTATACAGCACACTTCTGTTGAACGACCGGGAGTGACACAGACATAATAGGAGAGAAGTAAGATAACAAATGAAACAAGTGTTTACGGATGAGCCGAGAGCTTACGAGTAAAAGCTTACGAGAATGTAAGAAGCTTAAGAGAGAGTTTGAAGTTTACGAGAATACAAGAGATTATGAGAGAGGAAAGAGAGCTTAGAAGCAAAGGAAATAAGCTCACGAAAAAGGAAAGACAGTAAAATATAAAACGGTGCAAGAGGACAAAATTGTAAAGTGATTAATGACGAACCATATGAGAATTTTTTTTACTTGTGATTTGGTGGATATGACCTTATATGAACTTACGAAAGAGCGGTTAACTTACGAAGGAGACGTAAGCTTTCGCATGTCAGGGAAACTAACGAGAGATACATAAACTTATGTAAAAAGAAAGATGTGAACTTGCAAAAGAGACAAACCACTTGGGCTGGGCGGTAGAGCGACGGTCTCGCTTCGTTCTGGTTGACGTTCAATCCCCGACCGTCCTCAAGTGGTTGGGCACCATTCCTTTCCCCTCCCCCCCCCCTTCGTCCCATCCCAAATCCTAATCCCGACCCCTTCCAAGTGCTATTTAGTCGTAATGACTTTGCGCTTTCCCCCCTGATAGTTCCCTTCCCTTGCTAAAGAAACGGAAACTTATGCATGGGAGGGAAACTTACAGAAGAGAGTAAATCTCACTCAAGGGCGGTAAACTTAACAAAGATCTAAGTTTGTTTTTAGATCTTCTGTTTGAAGATCTAAAATGTTTTTAGATAGATGTTTTTAGATCTTTAGTTTGTTTAAAGATCTTCTGTTTCTAAGTTCCTTAGAAACAGAAGGAACTTACGAATGAGAGGGGAAACTAATTACAGAGAAACTTAGAAAAGAGTCGGAAGTTTAATACAGCGAGAGAAAACTTACGGAAGTGATGAGAGTGAAAGAAAAAAATATGGAAGCAAACAAGAATGTGAAACTTACGAAAGAGATGATAATTTACAAAAGCGAGTGAAACTTACAAAAGATATGATAATTTACAAAAGCGAGTGAAACTTACGAAAGATATGATAATTTACAAAAGCGAGTGAAACTTACGAAAGAAACACAAGTTAATGAAAACGAGTGAAACTTACCAAAGAAACAGAAATTAACGAAAGCGAGTGTGAAACTTTAGAGAGAGAGAGACTGAAGTTTACGATAGCGATAGAAATTTACGAACGAGAACTTGAATCAATCAACTTACCTGGTAAGAAGGCAAGCCCCTTGAGATGCATAAGCCGGATGAAGGGTAATCACCAGTAATGAGACGAAAGAAGGGAATAATAGCATAAACAGTAATAAGAGGAAACAGGAAAAAAATAATTAATTGGAAAATAGGGTAATGAGTGACCATTGTTCCCATTTTTTAAGAAACGAAGAACTAATAATTCATTAAACATAAGACTGATGATGAGCGAGGAATGAACGAAAGCAAGAAAATAAGGAGAGAATGGTATATATCTTGCAAGAATGACTAATATATATATATATATATATATATATATATATATATATATATATATATATATATATATATAAATATATATATATATATATATATATATATATATATTTATATATATATATATATATATATATATATATATATATATATATATATATATATATATATATATATATATATATATATATATGGAGAGAGAGGGAAAGAGAGAGAGGGAAAGAGAGAGAGAGAGAGAGAGACAGAGACAGAGACAGAGACAGAGAGAGAGAGAGAGAGAGAGAGAGAGAGAGAGAGAGAGAGAGAGAGAGAGAGAGAGAGAGAGAGAGAGAGAGAGAGAGAGAGAGAGAGAGAGAGAGAGAAGAGAAGATGGTGAGGAGGATTCATTAAGGTGGGTGGAGCACCAGCTGGCTGCATGGGGAGGGTAATATAAGCTGAGGAAACGAGGCCATTTGTTTTTATTATGAAGTGACAAGCACGGAGGGGATTGTTGCGTCATCAGCGGACGCCTTATTACCCCGACACACACACACCAATATTGCTCACCACACTTTTCCTGTTGCGTCGCTCTCTTAGGGACCACGAGAGGCTCTTCTGCTTCATAGGTTTTGTTGATGGACGATATGTGTTTTGTATTTTGTAATGTATATTTGATGTATTTGGTATTTTTATTCAATTTTATTTTTGTATGTCAACTATGTATAGGGGAGAGAAAGTGTGAGAGAGAGAGAGAGAGAGAGAGAGAGAGAGAGAGAGAGAGAGAGAGAGAGAGAGAGAGAGAGAGAGAGAGAGAGAGAGAGAGAGAGAGAGAGAGAGAGAGAGAGAGAGAGAGAGAGAGAAAGAGAGAGAGAGAAAGAGAAAGAGAGAGAGAGAGAGAGTGAGAGAGAGAATAATTTTATTTATTTTTCATGTGGGATATAGCTTTAATGAACATTATCTTACATTTTTGTCAGAGAATAATAAATTCTTTATATATTTTTTTCAGAATCAAGTGGAAATTATTTTATCCTTTCATGACGGTGTGCCACTTTCAGTGAAAATTGTTTTTATTAATATTTTTTTGTATGAAGTTGTGTTTTTTTTTCTTGTCGTTTTTACTGAAATGGATTGTGTTTTCTTTCCATTTTATTAGACTGAAGTGTTTTCTTAATACTTTTAAAGCCGAGGAGCCCAGCTTTATTGCGGTAGAGCACTGGTAAGGAAAGTAGCACTACTCACAGTCGTCTTTAATGTTGCATCACAGTTACCGTGGGAAACCCTTATGGGGACCACAGGGCTCACCCTGAATTCTCGAGTTCAAGAATCAGGTTTTCCTTATAAATATACAGGATGGTGACCGTCTTATATAAAACTACTACCAAATTATTCCATTTGTGTAGCTATTGCTATGAACAAAACTAGCACAATCGGTGAAGGAAGAGTCCAGGCGACTCATGCAGCATTTGTCCTTCCAGAGAGCTAAACAAGCCAGCAATACAATGCCATACAATGTTCGGTTGAATTTCGATCAACGTTGTGGGAAGACATTGAGGACAGATACAAACAAAGTTTCGGAATATTCATAATGCTGCGTAGTGTTTCTTTAATTGTATTTTGCAAAAAAAAAATCAGTTAGCCTTATTGAAAATAATTATATTAATGTACGAATATTTGTTTTCCTTCTTTTCGTCCAAGATAAACTCACTTCTGTTCTAAATATTGTTTATCGTACTAGACAGTTCGGCCAATCTTTAAAATTCCCATAATCATATCCCCCTGTGTCTCTCTCACCGCCCCCCCCCCATTCCTATTTCCCCTCACTTTTCATTCCACTTCCTCCAAATCTTAAAAAAAATTCCCAAGTTGGTTCATTAGTTCCTTATTAAGACTCAGTTTATGGGTTTCCCAGACGTCACGGTTGATTGGGGTGAGTTTGTACTGAAAGTGAAGACATGAGTCCGTGTTATAAACGCTGATTCATACAGTTATTCATCTAACGCGTCTCAGGAACTTTAGTTGATCTGTCGATGAATCGTGGTGACGTGTTTTCACTTTACATATGATGGCGTCTTTGAAGGTTTTGATTTAAGAATATTAACAATCTTATTCTGCAAATATGTTTAGTCTTTACAGTTCATACTGTATAGACAATTTTCTCTAGTTCCTTCAATTTATACAATTCATACAGTTATATTTTAAAAATAATGGACCAAGGGTGCAAAAGGGGAGAAAATTAAGACTCTAGTTCTTTCAGGAGATAGAATTTTTGCCATTGAAGTGCATCATCTGCATTTGATTAGGATAAAAAGTTTAAATTAGGGAAATTTTCGTCTTGTAAATGGGCCAGACACCTTAATGAGGTTGAAAGCTTCTCTGATGGTAACCTCGTTACTAGAGCCTCAGAGGAACAGGCAGACTTTCACAGACTATGTATATGGAATACGATCAAATGTATACATGTTATCGCCTACCTACTTATTCATTAACTCTCTATACCCATATAATTATTTCAAGAAAGCTCTATCCTTACCTAATTCACTAACTTACTAAACACTTTTAATTCACTAATCATCTAACTAACCTTACATAACTTTCTCACTAAACCTACCTCATTCACTCACAAACTTGCTAAGCCAATCTTACTCACACACCGAACTCACACAGACTCATTTGCATCCATGAACCCATGGACTCACCATATCTAGCCAGATCCTGTATACAATTCTTTCATATCATGTATAACATATTCTTCTCAAGTATACCTAATCTTAGATAATCGCTTGCCTAATGAATACTGCATATTCCAGATGTAGAATCTATTCCGGTCATGGATAATAGATTCTTTTCAGGTATAGATATAGTATGTGAAGTTCGTCTCACTTGCAACTCGCTCAATTAGAGGGCGATAATGATGGCTAAAAAATATATTAATAAGGCAAGTCAATACGTACTAACTTGTGCAAACAACCAGCTCTTTTTGCACGTGTAGGTCTTGTTGCTGAGTCGTGAGCCACGCCACACGACCCCCCCCCCCCGTACCCCCCCCTCCCCTGTAATACATATGATTCTATGATCCACACCATAGAACCCCCCCCCCCACCTTCCTCCATCACCACCCACTAGCGGATCTCTATCGCTAACATTTAATTCCTCTTATGCTATTTCTGACATTTTCTGTTTTTATAATATATATATTTATTGTAATTAAATTGGTGATATATATTATTCCAAAAAGTACTTTTTATTAAAGGTCATGCAAATTAAAAATGCATTTTTGCTCAATGTAATATCAATATTATACAAAATATTACTTTCTCAAAGTCGATCTTAATATTAACGACAATTCAAAATTCCTGACACATTTCCCAGTGGTTTGCCAGGGGCGCCTGACAGCTGGGCGGACAGCGCTTCGGATTCGTAGTCGTGAGGTTCAGGTTTGATCCCCGGTGGAGGCGGAGACAAATGGGTAAAACGTTTCTTTCACCCTGCTGCCCCTGTTACCTAGCAGTAAACAGGTACCTGGGAGGACTTCTTGGAAATGTGTAACAAAAAAGAGGCCAAGTCGAGGACCGGGCCACGGGGACGCTAAGCCCCGAAATCATCTCAAGAGAAGGTTTGTATGTTCCCGCAACCATAAGATGGTCTACAAAAGACGACCACCAGCCAATACAACAACATCATCTATACATGTTCACTGACAGGTGTATATATATACACACTTGGTTGTATATTCCGAAAATGTTTACTTAGTCGGAAGTTAAGTTAGTGTTGTGGGTCCCCTAATATTCCTGCAGTGGTTGAATGGCTTAAAGCTCGACAGCCTACTAGCACGCCACAGGAGACTAGCACCGACGGCAACACACTGTGTTAG
>NC_091172.1:21262060-21337060 GCF_040958095.1 Procambarus clarkii
TGTGGGCCTTGATAATACTCCCGCGGCACATAATGGGTGGTGAGTATGGTGTTGTGGTGGCCTTGATAATACTCCCGCGGCACATGATGGGTGGTGAGTATGGTGTTGTGTGGGCCTTGATAATACTCCCGCGGCACATGATGGGTGGTGAGTATGGTGTTGTGTTGGCCTTGATAATACTCCCGCGGCACATGATGGGTGGTGAGTATGGTGTTGTGTTGGCCTTGATAATACTCCCGCGGCACATGATGGGTGGTGAGTATGGTGTTGTGTTGGCCTTGATAATACTCCCGCGGCACATACGCATCATACAAAATCAAGAAATCCTAGTAATATATCGCCATTCATCATTCATACATTTTCTCGTCCAGTCAAGAATTTGATCTCTTTTGTGATGATAACCCCTGGCATGTGGTCCAGGGGTTATCACATGACATTGGTACGACTAATAATGACTCCAAGATAAAGTCTATCTCATGATCTCAAAGACTCGGTACTGTTGAACTACGTATGATTCGCTTGTACTCTAAAGAATACAAATAGTTGTGAGGTATGCATAAACTTTCTCTGTTTTCATTACATAATGTTCCCTGAGTTTGTGTGTGTAATCACCTATTTCACCTATTTGTTCTTGCGGGAGTTGAGCTCTCGCTCTTTGGTCCCGCCTCTCAACTGTCAATCAACTGGTGAACAGGTTCCTGAGCCTATTGGGCTCTATCATATCTACACTTGAAACTGTGTATGGAGTCAGCCTCCACTACATCACTGCCTAATGCATTCCATTGTCAACCACTCTGATACTAAAAATGTTCTTTCTAATATCTCTGTGGCTCATTTGGGCACTCAGTTTCCACCTGTGTTCCCTAGTGCGTGTGCCCCTTGTGTTAAATAGCCTGTCTTTATCTACCCTGTCAATTCCTCTGAGAATCTTGTACGTGGTGATCATATTCCCCCTAACTTTTCTGTCTTCTAGCGACGTGAGGTTTAATTCCCGTAGTCTCTTTTCGTAGCTCATACCTCTCAGCCCGGGTACTAGTCTGGTGGCAAACCTTTGAACTTCTTTCAGTTTGGTTTTATGCTTGACTACATATGGACTCCATGTTGGGGCTGCATACTTCAGGATTAGTCCGACATAGGTGGTATACAAAGTTCTGAATGATTCCTTGCACAAGTGTCTAAATGCCGTTCTTATGTTAGCCAACCTGACATATGCTGCTGATGTTATCCTCTTGATATGGGCTTCAGGGGACAGGTTTGGGGTGATATCAACCCCCAGGTCTTTCTCTCTCTCTGACTCTTGAAGAATTTCCTCTCCCAAATGATACCTTGTAACTTGCCTCCTGCTCCCTACAACTATCTTCATTACATAACATTTGCTTGGGTTAAACTTTAACAACCATTTGTTCGACCATTCCTTTAGTTTGTCTAGGTCTTCTTGAAGCCTCAAGCAGGCCTCCTCTATCTTAATCCTTCTCATAATTTTGGCATTGCCAGCACACATTGAGAAAAATGTGTCTATACCCTCCGGGAGATCGTTTACAAATCTCAGAAACAGGATAGGTCCGAGTACAGAGCCCTGTGGGACTCCACTGGTGACTTCACGCCAATCTGAGGTCTCACCTCTCACTGTAACTCTTTGCTTCCTATTGCTTAGGTATTCCCTTATCCACTGGAGCACCTTACCAGTTACTCCTGCCTGTCTCTCCAGCTTATGTACCAGCCTCTTATGGGGGGGACAGTATCAAAGGCTTTCCGACAGTCAAAAAACTGCAGTCTGCCCAGCCTTCTCTTTCTTGCTTATTCTTTGTCACCTGATCTTAGAATTCTATTTAGTCAGTAAGGCAAGATTTACCCTTCCTGAACCCATGTTGGCGATTTGTCACGAAGTCCCTTCTCTCCAGATGTGTAACTAGATTTTTTCTCACGATCTTCTCCATCACCTTGCATGGTATACAAGTTAAGGACACTGGCCTATAGTTCAGTGCCTCATGTCTGTCACCCTTTTTGTATATTGGGACAACATTAGCCGCCTTCCATATTTCTGGTAGGTCTCCCGTCTCCAGTGACCTACTATACACTATGGAGAGTGGCAAGCAGAGTGGCTCTGCACACTCTTTCAATACCCATGGTGAGATCCCGTCTGGACCAACAGCCTTTCTCACATCCAGATCCAACAGGTGTCTCTTGACCTCATCTCTCGTAATTTCGAACCCTTCCAAGGCCGCCTGGTTTACTGCCCCCTCTCCTAATGCAGTGACCTCACCATGTTCTATTATGAAGACCTCCTGGAACCTCTTGTTGAGTTCCTCACACACCTCTTTGTCATTCTCTGTATATCTGTCCTCGCCTGTTCTAAGTTTCATTACCTGTTCTTTCACTGTTGTTTTCCTCCTGATGTGACTGTGAAGTAGCTTAGGATCGTTCTTGGCTTTGCTTGGTATATCATTTTCATAATTTTTCTCTGCTTCCCTTCTCACACTAACATACTCATTCCTAGTTTTCTGGTATCTCTCTGCTTTCTGGTGTTCTGTTATTTCGGAAGTTCCTCCACGCCCTTTTGTTCAGTCCCTTTGCTTTCATACATGCCCTGTTAAACCATGGATTCTTCTTTTGCTTCTCGGATTTTTCCCTTTGGGCTGGGATAAACCTGTTTACTGCCTCCTGACACTTTTAGGTGACATAGTCCATCATGTCTTGTACCGACTTAGCTCTGAGGTCTGTGTCCAATGATATATCCCTTCGGAAACTTCTCATCCCCTCATGTGTGTGTGTGTGTGTGCCACGGGTAATATTCCCATTATTTGTATTTACACAAATTTTAAATTTTTTATGTATATTTAACACTCACATTTATAGTGGAGGGGGATAGTGGAAGAGGATTCTCCCCTTCCTAAATCCTCCTAAATGGAGGAGGATATAGAGGAAGGAGGATATAAAAAAACGACATTTTCTAGTTATGCCACAAAATATTTAACAAACTTGAAAATCAAAATAAGTACTAAAATAAAATTGGAACAAATTGCGACCCCTCTTTACGAAAAATGCCAGACAGGGAATTGGGCCTTTAAATGTCCAAACAACTGCTATGTTTTCGTCATTTTCCCCCAAAACACACTAAACAGAACCTGAACCAACTTGTAAAACCTTCTCCAAATAATATGGTGTTGGAGGTGAGGGAGGCACTCGAACGACGAAGCCTTGAGAACAACATGTAGCAAGAGGAGTGTGATCGGTGAAGCTCCAGCTTGAAGAGACTGTAACGACGTCGAGTATTGGACCAGTGACTTCAAACAGGTCAAGAATGTTTGCGCTGCCTCTAAGGAGGATAATGAGGCTCCTCGCTGCTCACCGGTCGAGTCACTGATTACAGCCTCCTCCTCTGCTTGTCTTTCACGTTGTTTTTAAACACGGGGTGATGACTGTGCCAAATACTCATCAATAATAATATCAAAATTTCTTAATATGACAACTTTAAATTTTTCATATAATATAATATATATATATATACATATATATAAATATATATATATACATATATAGTTGTTGTTGAATTTGAACGAAAGGGTAAGATTAATAATTCTAACACGAAACTTCTCAATATTTCTTACATTTTTCTACACCGTAGGGGGTAATTGAAATATTAACTCTCCAAAGTTCCTTTCCTCATTCTATATTTATGATCTGACGCCTAAAAGCGTTTCTCAAGGGCTTTTTACATTTTCAGACAGGTTTACACATATCATTTCAATCTTTTATTCGTTTTGGGTGAGGCGATATATCACAAATGATTTTGGGTGAGGTGACAGAACTCCTGGAGCGACCGGTGTCTGCGGGTGATTGACCGAAAAGCCCGACCTTTTCTTCTTTTGGGTGAGATCACAGAACATGAATCAATGGGAATAAATTGGATATGAAAACATAAGAATGAAAGTAACTACAGAAGGCCTATTGGCCCATATTTTCTCTTGCTGCTTTTATGATGGTTCAGGGTCTTGAAGTGGGTAGAATATTGTTATGCGTTAATTGGCTGTTGATTGCTGGTGTTGACTTTTTGATGTGTAGGGCCTCGCTAATGCCGATTCTCCTGTTATCGCTGTATCTATCGATGATTTCTGTGTTGCTTGTTAAAATTTCTCTGGTGATGGTCTGGTTGTGGGAAGAGATTATATGTTCCTTGATGGAGCCCTGTTGTTTGGGAAATTGTGAAATTTATCACCGAATTCTTCTCGAATGCTTCCTTCAGCTGCTGCATTTTTATGCATGTACCTGATGTACACATCCTGTTTTGTCGGGTCGTGTTGGTCGAGCGGTTAATGGATCCTGTACGCCAGCAGAGTGCTCCTGGGAGTATGGGTTCGAGTCAATTCTGGGGTGTGAGTTTTCAGTTGCATATAGTCCAGGGGACCATTCAGGCTTGTTTCCATTTGTGTTCCTCACGTGTGCTCCAAAGAATGAGGTGATTTGATAAAATATCATGCCCACGATTACCAACAGAGTGCCGGCGGGGGATAGAAATAGCCTCGGCTACCATCCTCTTTTGTCCGGTCATGTTGGTCGAGCGGTTAAGGAATCCTGTACGCCAGCAGAGTGCTCCTGGCAGTATGGGTTCGAGTCACTTCTGGGGTGTGAGTTTTCAGTTGCATAGCATATAGTCCTGGGTACCATTCAGGCTTGTTCGCATATATATATATATATATATATATATATATATATATATATATATATATATATATATATATATATATATATATATATATATATATATATATATATATATATATATACATATATATATATATATATATATATATATATATATATATATATATATATATACATATATATATATATATATATATATATATATATATATATATATATATATATATATATATATATTAGTATATTTTGGTAGCAGTCTTTCCTGTAGACATATATTATTAAATATGACCGAAAAAGTAAGATTAATAATTCTAACACAAATTTTCTCAATCTTTCGTACATTACGCTTCACTGTTGGAGGTAAATCAAAAATCACTTCTCCAAAATTCATTTTTATTTCTAGTCTGACGCGACACGGGCGCGTTTCGTAAAACTTATTACATTTTCAAAGACTTCACAAATACACAACTGATTAGAACTTGCGTTTCCCTGATTTTATATCTACATTTGAGTGAGGTGGGAAGGGTGATGTGGCATTACATTTGAGTGAGGTGGGAAGGGTGATGTGGCATTAACACCAGACAGAACACTAGGGGATATTAATAGGGTATTAAAAGTATCAACACAAGACAGAACAGAAACAATGGGTATTGAATAGAAGTGTTTGTAGAAAGCCTATTGGTCCATATTTCTTGATGCTTCTATATTGGAGCGGAGTCACAACTATATTCTACCCACCTCAAGACTCCGCTCCAATATAGAAGCATCAAGAAATATGGACCAATAGGCTTTCTACAAACACTTCTATTCAATACCCATTGTTTCTGTTCTGTCTTGTGTTGATACTTTTAATACCCTATTAATATCCCCTAGTGTTCTGTCTGGTGTTAATGCCACATCACCCTTCCCACCTCACTCAAATGTAATGCCACATCACCCTTCCTACCTCACTCAAATGTAGATATAAAATCAGGGAAACGCAAGTTCTAATCAGTTGTGTATTTGTGAAGTCTTTGAAAATGTAATAAGTTTTACGAAACGCGCCCGTGTCGCGTCAGACTAGAAATAAAAATGAATTTTGGAGAAGTGATTTTTGATTTACCTCCAACAGTGAAGCGTAATGTACGAAAGATTGAGAAAATTCGTGTTAGAATTATTAATCTTACTTTTTCGGTCATATTTAATAATATATATATATATATATATATTTATGTCGTACTAGTAGCCAGAACGCACTTCTCAGCCTACTATGCAAGGCCCGATTTGCCTAATAAGGCAAGTTTTCATGAATTAATTGTTTTTCGACTACCTAACCTATCTAACCTAACCTTACCTAACTTTTTCGGCTACCTAACCTAACCTAACCTATAAAGATAGGTTAGGGTTGGTTAGGTTCGGTAATATATCTACGTTAATTTTAACTCCAATAAAATAAATTGACCTCATACATAATGAAATGGGTAGCTTTATCATTTCATAAAAAAAATTAGAGAAAATATATTAATTCAGGAAAACTTGGCTTATTAGGCAAATCGGGCCTTGCATAGTAGGCCGAGTACGACGTTCTGGCTACTAGGTACGACATATATATATATATATATATATATATATATATATATATATATATATATATATATATATATATATATATATATATATATACTGTAAAGATTAGTTGATAAGCATCATTGGGGGAATATAACCCATAGAGAAAATGTATCGATCGCATCCAAAGTATTCCTTCTGGGTTGTCAAGGATACAAACTGGATCCCGACGAACTCTGTCCATCATCATTCCTGAGCCCTGGTGGATGCTTGCATGTGCAGACAAGTAGATTGCGCCGCTACGGATTCATTCCAAATTATGTCCAAGTTGCTCATTTTTGTACAGATACCATTAAACAGAAAGTCCTTGTTGACCTGGACATATAACAGAACGTGTACTGTAGTGACGTTGTCGTCCCTGCAGGTACCTGGTGCTGGTCACTTGCTTCAGTTTAAGGATGCATTCGAGCGGGGGGTCAGTGCCTAAGGGGGGGGGGGAAATATTATATTTTCTTATCGTAATATGATCTTCAAGATTGGGATTTTGTAGAGACATCACATCAAAGTTCTTATTCTCGAATTCACATCAAGATCCTCCTTCTTGACTTCACCTCAAGATCTTTTTTTTAGACATGGCACGAGAACTCCCGTTAAAGGCCACCAGTTTAAAGACCACCAACTCGTCTCTTTATCTGGCAATTAAAGTCTTTCCATGGTCATTTAACTTTTCTCTTACTTCATGGTTTGGAGCTGACAGTTCGAGTGGCTTGTGTGTCCTCTTGGATAGAATAAAAGAAGGAAAGAAACGTGACCAATGAGAGGATGTTCGGGGGAAAGGAAAGAGGGAGGTGGAGATGAGAGAGAGAGAGAGAGAGAGAGAGAGAGAGAGAGAGAGAGAGAGAGAGAGAGAGAGAGAGAGAGAGAGAGAGAGAGAGAGAGAGAGAGAGAGAGAAAGAGAGAGGGAGAGAGGGAGAGAGAGAGAGAGAGAGAGAGAGAGAGAGAGAGAGAGAGAGAGAGAGAGAGAGAGAGAGAGAGAGAGAGAGAGAGAGAGAGAGAGAGAGAGAGAGAGAGAGAGAGAGAGAGAGAGGGAGAGAGAGAGAGAGAGAGAGAGAGAGAGAGAGAGAGAGAGAGAGAGAGAGAGAGAGAGAGAGAGAGAGAGAGAGAGAGAGAGAGAGAGAGAGAGAGAGAGAGAGAGAGAGAGAGAGAGAGAGACCTAGACAGACAAAGACAGAGCACACAGACAGAGAAAGAAACACAAAATTAAACAGAATTCTGCATGGTGATGGCTTAAACCTAAACTTAAAATATGAATTCATCAATGCCTGTTAACTGTACATCCACCAAAGCGTCCAATTAACCAGTATTACGTAACTGACATTTTATATAACACGACGCACATTGCTCGTGTGACTCGAACGTAAATGAAGACGAGAGCAGGCGCAACAGGTTCCGTAACCACCGGCAGGGTTTTGAATCTGCTTAAACTGTACCGTAAGGCATCTGATGACTTAGGGAAGAATTACGTGGAAAATATATTATCTCACTTTTCTCTGTTCAAAAAAATTTAAATAAAGTTTGTAATATTATGTACCAATATGTGAGAAAGTGTTTCTTATCAATTTGATTATCTGGTGATACCAATTTTATTGATGAATAATTTTTTTGTGCCTTAAGTAATGATGTTTCACAGCAAGCAAGCCTAACGAGGCCAATCCCTATTATTTATTTCCAGTGAACAGCATTTTCTGCACTAAATTTTATTTTATATTTCTTTTTTAATTAATTTAGGTCATCTATACATAATATGATGCTTTTTTTAATTTTGGCAGGCTCTTTCAACCAAGTCTCCCATACATTCATATATATATATATATATATATATATATATATATATATATATATATATATATATATATATATATATATATATATATATATATATATATATATATATTCATATATATATATTCATATATATATATATATATATATATATATATATATATATATATATATATATATATATATATATATATTTATATATATATATATATATATATATATGACTATGTCAGACCACGGAGGAAAAATGAAACAGGAAATTTCCTTAAGTACTTTCGTATATTAAATACATCTTCAGAAGGTCGCCAATACATTGGACCTTCTGAAGATGTATTTAATATACGAAAGTACTTAAGGAAATTTCCTGTTTCATTTTTCCTCCGTGGTCTGACATTGTCACATTCTTAATCACGTGTTTATTTTCGTGATATACACACACATATATATATATATATATATATATATATATATATATATATATATATATATATATATATATATATACATATATTTCATTGAATATGACCGCATATTCTGTATTTATTATTTTCTGGTTTAGGGCTTCTATCCCTCTAACTATTTTCTTAGCATCAGGGCTTAATTGAAATAGGAGTTCTCCAAAACTCATTTTCGTACTTTTAAGGTGAAGAAAAGAAGTGATTTACTATAGAGTGTATTACACTTATTTGTATAATTTGCACGACGTTTCGAACCTCCATGGTTCATTCTCAAGTGAACAGGTCTTACAATACTAGTTGATTTTATACCCGCATTAGGTCAGGTGATAATACAATGAAGGTGAAAACATACTCTACCCACCATGAGAGTAAGGACAAGACAAGAACATATCGATGCCAACACAGAAGACAATGTCCAACATAACAGGCCAATTACACTGGATTAATCTTTGTGTTTAGATAGGAGATGCCTCGTATGGGCCAATAAGCCTTCTGCAGCCCCTATGTTTATCCCTTATGTATCCCCCCATGTTTTCACCTTCATTGTATTATCACCTGACCTAATGCGGGTATAAAATCAACTAGTATTGTAAGACCTGTTCACTTGAGAATGAACCATGGAGGTTCGAAACGTCGTGCAAATTATACAAATAAGTGTAATACACTCTATAGTAAATCACTTCTTTTCTTCACCTTAAAAGTACGAAAATGAGTTTTGGAGAACTCCTATTTCAATTAAGCCCTGATGCTAAGAAAATAGTTAGAGGGATAGAAGCCCTAAACCAGAAAATAATAAATACAGAATATGCGGTCATATTCAATGAAACATGTTTGAAAGAAAACCTGCTGCCAGTATACACCAATATACATACATATATATATATATATATATATATATATATATATATATATATATATATATATATATATATATATATATATATATATATATATATATATGTATATATATGTATATATATATATATATATATATATATATATATATATACATATATATTTATATATATATATATATATGAATATATATATATATATATATATATATATGTATATATATATATATATATATATATATATATATATATATATATATATATATATATATATATGTCGTACCTAGTAGCCAGAACGCACTTCTCAGCCTACTATGCAAGGCCCGATTTGCCTAATAAGCCAAGTTTTCATGAATTAATGTTTTTTCGACTATCTAACCTACCGAACCTAACCTAACCTAACTTTTTCGGCTACCTAACCTAAGCTATAGAGATAGGTTAGGTTAGGTTAGGTAGGGTTGGTTAGGTTCGGTCATATATCTACGTTAATTTTAACTCCAATAAAAAAAAATGACCTCATTCATAATGAAATGAGTAGCTTTATCATTTGATATGAAAAAAAATAGAGAAAATATATTAATTCAGAAAAACTTGGTTTATTAGGCAAATCGGGCCTTGCATAGTAGGCTGAGAAGTGCGTTCTGGCTACTAGGTACGACATATATATATATATATATATATATATATATATATATATATATATATATATATATATATACATATATATATTATAAGGAATTTATGTATTATATATGCAATAACGATCAGAAAAACAATGATCCAAGTACGCGGAAAAAACACATGTAAAAAAAAACAAAAAAAATCTAAACAGGTTTTCGGCTTAATTCGCCTCCATCAGAGCCTTTTAGGATCCTTTTTTAGAATACTCCTTGTCACGAAAACATACTCTTTGTCACGAAAAGCTTTTCCCTCCAGTAACTTAAGCGTGAGAGAAAATCATAGGCCAACTAATGACAAAACAAGTTGAGTTTATTTTTGTACTTTTGGTATATGAAAATAATAGTTTTGACTTACCTTTAGAGTTAACTTTGCCTTAAAATAGACTTAACTTCGTCAATGCGAATGTATACAGTATTTGATCTCATAGGGGACATCAAGAAGCATTGATCTAGCTCCTTGAGAGTGATCAACACACTTGACATACTGTTAGTAAGGACATTGGGTTTGATGTCAAGTGCTTCGTTCCTTCATGAGGACGATGTGATGCCCTCAAGATGGAGGACGGATGGTCATGGTGGATGGGAAGAGGCGGTTGAGTGTCCCAGATCAGCGAAGAGGGGTCAAGAGAAGGTGGATGACCAGGAGAGACTGAAAACAGTAGTCAATGAATCCCCCATTTGAATTGAAGGACCAATATGAAAAGGATAAAATTATTGTGTGTGTGTGTGTGTTGCACATAATTCATCATACAGTCATTCTTGTTGAGTTTTATTCTCCTAAAACTCAGACTAACCATGAAATTTGGTAACCTAATCACCTTACTTGACGCTGATACGAAAATTGGCTCCCAAACAACCCCAAAATAATCGATAGATACAGTGACAAAAGAAGACTGTTGTCAAACCAACCAAGCCACGCAAACATAGCCAACTAACACTAAAATACCCTCTGCCAACCTCCAGAGCACTACGGAACACACAACATACTGCTCCACCCATCATACAAACAGGAGATTGACAAGATATGTTGATATGTATGATATGCACACACTAGAAAGTGAAGGGGCGACGATGTTTCGGTCCGTCGTGGACCATTCTCAAGACGACAAGATATAATGGATTTGTAAGTGTGGTGCTTCACCTTTACCTCATCCCCTTCACCTCATCTCTGGCTATATATCTGTAGCAAGAAATTTTGTAACTATTCGAACTCTGCCTATGATATTGTTAACAAAAATTAATGAAACGCATCTGTTAGCGTCAGGGTCTAATAAAATTATTAAAATTAACTTTGGAGAGGTAATTTTTCAACTTCCCTCTCAAGTGAAGCAAAATGTAAGGACAATAGAGGAGAAATAGTGATCCCACCCTCTCTGTCACTTTCAATAATATACGCATACAGGAAAGACTGCTATTAATATATATTAAAGCACATATGATTAATATATATATATATATATATATATATATATATATATATATATATATATATATATACATATATATATATATATATATATATATATATATATATATATATATATATATATATATATATATATATATATATATGTGTGTGTGTGTGTGTGTGTGTGTGTGTGTGTGTGTGTGTGTGTGTGTGTGTGTGTGTGTGTGTGTGTGTGTGTGTGTGTGTGTGTGTGTGTGAGAGTGTCAGAGCACGAAGGAAGAACTGAAACAGGAATTTCCTTAAGTACTTTCGTATTTAATAATACATCTTCACCCTTCTGAAGATGTATTATTATATACGAAAGTACTTAAGGAAATTTCTGTTTCAATTCTTCCTTCGTGTCTGACACTCACTTCTTTCATCAAGGGTTAATTTTCGTGATTTATATTTATATTTATAATATTAATTATGGTATGAACAAATCCACACGGGCCAAGATGAGGGTTCGAACCTATGCCCTAGATGTTCCCAGGTGCTCCTTAATTAACTGTACCACAACATGGTCAAAGAATTGTAACCTGGAGTGTTTTTGCTCCCACGATGTTCCCGAGGCTTCTCATGAAGCCTAACCGAGGTTTCATACAATTCCCATATGCACTCGAGCTTTGTCAAACAAATAGGTAAGAGTTTTCATGTTTTTTGCAATTCTTTTGCAAGTATTTTTTCATGTCATGGTACAGTTGACTAGAGGACGTTTGGGAACATCCAACGCATAGGTTCGAACCCTAATCAACGCCTTTGTGGATTTGTTCGTTTGATATATCACGTTATAGTAATTTTCTATGTGTAATTATGGTATTCTTCAGAGGGGGGGGGGAGAAATGTTCAATTTCCTGCATAGATTACAACTGAAACAATATATTTTTGCACTAAGCAGCGCATCAATGCCGAACACGTCACCAGTGTAGATATCATCCACCAATATACCAACACGGCCCAAAAAAGAATATCTATTGAAACCATTGTCCGATTTCAATCTGCAAATTTAATTACGCTATCAATATAGGATCCAACACCCAGCCAATTCTGAGTCCAACAGGCAGCCAATCTCGACGGGTCCGGGCACTCCACGACTTCCCCTCTACCCCCCTTCCCCTCAACCACCCCTCTTAACTACCCTACACTCCCCTTCACCCTCCCCACCCCCTCTTAACAATCTCTGTCTCACCCCCATCCCACTTCTCCCCAAACCATTCCAGCCATTCACCCATTCTTACCCATCCTTCCACCTTTCCCTTCTCCCCTCTTAACCATCTCTCTCTCTCTCTCTCTCTCTCTCTCTCTCTCTCTCTCTCTCTCTCTCTCTCTCTCTCTCTCTCTCTCTCTCTCTCTCTCTCTCTCTC
This sequence comes from Procambarus clarkii, assembly GCF_040958095.1. NCBI lineage: Eukaryota > Metazoa > Arthropoda > Malacostraca > Decapoda > Cambaridae > Procambarus > Procambarus clarkii. The sequence goes on from NC_091172.1 coordinate 21,274,913, forward strand.
TCTCTCTCTCTCTCTCTCTCTCTCTCTCTCTCTCTCTCTCTCTCTCTCTCTCTCTCCCTCTCTCTCTCTCTCTCTCTCTCTCTCTCTCTCTCTCTCTCTCTCTCTCTCTCTCTCTTTCCCTTTACAAACTATCCACCTTCCCCACAAATCCCCCCCCACACACACACACCTATACCATACACACACACACACACACACCCATACCATACACACACACACACACACCCATACCATACACACACACACACACACACACACACACACACACACACACACCCATACCATACACACACACACACACACACACACACACACACACACACACACACACACACACACACCCATACCATACACACACACACACACACCCGTACCATACACACACTCACACACACACACACACACACACACACATTCACTATCCAATTTAATCTTTACCGCAAAGGCGAAATTTAGGGCAGAGGGAGCCAGCGCCTTTCGTTAAAGTTATGATCCTTAAAGCTGGCTTCGAAGCTACGAGATGGGAGGGGCATTGGTGGGGGAGGGGAGACTTGAAGGGTTAGTGATGTCGATGTGCGTGCGTGCGTGCGTGCGTGCGTGCGTTCAAAGAAGCCACCAGATTAGCCATCGTCGCCTCACAGCCGCGGGATAATGTCCAATAACAGGCTGTACAGGAAGAGATTATCAGAAATTATGCTAATAAGGCAGAAATTATGCTAATAAGGCGAAAGCATTCTCAGGAAAACTCAGGCGACGCCATTATTGAGCGGGGGAGTTCGTGGCGGCGGTCAGGGTCTCGGAGGCTCTCAAGTTAGTGCAGCCTTTTGAAATGAAACTTTCCCTTAGAACTTCCAAGTGTAATTTCCCCTTCCCAACTTCTTGTAGATTCCACCTGCATCTTTTTCTTTTAACTTCTCCTTGTAACTACACTCTGCAACTTTTCTTTGTCGGTCTCCCTCGTAATTTCTCTATTTAGTTTCATTTCGCAACGTTCCCTTGAAACTTTCGATTGCATCATTCCATTGTTACTACCCCTTATGACTACGCCTCGTAGCTACGCGTCGTAACTACCCCACCTTGCGCTCCTCGCAAGTCTTGCTCACTCGTAGCCCCTGACGATGAAATATTCCTCCCTCTTCATAATCTTTTTCCCCTGCGGTGTGAGATTGTATTTTGTAATATTCTTTACCGGCCAACGAGGCACACAGCAGCTTTGTGTAATTACTACGTTTAATCACAGAAGATGGATCCACAGGAGATCTCAGAGGGGGGGGAAGAGTGGGGGGGATTTTCCACAATGGCTGCCTATAATACCCGGGCATCGGGCATTTCTCCATCACTTTGTTTAATCACATGGGGCATTGGGGGTATTAACATGGGGGGGGGTAGTAATACCATAGTAACAAAAACACTCCTATTAGGTTATTTGTATTTTGCACAAGGAAATCACATTAACGTGATGTATCAATGAGAAAATCAACAGGAGTCCTGAGGAGGATTCGAACCTGCGCATATGGTACTCTCAAGCACACGCCCTAGACCACTACACCACGACAGGTTTGTAGACTATTATCACCTATTGATTTTTCTTATCCGTATATTGGTTTGGAATATACAGTGAAATCTGTTGCTCGTCACTGTAGGCCAACTGGGCCATTGAACCTTCTTTTGGAGATGAAATGCTGCTGATTTTTCCCAGCTGCGCGAGGCTTCGTTGACAATATTACAGAGGACATCCCTAATCGCTGGGTGAAAGGTGACCTAGCAACCTTGATTATAAGATATGACAAAGGCTTGTGTTCTGTGTATGACACATATGACACGGCCGTGTAGACTATGACACATGCGACACAGCCGTGGAGACTATGACACATATGACACGGCCGTGTAGACTATGACACATGCGACACAGCCGTGGAGACTATGACACATGTGACACAGGCGTGGAGACTATGACACATGCGACACAGCCGTGGAGACTGTGACACATGCGACACAGCCGTGGAGACTATGACACATGTGACACAACCGTGGAGACTATGACACATGTGACACAGCCGTGGAGACTATGACACATGTGACACAGCCGTGGAGACTATGACACATGTGACACAGCCGTGGAGACTATGCCACATGTGACACAGCCGTGGAGACTATGACACATGTGACACAGCCGTGGAGACTATGACACATGCGACACAGCCGTGGAGACTATGATACATGTGACACAGCCGTGGATACTATGACACATGTGACACAGCCGTGGAGACTATGCCACATGTGACACAGCCGTGGAGACTATGCCACATGTGACACAGCCGTGGAGACTATGACACATGTGACACAGCCGTGGAGACTATGCCACATGTGACACAGCCGTGGAGACTATGACACATGTGACACAGCCGTGGAGACTATGACACATGTGACACAGCCGTGGAGACTATGACACATGTGACACAGCCGTGGAGACTATGACACATGTGACACAGCCGTGGAGACTATGACACATGCGACACAGCCGTGGAGACTATGACACATGTTGAGCCTCGACGATAATTAACAAAGAAGGGAAGGGAACGATCAGGAGAAAGCGCAAAGCCGTAACGATTATATAACACTTGGAAGGGATGAGGATAAGGATTTGGGATAGGACGAGGGGAAAGGAATGGTGGTACCCAACTACTTGGACGGTCGGGGATTGAACGCCAACCTGCATGAAAGGAGACCTTCGCTCTGCCGTCCAGCCCAAGTGGTTGGGCTAATTAACAAGGGGATGCGGGAGAGTGGCGATGGACAGTTCAGGTGCCGGCCTAATTGTTCATAGACCCCTGAACGTAGCACATTGGATTTAGTATTAATTAGAATATATGTCATATTTATTTTATACTTTCCGAAACATGTTAAAGAGGATCTGATTACATTCAACATGAATTCACATTAACGGGATATGTGTCTATCAGAAAATATTTAGACAATATAGCGAGTTCGAGTCCGCATCCCTGAACACGCACAGCCCACTGAACCATGATGTGCTTCGTCCAGTGATTAATGCTAGTGTTTCGGGAGTCCATTGACAAGAGTCCGATCCCATTACATCGCTGCAATATTTTCCCACCCCCCTGATAACATTACATAATGTGTTTCTATTTGTTGATGAAGAAAATAATATCGATCAGCTTTTCCGGCAAATCATCTCAACTGTGGGTCGTCCTCATGCTGTGGGTCCCGAAGTATTGCATTTCAATCACATCTGCATTTGCACCTTGTGCAACATCAGCCTTGACGACCTGCTCAGGATCATTATGTTACCTCACTACTCTCAAAGTGTTTATATTGACCTGTTCTCTTTGTGGTCTTCTACGGCTAACATGAAAATAAATATGCGATTGAACAATACATCGACAGTAGATATACAATTTCACTGTGTTTGCTTTTTTTATTTTCAATGTTATGTTCCAGAACAGCATTTAGAGAGAAGATTGAGTTTTCACAACAGAATGCATTCTTCTCTATTTTGCTAGTTTTTGCGTATTTTTTCGGTGAAAGATGTGCGATTTTGTTTATCTGGAAAAACTAACATTTTATTTTTTCGCCGTTTATGTTTGCGGATTCATAGTCGTTTTGAAATTCATCAAAATGTTGAAAATATATCAGTGCCACAGGAGCTTTACCGAGCTTTGTCTCTGATGCGTTCCAGTGACATAATTCCAACTATGGTATGAAAATACGCATTTTGCCAAGATTGATGTATAAAAAATAGATGATTTTCAAAACAAATAATATTTCATTAATATTTCTTAATGTTGTATTAAATTTAGGTATTACCTTTTTCGATATTCCTGGACAAGCAATAAAACTCTAGCTCTGTATTGCTCTGTATTGCTCTGTATTGCTCTGTATTGCTCTGTATTGCTCTGTATTGCTCTCTATTGCTGTTGTTAGCATTTCTTAAGCGGTGAATTAGTTTTAGCAATGATCTTTAAAATTTACATTCTCAAAAAAACGTATTTTTTCTCTACACTTTCATCCACTATTGAGGCAAATTCCCGGGTAATTAATTCATGAATTGGTTCTTTTAGCTACTGATAAAAGGAGCTTTTCGAATCCTGTCAATACAGGTCATTCTATCATTAAACAGCGACTTGTCCCATTTAAAAAAAAATTGGCAAATTTAAGTCACCAACGATAATCATTTGATAGTTAATGCAAATTTATTGTGTTTGGTCCAATATTATTTTAATGTAATTTGAGCCACTAAGCAGGTGGCCTTCCTGAGATACGTATTATAACCTTGTTTGCTTTATTTCCAAACATGAAGTTAATATTCTCCACTGAGCTGTGGTCTCCATTAATAGTTTTAAGCATATTTTGACAATATTAAACACTGTTGTCAATGCTGGGGAAGAGTGTATCCAATTCTACCTATAATACCAATATGTATTTAAAAAATATGAATAAACTAATGAACTGAAATGGAATGCATATTTATATTTGTTTCCTCCAAGAGAAGAGTTAATTGAATTTTTTTGTCAATTACGGTCGACGTTTCGAGGACATTTACAGATTCGTTGAAGTGCCTGTTGACACGAACTGTCACTCTGAGTAGAGATCGACACCATCATTGCCGGGGACGTTGTTGTGGTGTACAGCGGTGCCTGGTGTACTCTGTGTTTACGACTTCCATGTTAGCATATGATATCTTGTGATTCTGACTTTCTGATGAAGGAATAAGATGGTTTTTGTGGTTGTAGTGGAGTGTGAATGTGGTATGGGGCTGTGGTGGTGGTTGTGGGCTGTGGTGGTAGTATTGGCCTGTGATGGTGGTAGTGGGCTCTGATGGTGGTAGTGGGCTGTGATGGTGGTAGTGGGCTGTGGTGGTAGTATTGGCCTGTGATGGTGGTAGTGGGCTGTGATGGTGGTAGTGGGCTGTGATGGTGGTAGTGGGCTGTGATGGTGGTAGTGGGCTGTGGTGGTAGTATTGGCCTGTGATGGTGGTAGTGGGCTGTGATGGTGGTAGTGGGCTGTGATGGTGGTAGTGGGCTGTGATGGTGGTTGTGGGCTGGGATGGTGGTAGTGGGCTGTGGTGGTGGTAGTAGTGGGCTGTGATGGTGGTAGTATTGGCCTGTGATGGTGGTAGTGGCCTGTGGTGGTGGTAGTGTGCTGTGGTGGTGGTAGTGTGCTGTGGTGGTGGTAGTGTGCTGTGGTGGTGGTTGTGGCCTGTGATGGTGGTAGTGGGCTGTGGTGGTGGTAGTGTGCTGTGGTGGTGGTAGTGGGCTGTGGTGGTGGTAGTGGGCTGTGATGGTGGTAGTGGGCTGTGGTGGTGGTAGTGGGCTGTGGTGGTGGTAGTGGGCTGTGGTGGTGGTAGTGGGCTGTGATGGTGGTAGTGGGCTGTGGTGGTGGTAGTGGGCTGTGATGGTGGTAGTGGGCTGTGGTGGTGGTAGTGGGCTGTGATGGTGGTAGTGGGCTGTGGTGGTGGTAGTGTGCTGTGGTGGTGGTAGTGGGCTGTGGTGGTGGTAGTGGGCTGTGATGGTGGTAGTGGGCTGTGGTGGTGGTAGTGGGCTGTGATGGTGGTAGTGGGCTGTGGTGGTGGTAGTGGGCTGTGATGGTGGTAGTGTGCTGTGGTGGTAGTAGTGTGCTGTGGTGGTGGTTGTGGGCTGTGATGGTGGTAGTGGGCTGTGATGGTGGTGGTAGTGGGCTGTGGTGGTGGTAGTGGGCTGTGATGGTGGTTGTGGGCTGTGGTGGTGGTAGTGTGCTGTTATGGTGGTAGTGGGCTGTGATGGTGGTAGTGTGCTGTGGTGGTGGTTGTGGGCTGTGATGGTGGTGGTAGTGGGCTGTGATGGTGGTAGTGGGCTATGATGGTGGTGGTAGTGGGCTGTGATGGTGGTAGTGGGCTATGATGGTGGTGGTAATGGGCTGTGTAACAAGTGGTATTCACCCCCCCCCCCTTTCTCTCATTAACCTAGTAGCTTTACACTGACAATCATTGATCGCTGCTCGAGCCTGCATAATATATTAGCTATCGGTCTTCCTTTCAAATAACCAGCATCGAACTTTTTTACCTGAAGTCAAGTTTTTTACCTTTTCATTTTTAATGGGCATAATTAATGGGGCAGGCACCATTAATCGCGCGACGTATCATATTAACGGAAGCATTTTGGCTCGACTCGAGTGGGTCATTATGGAAAACGGGCGTGTTGATCACCATAATATTAGCCCTCCCAAACACCTCTTTATGCAGGCGTTATTAATGCTGCAGTAATTATGCTGCCTCATAGTTACCTTGTACTCATCTAATTGTGCTTGCCAACGTTGAGCTTTAGCTCTTCAGTTCTGCCTCTATACTCTGAGTTAACTAGAGTCCAGGTTTCTGAGGTTTATCAGCTCTATCACTAGACCTCTTTTTTAAAAGACTGTCCTTCTGTATTCTATAAATTTCTTTGAGAATTTTGTACGTAATAATGTAAGGGCGAAGAGGGAGAATGGCCTATTGACATAGCTTGAGTGCATGGGGGGAGTTGTGTAAAATCCTGGTTTGTGCCTCTGAGAGGATGCAGGATCCAGTAAGTTCAGTAGAACTTCGGTTTCAACTCCTTTTGACCATGTCGTAGCTCAGTTGATTAAGGCAGCGTCTGGGATGTTCTCGGACGCAGGTTCGAATCCTCGTCACGGCCCTTGTGGATTTGTTCATTGATGCATCACGTTACTGTGATTTATGTGTGTAACTCTGTAGGGTAAGGCAGGTCCTAGTCAACAACGACTTCTCTAACGGTTTCATTGAAAATATCATAAATAGAAAAGTGAAACGCCATGCAACCTCTGAAGAGTCAACCAACACAACACATGTACCCCGGTATTAGACTATTTTACAGGAACTTCTTTTCGACGGCTCATAAAACCGAGGAAAAGGTCCTGAAAGATATTGTTGATAAGAACGTTATCCCTACAGACAAAAATCAGAAAATACAATTGATAATTTATTATAAAACCAAAAAAAACGGCCGATCTACTCATGAAAAACTCTCCAGATAGAAAGCAGAACGCCTTAAAGGAGACCAACGTCGTCTGTGCCTTCAAATGCCCACTTGGGGACTGGAAGCTTCAAAGAAGTCAGTATATAGGCAAGAAAACAACGTCTCTTTTCAGGCGATTAACAATGGATAAGCAACAGAACATATAGCCTCTTCCCACAACCAAACCATCACCAGAGAAATCTTAACAAACAACACAGAAATCATCGATAGGTATAGTGGTAGCAGGCGGCTCGACATCAGTGAGGCACTGCACATCAAAAAGTCCACACCAGCAACCAGCAGCCAATTAATGCACAACTATATTCTACCCACTTCAAGACCTCGAACCAATATGGAAGCAACAAGAGGAAGTAAGGGCCAATAGGCCTTCTGCAGTTCTCATATCCAATTTATACGCATTGTTTCGTGTTCTGTCTTGTGTTTGACATAAATTAGTCCACCTCACCTAAAACTTTGTGCCATATCACGTCACTCAAAATGAGTATAATTTCGATGAATCTGTGTGTAAATTAAGTTTTTGAAAATGTAATATGCATTACGAAACGCGTTCAGGCGTCAGACAATTAAAAAATGAATTTTGAAGAATTGTTATTTTTATTACCACTGACAGTAAAGAAAAACATAAGAAATATTGAGAAAATTTGTGTTAGAAGTATTAATCTTACCATTTTTGTCATATTCAACAACATATGTTTACAAGAAAGGCTGCTACCAATATATATACTCACACATACCGAATTGTAGACGAAGTCCTTCACAAAACGCACAGAGAGAATTATAAAGATCTAGGAGTTAATGTCACACCGAACCTGTCTCCTGAAGCCCATATTAAAAGGATATCAGCAGCAGTATACGCGAGGCTGGCTAACATCATAACTGCCTTCAGAAACGTGTATAAGGAATCATTTAGAACCTTGTTTTCCACGTATGTAAGACCTATTCTGAAGTATGCGGCTCCAGCATGGAGTCCTTAAATTGTAGTCCTTAAAGATGTAGCTGAAGAAGATTCGAATGTATGCCACTAGGTAGGCCCAGATTTCAGAGGTATGCGTTATGAGGAAAGGCTGCGTGAATTGTACCTCACGTCGCTGGAAGACAAAAGGGTTCGAGGAGCCATGATCACCACATACAAAATTCCGAGGGGAATTGATAGGGGTAGATATGGATATATTATTTTGCACAGGTGGTACTCACACGCGGAAAACAGGTAGAAACTGAGAACTCAGAAGAACACAGAGACCTTAGAAAGAACCTTTTCAGTTTCATAGTATTAACAATTGATTAGCTTTGTTAGTTAATTAGCTCTGGACTAAGAGCTAGTAGATTGACAGTTGATGGACAGCATACTAGTAGATTGACAGTTGAAGGGCGGGACCAATGTGCTAAACCCTAACCCCAGCAAGTACAACTAGGTGAGTACATGATGAAAACCTTCATGAAACACCAGGATAAGTCAGACCAGATGAAATTCAATACGTGGCTATTAGAGTTCAATAAGAGCAACTACAAAGTAATGAAAATGGGTGTTGGGAATATGAGGTAAAGTTATTACGAGAAAGTGCTCAGCCAGTATGACGATATAGCACTTAGAAGGGAAATGAGGACAAGGAGCTAGGATATGAGGAGAAGGAGCTAAGATATGAGTATAAGGAGCTAAGATATTTGGATAAGGAGCAAAGAAATAAGGACAAGGAGCTAAGATATGAAGACAAGGAGCTAATATATGACGACAAGGAGCTTAGATACGAGGACAAAGAGCTAAGATATGAGGACAAGGAGCCAGGATATGAGGACTAGGATCTGGATTACAACAAAGATACGAAACAGTAGACCAAACAAATTGTGCCAAATGGGAATGAAAATTCTATCAGAAAAGGATTGAAAAAACAAATAACCTTGAGAGTGCTATAGATATCATGAATATTGATATCATGGGCCTATAAATACATGACCAACATAGTTACTGATTTTGAAATTAATTCTGTGTCATGGACGACTCCGTATGACAAAAAAGATTTATAAATTATTCAATAACGCTTACCAGCGAGGTACGTCTTTAAGTTCAGAACATATATATGGATAAATTACAGAGGTACGTCGACACACTGACTCCAGACCTAAACAAAAAATGAGCTACAAAAAGAAAGACCGAAGGTAAGCCAATGGAAGAAAAAATATCGAAAACATGTTCATAACATACAAAGTTTTCAGAGGGGGGGGGTAATGGAGGGGGTTAATAAGTTATTTTAAAACTACTTGAACTTACGACAAGGAAACAAGGGCGAGAAACAGTACTAAATACGCCAAATACGCCACAGTGACATATTGTTTACACAAATATTGTTTTCCCATTACATAGTTAAAAAAAACAAGGTTTATACGTTAGAGAATGAGGGCACGAAGGCAGATTTCATTCACAGTTTTGTAAGCAGACATGAGAGACCCAAATGGGCTGTTGTAAACCGGTCCACCTGTCGCCTGAAGGTCGTCAGATGTGACTGAGGAGCTGAAGCTCATCTCCCGCAAGCACAGCTTGGAGAGCTCAACTAGATGAGTACACACACACACACACACACACACACACACACACACACACACACACACACACACTAACACACTCACGCCCTGAAATAAACGACTCCACTTCTTTTTTATGAGATGCGTCCGAATTGAGGCGAAATAGGAATAAAAATTCATGATCATGTACCTCGAGGCTGCCCTGGTAGATTTCGGAGGGGGGGGAGAGGTGGGAGAGGCAGGGTGAGAGGGAGGGGGTGGGAGAGGCAGGGTGAGAGGGAGGGGGTGGGAGAGGCAGGGTGAGAGGGAGGGGGTGGGAGAGGCTGGAGAGAGAGGGAGGGGGTGGGAGAGGCTGGAGAGAGGGAGGTGGAAATGATCCCGAGGAAGAGGGAGAGTGGGATGATGAGGTGGGAGACAGGAGAAAGGAGTGTTGTTAGAAGAGATATAAGAGGTTGAGAGGATTGTGATGATAAACAACACTATGATGCAGAAGATAATGAACACACTATGGTTTAACACGTCACAAAGCAAGTGGTTTACACAAACCCCAAAAAACTTGAATTTACTCCTAAAATAATCCCGTAAATCAATTTGGAAATCAATCATTTATCCTCAAAACTTAAACTAAAAAATAAAATAAGACATAAACACTGGAACATTGCACTTGCAAAGAGATAAGTTCAACATTAATATATTCCTTTAACACGACCACACAAACTACACACAGGGTAATTAAGAGCAAAATGGTGGCCGTCTGCAACACCCAGAGCAGCAGTTAGTCACAACCAGCCAATTACATCGTGTACAATAATTACCAACGAAAATGAGAAGCGGGTTGGCCGCTGGAGAGGGTGGTGGGCGAGGGAATAACAGCACCACCTTAATTGCCTTTTACTATTACAAGCATAAAATGAAAATGGTAATTTGTAAACCAGAATGACTGGACAGACTTTGTGCGTGTGTGTGCGTGTGTGTGTGTGTGTGTGTGTGTGTGTGTGTGTGTGTGTGTGTGTGTGTGTGTGTGTGTGTGTGTGTGTGTCTGTGTCTGTGTGTGTACTGACAGAGAAGTGCTTACACGGGCGACGAATTGTTCTCCACCAACTAACTTTTCCCTCCTGGGGAATTAATACAATAACTTCCATTGGATCTGCTTCTCGTCAAATTTCCTTTCCTATCTGTTAGTTAAATTCATAGAAACTATGAGTGTTACTCGTTGAATTTCATTGCGACTCTTTACGATGGATAAGTTGTCCCACCATTTCTGCAGCTCATCTGAATCTCCAGTTTCCACCCGTGTTCCCTGGACACGGGAAGGTCGTATAAATATAGATCACACCTTTATGCCAAAGAGAAACCGCAGGGTAGATCGAAATTTTCAGTTGGACAGCAGATAGTAAATATCTGGAATCCTTCCTTAATAGATAGCTGAGTGGACAGCACTTCGGATTCGTAGTCCTGAGGTTCCGGGTTCCATTCCCGTGGGAGGCGGAAACAAACGGGCAGACTTTCTTTCACATTGATGCACCTGTTACCTAGCAGTAATTAGGTACCTGGGAGTTAGAGTTACGGCTACTACAGGGTATAGTAGTAGCTGTAGTTACATCTACTACATTGTGCTTCCTGGGGGTGTGTAACAAAAAAGAGGCCCTGGTCGAGGACCGGGCCGCTGGGACGCTAAGCCCAGAAATCATCTCAAGATCTCAAGACAGGTACTTGGGGCTAAGTAGATAGATCAGTGGGCTGCTGCTGTAAACTGAAAAGTTGGTCTTATTAGATTGTACATAATATTCTGAAAGGCTCATTTTCTAGGCTTTTCATGGCTTATGGGATTTGTATCAGTCTCACGTCAGCTGCTGACGTTATTTTGTTTGTGTTCCTTAGGCGCCAGTATTGGTGTTATAAATATCCCCAGAGTAATTATTATATTACTAGATGTCCTCCATGATTTAGCATGTTCCTGCTGACTTCTCTTCCCTTTACCTCTCTTGTTTACCCCGCATGTTGTCGTGGCATCTAGCAATCCTTGAAGCCTCGGGCAGTCATCGTCGTTTGTAATTACTAATGTAATTACAGCTTTGCAACATCATCAGCCATCATAATTACAGAACACTGTTTCCTGTGAGGGGTCGTTGACGAATCTCAGGAAGAGAATGGTGATCATTTCCGATCCCTGACGTCTGTCTGTCGCTTGTAGCCCCTCGCTCCTCTACTACAGTCACCGAAGTCTCCCTGATCTTCTGAACTGTAGTTGAAACCAAAGCTCATATTTTCATCCCTCAATTTCACTCCATAATTTCGAATCTGATGCTCATTAAAGTATTTTTGAGCTGATCCTATACGGCACTGGTCTATCGTGTTACGGTGGAACACAGTGGTTTGAGCCATTGGTTCAAAACGTGGGTTGAACATGTATATGAGTGGGATTGGGTGGTTATAAATAGAAGCTGCCTCGTATGGGCCAATAGGCTATCTGCAGTTACCTTGTTCTTATGTTCTAACGCTTATGCTTCCTTCTCTCATTTAATTTACTCCTCTAATTTCTTTTCTCGGCTTACTATTCTGGTTACTAAAACTTCAAAATGATATTTCTTTTCCGTTTCGTCTACCGTTGTTAGTTTTTTTTCCCACACCTTTTTCTATATTGATCAACACTTTCAATCATCTACCTTTTTACGGCACCTGTTAAGCCACCACCTGGTTAAATTATTTCCAGGATTTAGGATTGAAACATGTTAGTTCACTGTAAGAGACATAATATAAAGAAAGAGAATACGACATGTGGAAGAACATATTTCGAGCAGGACAAGATCTATTAAGCATCTTGGTTTAACCCCTAGACGCTGGTTCCCGTTCATCCAAGTGGTTGGGCACCATTCCTCTCCCCGGTCCCATCCCGAATTCTTATCCTGATCCCTTCCAAGTACTATGAAGTCGTAATTACTTGGCGTTTTCCCCTGATAATTCCATTCCCCCCCCCTCTCTCTCCTCAAAAGAATTTCTCAAAGATACATCACATGACTTTAATTTCCTTGTGTATTTGACATGCAAGATAAGCCATTACAAAACTCTCCTGCACAACCAAATTCAAGTGTTAATAAACTATTTAGAAGTAGTCTGGAATCTCCAATAAAACCCCGTTACAAGTTACCACATTCACCCTTAAACCTCGAGATACAGCGTTCAGTAACCACTAACAGTTTTCAGAGTTGTAGTTAAGGAATAATTCCTATCTGTGCTGGTGACTCACTGAGCACACGCATGTTTTGGTGGGAATCACTGTTTTCCCAGCACGTATGTCAACTTCTGTATGGGTAGACATAGGGAAATTTACACACTTCTGCGCTCGCTGCGGTCGGGACTGCCATTCTCGGGTTGGACTTCACAGCCACAGCAGATGTTGCGTCCAACCAGACCCCCAAGTGCACAACTCTATAACGCCACGGGATTGAGGGATGCCTACCACTATGTGCATGAATTCAATAATATACATATACGAAGCGACAGGACGACATCAACCAAATAATTCCCTCTCCTCCCCACCTCTTTGAATCTTTAACTGATGTTTCGCATTTAGTGACATTTAACCCTACTGGGTAGTATTGATCGGATAATATATTTTCATCCCGCACCATTAAAGCCCCCGAACAAAGGCACACAACACGCTCAAGAGCATAATACGGTATCATAGCGAACACCGACCTCATTACGCTTCGAAATCATTGAAATAAAAAAGCCAAATTGAACGAGAGAAATTTGGGAGGGAAACGCAGACACACTCTCTCACTCAGCCCAACCTGCTCTGCTCATTAACAACTTGGACCCGTTAACAGGAGAACTGCAGTATTGCCTCAACTCTTGTTTATGGTAACGAGGCTTCTTTCTTTTTATCGACGGCATAATGACCTCCGAACCCTCCTCCCCCCCCCCTACCGTCACTTCATAAATATAATAATCACCAGGAGGCAGAGGCCCAATAACTTCACCTACCGAATTTTATGTTCTCTCTCTCTCACTGTCTCACTCTCTAACTCTGTATCTTGTTCAAGCTATTTGTTTTGTTCTCTCGTGTTTGTCAGTATGAATTGTTTGGAATAATAAGTCGAAATAGATTGTAGTTACTTGCTCTAATATACGTTTGTTATTAGGGAGAAAGAGAGAGAGAGAGGGAGAGAGGGAGAGAGAGAGAGAGAGAGAGAGACCGAATTAAAATTTTTCGGCCATTCATAACACATAAACAAGATGGCTCCACTAGAGATACATCATCGCTACACGCATCCTGACCGTCATAAGAGATCCTGACTACAAACAACAAAAATATACAACAGATAGTGCGGCGACAGAAGGCTTGACATAACAGAAGTAATTTAACTGCATTACTTTCATCCAGTTGTCACAAGGCAGATTAAACCCTAGGTATACGCCCTACCCATCAACAATACCTGGAGAGAACGACCAATTCAGTAATTACTCCCCATTTAGTGTCCCCTCATAACAGGGTAACTATGTCTCTCATCATTTACGCATAGAATATAGAAGATTCTGTTTTTATTGTATTTTTTTGTGTGTATTTTCCGACTTCAGAAATTGGGTGCCAGATGGAGTATTGCTGGGGTTTTGTTGACATAAATTTCCTGATTACAAACGAAATCAAGGAAAATATCATGCAATTCTCCACTTTAAAAACTGTTATGAAAAGCATAAATTAAGGGATTTTTGGCCTAAACTCCCTCACTCTTACCTACAACCCCCCAGGCTCAAACCTCTCGGCCTACAACCCCAGAAACACACCACTCGGCCTACAACCTCAGGACCACACCACTGGACCTACAACCCCAGGACCACACCATTTGAACCACTTCCCCGCCGGCACTCGGATGGTAATCTTGGGCATTCCTCACGTGTGCCCCAAAGAATGAGGTGATTTGATAAAATGCTATGCCCAAGATTACCATCCGAGTGCCGGCGGGGAAGTGGTTCAAATAGCTACGGATATCACTTCCTTATGTCCGGTCGTGATGGTCAAGCGGATTAAGGCGTCCCTGTACATACCAGTTGCGTTACTCCTGGCAGTATGGGTTCGAGTCCCACTTCTGGGGTGTGAGTTTTCAGTTATATATATATATATATATATATATATATATATATATATATATATATATGTATATATATATATATATATATATATATATATATATATATATATATATATATATATATGTATATATATATATATATATATATATATATATATATATATATATATATATATATATATATATATATATATATGCTAACAAGTAACTCTTTTGTGTAATGAAGTTTTAAATTGCAATGACAAAATAAACAAAACATATAGAAGTGGTAGGAGAAGACAATGTGTAAGTGTATGCGGGTGCCACACAAGGCTTCCCCGGATGCTACATATTGTCTTCTTCAAGGTCGAGGGTCTCTACAAACGCACCCACCTTTTAATGCACCTACGATCTTCCATAACAAATGCCAGTTGCTAGGTAATTTTCATTGGAAAATATCATTAGCAATATCACACAGAGCAAATATTGAATAAATGTCCCAAATAAATATTTTGAATTGTAATTAAGTACCGAGATATTAGGGATACGTGTCAAGATATTTTTCCATTAATCCTCATGTTATGAAACGGTCAGGCAACTTATGCTAAATTATTTATAACTCTAAAAAGCATTCGGAATAGTGTAGTTTAAGCCAAATGTACTCGTATTAACAGTTATATATACCACTGTCGTTTCCAGATTTTTTAATCAATAATTCAAAGCTTCCAGTATTGATTTGTTAGAGAATAATAACAGATAAGTAAATATGACTAATTGACACTTAAAAACAAAACTAGCCCATACGCATACGCACACGAACACGCACATTCACACACACAAATTGGAATGGCATGGACAGCACATATTTTGTAACGAGAACTAGAGAAAGAGATGAGAACATAGTATGCAGCTGAAGGAAGAGCCATCTTGTGGTTATCTTGAGATGATTTCGGGGCTTTAGTGTCCCCGCGGCCCGGTCCTCGACCAGGCCTCCACCCCCAGGAAGCAGCCCGTGACAGCTGAGTAACACCCAGGTACCTATTTTACTACTAGGTAACAGGGGCATAGGGTGAAAGAAACTCTGCCCATTGTTTCTCGCCGGCGCCTGGGATCGAACCCAGGACCACAGGATCACAAGTCCAGCGTGCTGTCCGTTCGGCCGACCGGCCATGAACGTATTTCTGACACATATTAATTATCTGATTGTGAACGTTGATTTCTTTTTTGTCCAGGTACACATACGACGCTCAACGAATGAGAAGTATTAAGACAGATGCCACAACCACACCTGGTCAAAAGAGATAAGCATGCAAGGTTAACACTATCACGTGACAAATAATAACAGTTACAGATGACAAGAGGCCGGTTGACACAACACAACCAAGAGGACAACACCTCGTGTACACGAATAGAATGAGCATGGTCTAAGTGTTAACGTAACATTAAAGAAGATTAGGCTCTGACCGTAATCCTATCACCAGAGGTTCACAACAACTATGTGAAAACAGCGGCGTTAGCAATGATGTGCTATTTAGTATTGTGAATGAATAGTTGCATGTGTGGAACAAAATGAACATAGAAAGTATAAAATAAATCGCTATTAAAAAAGGAACTTACGTTGTGTTATCCCTAAGATATACGGGTAAATTTTTTTTTAGGCAAAATGCATATTGGACAGATATATAAATTTAACAGAAAAATAGAGAAGAAATAATTGGAGACTTTGGACCCAAGTCAGTCAGAGTCGTGCGAGGAAAACTTAAGTATAAGGATGGTTTAAGAAATGGAATAAAGTTGATGGTGAATCAGATGGGCCAATAAAGATGTGCAGGAGAGTTTACTTGGGTCATCACTTGTGATGCTTTATTTCCACGTAGTTGAGGCTGTAAGTCCTCACACGTAATGGTTTGAGTTCCCACATAACATGTGCACTTCAACAATAAAACCTTGATGACATAAGCCTTGATGACATAAGCCTTGATGACATAAACCTTGATGGCATAAGCCTTGATGACATAAACCTTGATGACATAAGCCTTGATGACATAAACCTTGATGACATAAACCTTGATGACATAAACCTTGATGGCATAAGCCTTGATGACATAAACCTTGATGACATAAGCCTTGATGACATAAACCTTGATGGCATAAGCCTTGATGACATAAACCTTGATGACATAAAAATTGATGACATAAACCTTGATGACGTGATGACATAACATAAGGAACACAAAAGGGTGAATCTTCAACAGAGGGTAAAGACTAGTACATTAATGTATGATTTTACATGGAAGAATTAGAAGCTGTTCTAATTCTTACTACGAATACACTACGTTCTAAGAAATTAGGGGAAAATGGCTTTCAAGCATTGGCGGATACTTAAACTGCAATATTCCCCACATTCTAAACAGCCTTACAAATTATAAACAATTTTTTTTTTAACTGGTGAAAGGAAGCTTTTTTCCATCGATTCCTGGCCCAAAGACCCACACAACAAATACATGATATCCTTATGCATAAAGCATCTGGATCCTCTGCAACTATAAAGGAATCCTATCTACGTAGGCTGTACTTAGTGTCTTTTCCAGCCACACGTTTGGCAGGAGTGTGGCAAGACAACTTAGCCTGCTGGATCGCAATATGGTGCACGCGCCCTCCCTCGCAAAAATGCCGGGGCGCACACCTCGGTACTTGAAGGTCGACCTAAGAGGTCATTTAGAAAATAGCATTTAGGTTAATGTACATTGCGCACGTATGTACTTTGAAGTACGGGACAGAAAGATGAGCACTTTCCACTTAGTCTTCATTGACCAACCTTACTAATCATTTCTCTACACCTTGGTCTTTGTTTTTATTATTTACATTTACTGTCTTTGTACATGTTATCCCATTCACTTTCTGGCCGCATGTTCCAATAATTTACGCAAGTGCCCTTTGCCCATCTATCCACTGTGCCATTCCACTTCCCTTTCCAGTCTGCGTCCCCTGTTTATCCCCCAACCCATCCTTTGCGTTCTCTCTCTCCCTCTCTCCCTCGTCTTTACAGTGGTCGACAATTGCTGACATCACACTGACCGAAAACTTCACTAACTTCCAACAGCCTGTTTTGAAGAATGCGCCGAACCTTTTTCAATCACAAAAATACCTCTATGTTTTATTTAGACTTCATATCTTACCAGGAGCAGAGGCTGGGATAGGCGAGCGCCGTCATGACTACATCCTGTCGTCAACAAACTTACCTGGAACAAAACCAACCGCAACAGGAGCAAGAGGGAAGTAAGGGGAAGGAGAGCCTGGGAGGAGGGGAAGAAGAAAGAAATTTGAGGGGTTAAGTTACAGGAAGAAAAGAGGACAAGGAAGGAGATGAGAAACGAGAAGACATGAAAGGGCAAGAGAAGGGGGAGGTGGGAAGTGAGGGGGGGAGATGCTGGGAAGAGTAAAGCAGTCGCCCCCCTAACGAATCTTTATGAACACAAACCAGAAGGTCCACGGGTTGGTTTTTCTTCAGTTTCTTAGCCAGGCGGCGAGAGTCTGAAGCCATAAATCATTCTCCAAACAACAGCCACAAACACCAACTCGTCCTCATAACAATGACCCAGATTCATTCTCTCCAGCAGCCGCTCGCCTCAGTTTATGTAAGAAATCTCCTGAACCCGTCTTCATGAACTAAGGAAGACTATCTCTGCCTGAACCCGTCTTCATGAGCTAAGGAAGACTATCTCTGCCTGAACCCGTCTTCATGAGCTAAGGAAGACTATCTCTGCCTGAACCCGTCTTCATGAGCTAAGGAAGACTATCTCTGCCTGAACCCGTCTTCATGAACTAAGGAAGACTATCTCTGCCTGAACCCGTCTTCATGAACTAAGGAAGACTATCTCTGCCTGAACCCGTCTTCATGAGCTAAGGAAGACTATCTCTGCCTGAACCCGTCTAAATGAGCTAAGGAAGACTATCTATGCCTGAACCCGTCTAAATGAGCTAAGAAAGATCACCTCTGCATGTACAAACTGTGCAGTGTACGTCCCCATATACGCATCCGTGAGCGTGCTATGTAATCAAACCCGGTTTCCCCTTTGAATAAATAATGTATATAACAATTTTATGTGAGATTAGACCATGAGTAGGTCGGATTGTGTGTTTTCGTTCTTATAACAATATTTTGTATTTCACTACGAGCGTGAAACATTTACAGAGATGTACTTTGGAAATGAGCGAAGCACTGTTTGAGAAAAAGTCGAATGCCATCACATCAGAAATGTGTAAAGTTTGTTTTCTTGCATAAACAACAGAGGCGACCGCTGGATTGAGGATCGTGTGCACAATGTTACTGAGGATGAGTGGGACTCCTTGAATACTTGACTCAAGTATTCATCAGGCTATGCTCGTCCTATCTGCTACCGACTCCTAAAGCCACATTTGTTAATTTTACATCCAAAAGCGTTTCTAACTTGCATATAAAGTAATATTAATTTATATTATAATTTTGTGTATAATTGGAACTAGGAAACGATATTTTAAGTTTTTTGGTTGTGTTGATAACGTTTTGTATTTACAGTTCGTGAGTGAAGCACTTAGAGAGGTTCAATTCGAACCCAGGAAGAAAATGAAGCACGGTTTATTAAAATTTGTGGCTGAATCAGTTATGATTCACTATTAAAGTGTTTTTCAATTACAAACACTTGGTAAGTTGACTGGGATAACGAGCAATAACTGCAACACCTGTTCATTTTCGAAGCCTTTCTCGGGTGGAGCTTCAGTCACTTCGAATGCTCATTCAGCTTTTTTGAAAATAATTCTCCCACCAAAACAAATACAGATACGAAGAAGCAAAACTTACCTAACCCAGGCATGTGTGCCCGTATCTCAATCAGCATAAATAATAACTTTAACTGAGATAATACAATGTTTATTACTTCTTAGTAAAAATATTAGCAAATACCCCTATGTGTAATGTCCGCTCGATTGACAAGACAAGATTCAATGCTTTAAAAAACTTACCTCAATGTCCTAGCTCAACTTGGTGTTCATGTATTTAAAAGGTGTGTGAGTGTTCTTACCTAGTTGTTCTTGTAGGGGATGGGCTTCCGCTGTTTGGTCCCTCCTCTCAACATCATATAAACTGACGTAAATGGTCCTCAACCTACTGCGCTCTATCATATCTATATTTGAAACTGTGTGTGTGTGTGTGTACTCACCTAGTTGTGTTTGCAGGGGTTGAGCTCTGGCTCTTTGTGTGTGTGTGTGTGTGTGTGTGTGTGTGTGTGTGTGTGTGTGTGTGTGTGTGTGTGTGTGTGTGTGTGTGTGTGTGTGTGTGTGTGTGTGTGTGTGTGTGTGTGTGTGTGTGTGTGTGTTCGTGTGTGTGCTGGTGTGAGCGAACTCATTCCGGCTTATCATCTGAAGGTCATTACTTCAAAGACACAAGCACAAAGTCTCCGAAGGAGAGAAAAAAATCCCAAGTAACAGCATACTGGACGCAGACGCTGCCTTGAAGAAATTGGTTCAAGGAGAGGAAGGGAGGAAGCTGAGAAGAGCCAAAAAAGGGAAGCGGAGGAGGGCATACAGAGGAAGTTTGTAGAGCAGTAGGACAAAGGGAAGCAAATGACCACTGGTGATGGTATCCCTCGTGATTGACGGACCCCCTCCTATCCAGGCCCCAGCCTCTTCCCCAGTCCCCCATCGACGCGACTCGCCAACACTACAATCGAGTCGTTTTACGGCATAGAAGTGTACATCGATCTGGGTGGGACTCAGCTCAACGACAGACGCGGTAATCTGTTGCTTAGTCGTCCTAAATAGCGACGTGGTTTTAGAGATGGAGAAGGGAAGCTGAGCGAGGAAAGGAGACCGGATTGAGGAGTAGCCAAGCACTAACTACCTCGTATACAGCCTCTCACAGTACCTCTTCCCCTTTATGTCAACGGCCACAGGACACGAGGGAGGAAAAACATTAATTAGAAAGTATTCACCTGCGGCACGAGAAAAAGTTTCACTACAATGGCAAGAAATTTCCCAGAGGAGAGAAAGCAATGTAAGGTGAGACAAGGTGAAGAGAAAGGATGGCAAAGAAAATGGGAAAGGACATTCCAAAGAGAAAGATAGGAAATGGCAGAGACGGAGATATAATAGAGGAAACAGAGGGAGAAAAGGCAAGGAAGGAAGAAGAGACGACTAGGATAAAGTGTGGGAAGACGGTAAGGTAGGAAAAGTGAGAAGGTATAGATGGTGAAGGAAGAGATAAAGAGATGGAGAGAGAGGAAAAGAAGGACAGCCGGAGAGAAAATACAGGACTTAGTGACGATTATTAATAAAATTATCACTTTGTCTGGAATTACTAGAGTGAAAAGGACTACTATAGAGGACTAATAGAGTCTTGCTGAGCCCTACTGATGAGTCAGGGTAGACTTGTATTGCACTTTTCTTATTCAACAGACACACTCTCCCTCTCTCTCTCCTTGTACCGTTCTTAATTATAATTGTCGGGTAACTGTCTCTACACACCTGAGCTCTCAGACACTTGTATCACACTGGTCTCTCAGGCACATGTGAGTCAGATATGGGTGCGTCTCACCATCTCCATGGTGAGTGAGAGATGAGTGTAGCTAAGCATCACCATGGTGAGTGAGAGATGAGTGCATCTCAGCATCACCATGGTGAGTGAGAGATGAGTGCATCTCAGCATCACTACGCCACCTCACCTGCCGCTGTCCTCCCAACACGACAACCATATACTCCAGTCACCCATAATAACCGTAACGTTTATTAACTACTTCCACCAGTTCATTCAGATAAAACTCTATCGTTATCACATATAACTAAATAATCCGTAGTATATTTAAATCACCCACGAATATTCATTCTGAATAGGTGCTGAAGCCAGGAATTGGTATCCTATTTACCAGACGACCAATGACATGTTAATCAAAACATAGAAAAGCTTGAAATCATTTTCAAACCATAGACGCTGTATACTGCTCGATATTTACCTAGATTTTACACGAAATAAGGATTCTGGTGGTACATAGAGCATAAGTTTGTGAGCATCCGGAGAGGTGGGGCACAGTTGATGGAGATCAGTGCAAAATAAAATACCATTTAAGCTCTCTAAATACTCTGATTAAGATATTAGAAATACTTGGAAGAAGCCCACACCTCTAGTTGAAATAAATAGTTCTTAGCATTATCATAGTACGATATACTTCTACACCATCTCCAAAATTGTATAATATTTATCGAAGAGAATAAGTCCCAGTTTCGTGGATGAAAACGAATAGCCCAATTCACACATTTGAAAAGAAAGGACAGTGACGATGTTTCGACCTGATCTAGACTATTACATGAGGATGTTCCAGCCCGTTCCGAACTTTTCATATGACGTTTCGGCCTGTTTTACATCCCTTACGTGACCACGTTTCGGCCCAACCTGGACCCTCACCAAGTCGCGACTGTTGCGAATTAAGTGTCCAGGACAAGCCAAAACACTATCAATATAGCGACCTATCCTATATGCGGGTTGGGTTATTGATTATTTTTAAATCCTAACATGGAGAAAAGGGAATGAATAACAATCATTAGTGATGAATGACCCACATAATTTACATTATACATACAATGGAAAAGCCAAATAAGGTCATAAAAGAAATTAACAGGAACATGGGGCTCTGATAACAAAGGGGAAAAGAGAGAGAGGAGAAGAGGAAAGGGGTTAAAGGAGGAGTGAAAAGGAAGTGAGGCAAGGGGAGAGGAATAGCGAGGGGAAACTGGGAATATAGAGGAAGGAAGGGAGAGGGAAGAAAAAAAAGGGAGAGAGGCCAGGAGAGAAGAGTCAGATAAGCAACGAGAAAGGGAGAGGAACGCAGCAGGATGAGAAGAAAATATGGCTACTTAGAGAGAACAGGAAGAAGGGAAAGGAGGAGTAATGAGAGAATAAGGGGAGGAAAAGTTGAGTGATGGGTCCCGAGGGAAAAAGACCTGTCTCCTGCCCAGGACAAAGCTCGATCAACGACTAAAAGTTTAGCTGGACAAAGACCCCTGCAGCGTGAGGTAAATACAACCATCTTTTTTTGTTAGAAAAAAAAACTTGGACAAAAAAGAGCTTACGAGATCAATGACGCTAAAAAAGAAAAAAAAAGAGGGAACCATATATATATTTTTGTAGTTGTTTTTATTGATTCACCTAGCAGGGTGTAAACGGTTGTGCCCGGGTCTTTATTGGTCTCTCTCTCTCTCTCTCTCTCTCTCTCTCTCTCTCTCTCTCTCTCTCTCTCTCTCTCTCTCTCTCTCTCTCTCTCTCTCTCTCTCTCTCTCTCTCTCTCTCTCTCTCTCTCTCTCTCTCTCTCTCTCTCTCTCTCTCTCTCTCTCTCTCTCTCTCTCTCTCTCTCTCTCTCTCTCTCTCTCTCTCTCTCTCTCCCTCTCTCTCTCTCTCTCTCTCTCTCTCTCTCTCTCTCTCTCTCTCTCTCTCTCTCTCTCTCTCTCTCTCTCTCTCTCTCTCTCTCCCTCTCTCTCTCTCTCTCTCCCTCTCTCTCTTCTCTCTCTCTCTCTCTCTCTCTCTCTCTCTCTCTCTCTCTCTCTCTCTCTCTCTCTCTCTCTCTCTCTCTCTCTCTCTCTCTCTCTCTCTCTCTCTCTCTCTCTCTCTCTGACTTTGAACCAAACGTTATATCAAAGTTATCGACGCTGAGTCAAAGTTATCGACGCTGAGTCAAAGTTATTGACGCTGAATCAAAGTTATCTTTTTTCATGAATATTCCTGCGCGCGCCCTAAGCCTCTGGCTGGTCCACTAAGTGTTACTTGTTTCTGTTTTACTTAGGCGGAGTGTGTGTATTTATGTGTTATGTATTTATGGTCACTTCAGTTAGGTTTTGTCCTATGTGCTTAACAACGTCTTCTGCTCTGTTGAATCTAAGTTGAAATCTTATTTTCAATGGCAGTTCTCGAAACTGTATCAACGCTGATTCAAAATTATCGACGCTGAATCAAAGTTATCGACGTTGAATCAAAGTTATCGTCTCTGAATCAAAGTTATCGACGTAGAGTCAAAGTTATCGATGTTGAACGTTGAATCGAAGTTATCGACTCTGAATCAAGTTATCGACGTTGAATCAAAGTTATCGACGCTGAATCAAAGTTATCGACGTTGAACCAAAGTCATCAACGTCGGTATCACCACTATAAAACTGTTACCAAATACGCTATGGACAATTAAACCCTCATTTTGGACTGTCAAAGGGCATCGTTGGGCGTTGCAACAGGAGCCAATCCGACTTAGAGAGGGGAACATGGAGGTCGACCCCTAACCACCCTATGACACCCGACTTACAGTCACACTTCACTATGAAAAGTTGCGGGGGGTTCACAGCGACCGTCTGGCCTCTAGCATCAGAAAAAAGCAGACAGGAGGACATTATCTTTCCCAGATGCAGATCTATACACTTTTTATTGAAATTGAATATCATATGACGCCATTTGACTCACGTCAAAAGAACGAAACAAATTCAAATTATATATTAATGCAAATACCTCTATGCTCAGCTCATGGATCAAAACTGAGCCACACTCATAAACTATTTGTTTAGAAATAAATTAAAATAATAATAATATTAATAATATTTAAGCAGATACGAACAGGCCACCAGTCTTATATATTATGTAGAAGTGTTTATAAACTATTAAAAAAGGTCAATGGATAAAAAGGTCAACAATACTCCACCGGGATAAATGTGTTTACTGGTGATGGTTGCGGAGGTTGAGCTCCGGCTCTTGAATCCTAACTTATCCTTCTGTGTACTAGTACACAGGTTCCTGAGCCAGTTGGAATGCATCATTTCCACCTTTGTTACTATGTATGGAGTCTGCCTAAATAACTTTATTTCTTAGTGAGTTAACAACTCTGCACTACAAATTTTTATGAAATTGATTGTAATTTGTTGATTTTTAATAAAGCTCCAGGGCTATTGAAATTATTTCACGCTCTAATGTATGATAACAAGGATACGGTGGTCATGGGGATGAACATTTAAACAATACTCAGGTGTTGGCTGTTCTTCAAGACGAGTAATGAGAAATAAAGATGAATACCAAGACTCACCTCAGTGTCGCGATCCAGAGGACGAACACCTCTACTGTTGGATATTAACTCTTAATCTATGAAGCAACCTGTCCTCACATCTCATACGTCGCATTCCTAACGGAATCCATTAATTCTTAAAAAATGTCATTTGAATTGTCATTTATACAATATCAATCACCATAATATTTAGTTTTTTTATGCTTGGGTTCGTACGTTTCGGGTTAGGCAAAATAAATGTTTTTGTTACGGAGTCGCGTTAAGATGAAACACAAAACTCACTTCATATGAAAAGAAAAATATTCACAAATATTTTGGGAGAAACCACAAGGTCTTCCTTCAATGATTTATATTTTATTCACTGAGGTTATAGGTCTTTAAAATATTTTACCAGACACAGTTCTTGTAACATATATATATATATATATATATATATATATATATATATATATATATATATATATATATATATATATATATATATATATATATTCCCTCGCGACTGAAAACAGTAATTAAAAAGGTTATGTGTCTAGATTAACTTTATTTTAATTGGTAAAAACAAAAGGTTACTTGAAAATGGGAAAGTTTTGACATGAATTATGTACTCCATCAATTAACTGATTCATCAGTGTTTTAATAAAAATTTGGAAACTCTGGAATTATCATATTTTGTTTTCATTTGATTGTAAATGTTCCTCTAACACAAAAATGGAAGATTTTATTTGCAAATGTAATTATCTTTCAACAATTTCATGTCTCTGCACAAAGTGGGACACAAACAAAACGCCGTCAGACAGTTTAAATAACATTTACAAACGCTGTACCATTGAAAAAAAAAGTTTTTATTTATGCTAAAAATACAAATTGCATAACATGAGGCTAACACTGTTTTTCAATCTTTCTTCCGCGGATTTGATTGCATCTTACGATCCTGTTGAATGAGGTAGAACACCGTCTGCTACTGCTTCCTCGCTGTTACCTTTGATTCTAAATCTTTCCCGAGTCTCACTACTACGCCCGGATGACTTCGGATGTCTGATATGGTTTCCTGTTGATGTGAATAGAAACATTGTTTTCTCGAGGTCACTCAAGAGTCCCAGATCATACACTGATCATATCCTCTTCCCCAGAATACTACCCGCAATAGTTGCCTAACTGCTTGGTACTTAATTGCTGTTAGGTGAACAGGGGCATCACGGGATAAGGAGGCTTGCCTAAACGTCTCTCCCTGCCTGGGAATCAAATCCTGATCCAATAGGTTGCCGTTAACCTGCTGTTAAGGGTTAACTTAGGTTCCTGTTAGCAGGCTGAGAGCTTTCCCACCCCACAGCTAGTTTTCCCTGGAACACGACCCGCCAATCGGTTTTACTTCCAGGTCCTCATTTACTGCTGGGTGAACAGAGTCGAATAGCCATTGATTGGATTGATACACAAATGGTTCCAATCTATTCCTGTTTTCTTTTCTAATGAATGTTAACACCAAAAATAGTTTTAACGTAAACTGCCCATAATCATTTTCTGAGAACTGGTTTTTAAATTAGGTTGATGGATGACCGAATCTCCTAGCATTTAGAATTTGCATAACATTAATTTGAATAACTTTGGATCTTAGAATTAAGATTCAGGAAAAGATTAGTGAGAGTACATATAAATTGTAATATATAGAGAAAAACCAAGACAAGCTGTGAATAAAACATTCATAGAGAGAGAGAGAGAGAGAGAGAGAAGGAGAGAGAGAGAGAGAGAGAGAGAGAGAGAGAGAGAGAGAGAGAGAGAGAGAGAGAGAGAGAGAGAGAGAGAGAGAGAGAGAGAGAGAGAGAGAGAGAGAGAGAGAGAGAGAGAGAGAGAGAGATAGAGAGAGAGAGAGAGAGAGAGAGAGAGAGAGAGAGAGAGAGAGAGAGAGAGAGAGAGAGAGAGAGAGAGAGAGAGAGAGAGAGAGAGAGCCAGAGAGAGAGAGAGAGAGAAAATGCAAGACTGTTATGTTGAGAAAGTGTTAAGCCAGCACGATTACCTGTAAGGGAGAGGAAGAAGACAATCTTAAAGAGGACAAAAAGAAGAAATGGTGCCCACCCACTTGGACCATTGGGGCTCGAACACCGACCAGCAAAAAAGCGAAACCATCTCAGTGCCGACCGATCCAATTACCCAATTCCTGTCGTCTTGCCCTATAATCAATTCTGTATCCGTACGACAAAACATTCCTGCAACTGACACATGTTTGATCACTCACCAGAACACAATCCAGAAGCTTAGTGCCTAAGCTCAGTCTAATACACAGGGCGTTCAGCGTACATTTTTCACCACCATCTCCAGGATAACAGAAGAATTTTAAATGCCTGAACTGGCGCGCGGTGAGGGCCGAACTTTGGCGCGCTTTGTATGCAAAGTGGGTAAGATTGCCTACCCACCAGATGTATATTTCGCCGGGAAAAGATTGGAATTATATCTATACAAACTCTAGGTTATTGGTTTTAATTTTAAATGTAGCGTATGAACGTTGACATTTGGACATGCATTGTTGATGTCTATTGTTTTTGTTAGGATATATTCATAAATTTGATGGATATCCTGCAGGGCCCCGGATATATCAGGTGAGCGTATCGACCCTGTACCCAGGATAACAAGGCAGCATTATCACGAAGAAGAAATTAAAAGAAAATGTTGAGAAATAAGGATAAATATATGGGAACATATTCGTCTTTACAATGTATTTCAAACACATCTATTCTTTGCCTCTCTGTCTGTGTCTCTCTCTGTGTCTCCCTGTATTCGTCTATGTGTCTCTCTCTGAGTCCCTGTCTATGTCTGTGTGTGTCTCTCTCTCCTTGTCTGTCTGTCATTCTGTCTGTGTATCTCTCTGTATCTCTGCCTCTTTCTTCTTTCTGTCTTTCTGTGTCTCACCAACTGCGTCTTTCTGTCTGTTTCTCTTTTTGTTTCTTTCTGTCTCTCTGGGACTCTCAGTATCTCTCTATCTTCTTGTCATTTTATCCGAGTCTCTCTGTTACTGTGTCTCTTTTGAGAGCGTGTACTCACCTAATTGTACTCCCCAATTGTGCTAGCGGGGGTTGAGCTCTGGCTCTTTTGTCCCGCCTCTCAACCGTCAGTTAACAGGTGTAAAGGTTCCTGAGCCTATTGGGCTGTATCATATCTACACTTGAAACTGTGTATGGAGTCAGCCTCCACCACATCAGTACCTAATGCATTCCATTTGTCAGCCACTCTGACACTAAAAGAAATCTTTCTAATATCTCTTAGGCTCATTTGGCCTCTCAGTTTCCACCTGTGTCCCCTAGTGCGTGTGCCCCTTGTGTTAAATAGACTGTCTTTATCTACCCTATCAATTCCCTTGAGAGTCTTGAATGTTGTGATCATGTCCCCCCTAACTCTTCTGTCTTCCAGCGAAGTGAGGTTTAATTCCCGTAGTCTCTCCTCGTAGCTCATACCTCTCAGCTCGGGTACTAGTCTGGTGGCAAACCTTTGAATCTTTTCCAGTTTAGTCTTATTCTTGACTATATATGGACTCCATGCTGGAGCCGCATGCTCCAGGATTGGTCTGACATATGTGGTATACAAAGTTCTGAATGATTCCTTACACAAGTTTCTGAATGCCGTTCTTATGTTGGCCAGCCTAGCATAAGCCGCTGATATTATACTCTTGATATGGGCTGCAGGAGACAGGTTTGGCGTGATGTCAACCCCCAAGTCTTTTTCTCTTTCTGACTCTTGAAGAATTTCATCTACCAGATGATACCTAGTATCTGGCCTCCTACTCCCTACACCTATCTTCATTACATTAAATTTGCTTGGGTTAAACTCTAACAACCATTTGTTCGACCATTCCTGCAGCTTGTCCAGGTCTTCTTGAAGCCTCAAGCTGTCCTCCTCTGTCTTAGTCCTTCTCATAATTTTGACGTCGTCAGTAAACATTGAGAAGAATGAGTCTATGCCCTCTGGGAGATCATTTACGTATATCAGAAACAGGATAGGTCTAAGAATAGAGCCCTGTGGGACTCCACTGGTGACTTCACGCCAATCTGAGGTCTCACTTCCCACTGCAATTCTCTGTTTCCTATCGCTTAGGTACTCCCTTATCCACTGGATCGGCCTACGCCACACGCCACCGGAGCGCCACTGGCTGTGTGTGTGTGTGTGTGTGTGTTTCCACCCCTCTCTATATCGTTCTGTCTCTTCCTCTCTCCGTTTCTATTTCTCTGTATGTCTCTGTGTTTCTTTCTATCTGGGGTTTCTCTCTGTCTGGGTTACTCTCTCTCTGTTTCTCTCGGTATTGGAATATCTCTGTTTTTATCTGAATGTATTCACCTAGTTGTGCTTGCGGGGGTTAAGCTCGGCTCTTTCGACCCCGCCTCTTAACTTTCAATCACTCAACAGTTACTAAATACTAACTTTTTCACACACACACACACACACAGGCTTCAGTTCTTGGACCTATCCTGTTTATGATATTTGTAAATGATCTCCCAGAGGGTATAGAATCATTCCTCTCACTGTTTGCTGATGATGCAAAAACTGTGTGGAAGACGAAAACAGAGGATGATAGATGGAGGCTACAAGATGACCTAGACAGACTGAATGAATGGTCCAACAAATGGTTGCTTGAGTTCAACCCGAGTAAATGCAAAGTAATGAAACTTGGTGGTGGAACCAGGAGGCCAGACACTGGATACAGAATTGGAGATTAAGTACTTCATGAAACGGACAGAGAGAAAGACCTAGGAGTTGATATCACATCAAACCTGTCTCCTGAAGCCCTTATAAAAAGAATTACATCTGCATCATTCGCGAGGCTGGCTAACATCAGAACAGCGTTCAGGAACCTGTGTAAAGAATCATTCAGAACCTTGTATACCACATATGTAAGACCAATCCTGGAGTATGCGGCCCCAGCATGGAGCCCGTACCTTGTTAAGCACAAGACGAAGCTTGAAAAAGTTCAGAGGTATGCCACTAGGCTAGTCCCAGAACTCAGAGGCATGAGTTACGAGGAAAAGCTGCAGGAAATTCATCTCACGACACTGGAAGACAGGAGAGTAAGGGGAGACATGATCACTACCAACAAAATTCTCAGGGGAATTGACAGGATAGATAAGGATAAACTGTTTAACACGGGTGGTACGCGAACAAGGGGACACAGGTGGAAACTGAGTACCCAAATGAGTCACATGGACGTTAGAAAGAACTTTTTTCAGTGTCAGAGTAGTTAACAAGTGGAATGCATTAGGCAGTGATGTGATGGAGGCAGACTCCATACACAGTTTAAAATGTAGATATGACAGAGCTCAGTAGGCTCAGGAACCTGAACATCAGTTGATTGATTGTTGAGAGGCGGGACCAAAGAGCCAGAGCTCAACCCGCGCAAGTACAAATAGGTGAGCACAAATAGGTGAGTACACACAAACAGGAAGCAGCCCGTAACGGCAGTCTACCTCCCACGTACCTATTTACTGCTAGGTAACAGGGGGCATCAGGGTGAGAGAAACTCTGTCCATTTGTCTCTGCCTAGTCCGGGAATCAAATCCGGGGCACAGGACGACGAGTCCCGCGCGCAGTCCACTCACCTACCAGACCCCTGTGCTTGTATCAATATCTGCGTATGTGTCTGTGTATGTTCTCTGTCTCTCTGAGTCTGTCTTACTCGGCCTCTCTGTCTTTCTCTTTCTGACTATGCCTGTGTGTGTGTCTCTCTCTCTCTCTCAGGAAGGGGTCAGGATAAGGATTTGGGATCGGACGGTGGGAAAGGAATGGTGCCCAACCACTTGGACGGTCGGGGGTTTGAACGCTGACCTGCATGAAGCGAGACCGTCGCTCCACTGTCCAGCCCAAGTAGTTGGACATGGTGAGGGGGAGTGAATGTTGTATGAGAGAGGTTGCGTGAAGGGGGTGTGTGATGCTTTGAGTGGTAGGGGGTGTGAGGATGTCCTCAAAAACATTGGGTGAGACAGACAACCTAATTTATAGATGACGATATGCACAGGGGGAGGCGAATAAATAAATAAATAAATCATCACAAATAATTAAATGTCCAATGTATAAATAAAAGAAAAACTAGCGAATTACTTCAGTAATAAATAAACGAACAGTTTCTCCCAATACTGTAATACCACCCAATTTTTCACTGTTACCAACACTGTGTTTCGCTCTGATTGAAACTACCGCTAGCTGACGCGCTATTCCGAACGAGTTACGTCGCTGAAATTTCAGATCGCTCGGAAGCGAAATTTAAGGCGACCACGGAATTAAAAGCAATATGTCACAAGATATATTAGAATAACGGTTATGATAATGTCGCAGCAATGTTTATATTGGAGAAGGGAAAGGTGTTTGCTACTTTGAATCTGTGATAATATGGGTTTTATATAATATACAGTTCATATCGTTTTCATATATGTAGTGTAATAAATACTCATATCATATATTTTACATACAAGGAACAAATATGATGGTTTATAGTAACACCAGTTTAACAATTCCTCGTGTTGGAATCTTTATCATCACTATCACTATCACAATCACTATCTTTATCATGTTGGAATTCTTTACTGACAAACAATAACTGAACAATATATATATAATATATTACCAGACTGAACTAGGATATTTAAACAAAGAGAATACAGAATTGAATATGCAACATTTCAGTGCTTATGATATACCCTTCGTTACCAGGGCTGAAGTATGTACAGAAGTTAAAGGAAAACCTGAACTGGAAGCCTCGGTCACACGGGGGAGGCCGTGGCACCAATGACCAATTAGGGAGTCCCCGCTGATGCAAATGTTCCAGGGATGCTTGCCTATCTGTCTGTCTGTCTGTCTGTCTGTCTGTTTGTCTGTCTGTCTGTCTGTCTGTCTGTCTGTCTGTCTGTCTGTCTGTCTGTCTGTCTGTCTGTCTGTCTGTCTGTCTGTCTGTCTGTCTGTCTGAATGTCGATGAGTATGTGTGTTGGTGTACACATACATAAATATACAGAGAGAGAGAGAGAGAGAGAGAGAGAATCAGTCAGACAAACAGACAGACAGACAGACAGACAGACAGACAGACAGACAGACAGACAGACAGACAGACAGACAGACAGACAGACAGACAGCCAGAACAACCAGACGAGACAGACAGACAATCTGATAGGTCAAACAGACAGACTGAAGACACACATATTGAAGGACAGAGAGAGACAGTTAAGGTGTGTGTAATTAAGGTCGTAACAACGATGCAACTAGCCTCCCATTAATGTTTATAGTCGGGGCTGTAATTGCCTCCTCGTTCCTGTCCACTATGCCTACCCGTCAATGGGATAATGCCAGCAGGAACACACATACAGCGTTTAAAAATCCCTGAAACGTATCGACTCTCCAAATGCGTTCAGCAATTTCCAACTTCTAAATGGAAGAGGCTTGACGAGACGCGTTATATAGGATCTGTGGCTCTACTGGACGCAAATTTGCATCGTATAGCTTCCTGATGCATGCCAGGATGAATATATATTGCATGACCCTTCGGATATATATATATTGCAACCGAACACACACACACACACTCGCCAGGATTCATATTAGTTTCGATTGCTTGAACACAGATTTTCCGTAGTGCAGACATCTAAATCCTAATAACCAGAGAGAATATATACGCAAAACTACAAATATTATCAATATGGCCTGCAGTTGGGTTTACGTGTCATATCTACCCGTACACGTCTTGAGCCGAACCTCTCGTAAACGTGTTCTTCCTTCAGTATCTGTTTCACTCATTTATTTCCCCGAACTGTCCTTCTCCTCCATGTCCCTTCTGAGTCCGGTCACTGGTGTTGCCACACCATTGTTATGTCAACCTAGTGTTCTTTTCTTGTTTTCATTCTCTGGTTTCTCTCTCTCTCTCTCTCTCTCTCTCTCTCTCTCTCTCTCTCTCTCTCTCTCTCTCTCTCTCTCTCTCTCTCTCTCTCTCTCTCTCTCTCTCTCTCTCTCTCTCTCTCTCTCTCTCTCTCTCTTAAACTAAGACTTGTGCTCATTAGGAACGACCTTGAGTTCGTAGTGAAACTGGAACTTCGTAGTGAAGCTCTTATCCTATATCAGCTTATCTGAAGCTTGACCAAGAGCCATATGTGTGGTCGGGTGATTAGTGTTCCCGCGTATCATCGTGCTGAGGGAACAAGTATAAACTATGTGTCTACCTACCACTGGTTGATCGCTGATGGATTGATGTGCTTTTGAATGGCACATTAAGCATGAGATTGATGATGGCTGAGCGCCTTGTGTTACGTATGCCAACTTATCATTGTCCACGATGTTTGGCCAGGTGAAGAATCTTGAAAACTTTGGTGGTGTCCACAACTTAAGGGCCGCTGTTGAAGGGAGTACCACTTACCAGAAAGGGTCAAGACTAGAGTTGAGTCGTCTCGCATGATTCGCCATCTCTTCCTCTACCTTTGCGTCTTCATCTCTGGCTCTTCACCATTTTGATTGTCTATATCTTGAAAGTTTCTTGGCACCTTCTTATTTATCAGAATTTTTTTTTTCTTATTCTCTCAAGCATCCAAAGGTCCTCTTCGACTCCTCGCGGTGCTTTCCCACATCCCGTTGTGCTTTCCCACATCCCGTTGTGCTTTCCCACATCCCGTTGTGCTTTCCCACATCCCGTTGTGCTTTCCCACATCCCGTTGTGCTTTCCCACATCCCGTTGTGCTTTCCCACATCCCACACTATTTACTCACACCATATGTTAGGCTTTTCCACTTCCTAAGGAGTGCAAAGCTTAACATGGGAAAAGAGTAGTAAAGCCCCACACCTCAATTACTATTTCCCCATCAAATTATGCTTTCTGACTTTTCCACGACACTTCCTGACTCTCCCACGATACTTCCTGACTCTCCCACGATACTTCCTGACTCTCCCACGGTACTTCCTGACTCTCCCACGATACTTACTGACTCTCCCACGGTACTTCCTGACTCTCCCACGGTACTTCCTGACTCTCCCACGATACTTCCTGACTCTCCCACGGTACCTCCTGACTCTCCCACGGTACCTCCTGACTCTCCCACGGTACTTCCTGACTCTCCCACGATACTTCCTGACTCTCCCACGATGCTTCCTGACTCTCCCACGATGCTTCCTGACTCTCCCACGACACTTCCTGACTCTCCCACGATACTTCCTGACTCTCCCACGATACTTCCTGACTCTCCCACGATACTTCCTGACTCTCCCACGATACTTCCTGACTCTCCCACGATACTTCCTGACTCTCCCACGATGCTTCCTGATTCTCCCACGATGCTTGTCCTACACACCTACGGTATATACCCGAGGAAACTGCTAACAGATACGCCTCACTAATAGGAATATCTGAGTCACATTGCCGCTTATCAGCAACCCGTGTTTACGTCCTGCCCCCCCCCATTACCCCCTCCCCCCCCCCCCCACATTGTTGTCAATATCACAATTTGAGGCCCTAAATCCCCCACACACACCCTCTCTCCCATCTGTTGCAGAAACACTCGCCTCGTTTTCATTCTCAAGGTTGCATGGCTTTCTTCGGCATTTCTTATTTTGTTTTCTTGTTTTCATGGATTTTTGGCTTCTCTTTACATGGCTTTTAATTCCTCTTCACTTTATATTTCGTGTTGTTATACATTTTTTCGAAAGAGGGTTTTTTCATGTTACCCTTTTTATTTTTCTGTATTTTTAAACTTTACTGACCTGGCATTCTCTTTCTCCCATTCGTCATTTAACTTAGAAATCTTTTTTTGTTCTTCTGCTCCACTGTCAGCAGCTAACCCATCTCGTTCAATCTGCCTTTATTACTCATCTTCCTTCTTTATCTCCCACAAACCCCCATCTTCCTTCTCATTTCTCCTTCAATCCTATCTCTCTTCTTCCTCCTAACTCTGACTTACTCGTCCTCAGTTTCTTTGTGCCTTCTACACCCCCTCCCGTGACCCCATGAACCCCTCTGGACTCTTTCTTTTCTCTCAGCTTTCCCCCCCCCCCCCCCTCACCACTCTTTCTCAGCACAAATCATCACTTAATCTCAATACAACCTCTCTCTCTCTCTCTCTCTCTCTCTCTCTCTCTCTCTCTCTCTCTCTCTCTCTCTCTCTCTCTCTCTCTCTCTCTCTCTCTCTCTCTCTCTCTCTCTCTCTCTCTCTCTCTCTCTCTCTCTCTCTCTCTCTCTCTCTCTCTCTCTCTCTCCCTCTCCCCCTCTCTCTCTCTCTCTCTCTCTCTCTCTCTCTCTCTCTCTCTCTCTCTCTCTCTCTCTCTCTCTCTCTCTCTCTCTCTCTCTCTCTCTCTCTCCCTCTCCCTCTCTCTCTCTCTCTCTCTCTCTCTCTCTCTCTCTCTCTCTCTCTCTCTCTCTCTCTCTCTCTCTCTCTCTCTCTCTCTCTCTCTCTCTCTCTCTCTCTCTCTCTCTCCCTCTCCCTCTCTCTCTCTCTCTCTCTCTCTCTCTCTCTCTCTCTCTCTCTCTCTCTCTCTCTCTCTCTCTCTCTCTCTCTCTCTCTCTCTCTCTCTCTCAATTTCTCTATGTAAGCATCCACATCTCCCTCAGCTCCCTCTTGTTTTCTCAGCATCCCTTCTCCCTCGCCACACCCTTCCCCTCGTCTCTCTCAGCACCCTCACCTCTCAGCCTCTATCTCCTCCCAGCTCTCTACAACCGCCTCGACTTGAACAACAAGATGGGGGTCACAGCTGGTCGACGATAATAGCCCAGAAGGAATCTCTCTATTGCAACCCTTCCTCGAGACGCGGAGAGGCTCTAGAGATCGGCGTAGGAGGCTCCAGAGACCGGCACGTAAGGCTCTAGGAACTAGAGTAGGATGCTCTAGAGACCTGCATTTGAGGTTCTCTCTACACACACATACAAAATACATATTAATTTTTATTTATTTATTTATGTTTTAGAAGGGAATATCACCTCTGGCTGGAAGAAGGGGGACCCATAGCCTTGGAGAAAACCCCACATAACGCATTAGAGGGAATGTTTGGGTCCCCTCCAATACTGTTTCTATGTGCTTTTCTCCTACCACCCCCTTCCTTCGGATTTTTTGCTTTATTATATGTTTAAAGGTTACAAGATATACATTGGTTGATACGAAGAGTGCTTAAAGGTTATGGATCTCTTGAAGCTCCTCCGCGTCCGGACGGGAACTGAGGATGCAGCAGGGGTTCCCCCTCTGGATCGCCACACTGAGGCGCTGAAACAAAAAACCGGCAGCTCTTGGGTCTCTGGTGACGTCGATGAGCTTGGAGCCCAATTCCTTGAGAAATCCCACGGCAGTCTTGGGATTATGTTTTATATATAATTTTATTTATTTATATACTTATTTGTTACGACTACAAGACATCTTTACGTTGACGTCCGCATAGATCAGACAAGGCGCACCTCAGCATCAGATGTAATCTGTAATAAAGCTTGGTAGGTGCACCAGAGGGAGCAGTCTGAACATCCCTTGAGAGTAGTGTGTCCCTCCAGTGATTGATGCCCAGAGCTATTAGCTCCTGAGCCCCGCCTCCTAACTACTGAACCTGTTGTTCGTGCACTTCCTGAAGGACTTGTAGCTCAAGTGTATTGTACAATTACGCCTCTCATGGAATGTGTGTATTTCCTTACATTACTTCGACCCATTAGTATATGTAAACCTGAGCGAAGGATAGTTCAAGTGCTAATCCTCTTCTTGTTCATTTCAAACTCCATTTTCATACACAGTTCCAGGAAGCAGATGTGTTTGAGGCAAAACATGACTCAGTAAATGCACCTTTTGAATTAATTAAACAAAACAAAAAAAATCCTTGAAATATGGAGCCAAAGGTGTAGTAGAGCCCCTCCCCCCCCCCCCAATACTCATAATCACCTCCCCAACCACTAACACATACAATTGTTATTACTGTAATTACCACCAGTGCACAACCCCTAGCATAATAACTGTCACTATAGCTACAATCACCACAACCAGCTCCATCCCAACCATAACCACTTCAGCTACTAGCACCACACCCTAACTACGAACCACCAGCACAACCACCACAGCCAACAGCATCCCCCCTCCCCCCCGCTCAACATCTACATCATTTACCCAACAACTATCAGCACCACTCCCCTAGCAGCTACCAGCACCGCCCCCCCCCCCCTTGGCAGATACCAGCACCACTATACGACAATCGCGATCACATTAATCCTCTATATCCATCAACACATATCTCCAGCATTTGACTTAATTAGAGGTGTCTCCTTCTCCACTCTCCACAACACGGCTCTCCGATTCACTTAATTAGAGCTCTACCTTCTACACATTGTCTTGGCGACCTCTCCACCCGTTGCCTCCTTCCTCTTGTGCCCCTGTTCTCCCCCTCCTCCTACATCCTCCTCCTCCTCCTCCTGCTCCCACATCTCCTTGTCCACTTCTGGCTGGGTTACCGTCGACAACGTCTAATTGACAGGTCTTTGTTTAACCCTTCCTCCTCTCCTCCGGCAATTGAGCCCTGTTTATCTCCCGCTGCTAGACTTCGATTCGAGTTCCTCCTTCAGGGTTTAGATCTCCTCCAAGGTTTGATCCTCATTCAAGGTTTCGATCCTCCTCCTGCTCCAACTAGGTTCCGCTACGCCTCGTGCTCCAATTTTTCGCTCCTTCTCCTTATTCTAGGTTTTCCTTCTAGAGTCAAGGGTTTTCTGTTAGAAGACAGAATGAGGGAGGGAATAAAATATTATTCCTAAGGCAAGAGCCAGACCTAAAGGTTTGACAAGGGATATATTTACACCCTTTGTTCTTCCTTCCCTACTGACCTTCAGGGTATTGTGCTCCTGATCACTCCTTATAAGATCCTACTCAATGAAAATCTCTTGGTCCTAAGTCACTTTGTGAACCTTCCCGATCCTCTATCAATTCGACTTACTTATCACACACACACCTCAGACCTAACACTCTCTCTCTTTCTCCCACCAACTCCAGAAACTCCTCCATCTCTTTCCCTCCTCCCTACACTCCCTCTAGAGAGCCACTCCTCCCCCCAATCCACCCCAACACAAAAAGCAGACCACCCCCTCTTTCCCTCCCCCCCTCCTCACTCTCCACATACCCCTCCCCCCTCATCATCCCGGCCTTCAATCTGCCTTCCCCATGAGTAGTGAAGGAAAAATTATTCACGGTGAGACTTTTATGATATTTTATCCTATGATTTAAGAAGCCGAGGAACCGTAGGAGCAAGAGGCTGCTGCTGCTGCTCCTTGACCGGTTGTGAGTGAGTGAGTGAGTGAGTGAGTGAGTGAGTGAGTGAGTGAGTGAGTGAGTGAGTGAGTGAGTGAGTGAGTGAGTGAGTGAGTGACAGACAGGGAGTGAATAAGCGAGCGAGCGAGTGAGTATCAGGAATGAATGGGTAAACCAGTGTGTAAATGAGTAATTCAGAGAGTGAACGAGTATTCCAGTGTATGAACGAGTAATCCAGTGAGTGAATGAGTATTGAAGTGAGTGAATGAGTAATCCAGTGAGCTTGCGCTCACTGGATTACTCATTCACTCGAATAGCCATCGAGTAACTGGAAAATCGAAATGGTAATTGCAGTCGAAAAGTCATCGATTACCCATTTACTCGAAAGCCATCGAGTAAATGGGTAATCAAGAGAATGAATAAGCCACTTAGCGAAATAATAAGTCGTTAGTGAAGGAGTAAAAGCCAATCACTCAGGCTGGACTGAGCCTGAATACCTCTAGTCTCTCCAGTTTACATTGATTCTAGATTTAGTGTTTCGATGTCTCTTTGACTTCAAGAAGCTCTTCACTTCAGTGGCTAAATCACTGACAGAACTTGAGTTCGTGAATAAGCAAGAACAGATGCTTCATTCCAGAGGTAGCAATAACCATTTATAAGGCAACAAGAGCAATTCAAGCGGGGTGACAAGAGTAATTTATATAGGTGATTATGAGTAATTTCATAAGGTCACACTGCATATCCCTGTATTAATAGGCATTGGTAAACTTTCATGTTATTGATCAAGACGGTCTAGAGCATCAGTAGGGATTGGGAAAAAAACAGTACCTGATGATTACAGTAACAAATTACGGCGATTGCGAGAGCCTCCCTAATTATTCGCTCGACTGATTAATTCAAGAGGTGATTAATATGACAAAATACCTAAATTATAAGATTTTTTATCCTCGGATCCTGAACCTAAACAACAGAGAGTTGGTTGGTTGCCTCTAGCAGGACTAGAGAAGGTTCCAATGTTGAGATCTAGAATTTTAAGGCTTTTTTTTTTTTGTCGTCGACGAAGAAAAGAAAATTAAAATTTTTGAAAACAAATTTTATTTAGCATTGAAAATGGTAGCTAAAGCTTAGGACGATGATTAACAGTAATTACATAACCGTCCCTAATTTCCTGCTCGATATTTTTATTCAAGAGGCAATTAACAAGACTAATTACCCAAATAACTTTAAGGATGCAGAACCTTAATCACCATGTTATGAAGCGATGTGGTCGGAATTTAAAAGGAAATTTTAATTTTAGGATAAAAACGTAAAACTCTGTGGTGTCATTTACGGCAACCGGTTCTCCCTCCATAAATGCGTTATACTGAGATGCAAATTTCAGAAGCGAGAACAATTGTACGCTATTGGTATTGTTGAGTATAGACCTGGAGGCAACCTTTTCTTTTTTGCAATTTGACATGAGTAAATTTCAAGTGTTCTTTTAATCTAAACAAAAGCGTTCGAATCTAGATTGTACACCCAACTTATCGATTACGATTCTCATAAGTTTAGGCGTAGCGTCCACATTCGGTCGCTTTTCAAAACACTCAAATATTGGAAATTTTACGCTGTGGTTGATAGTGTGGTAAATGTGGGACTTTTAAGTGAGAAGATATTTCTCACAAGAGGTATTGTGAGGTATTAAACGATCTTTTGTGTCGCATAGAGTCCAATTCTCTTAGCGTCATAAAAGCGTTTATATCCGACGCTTCTCATATAGTGAGAACGTTCTGGCAAAAGATATAGTTTAGTTCTTTAATTCGTGTGATTTCACGGCAAAATTTGACAAGAAAAATACGTTTTAAGCTTAACAAATCTCAATTTGCTGGATTTCCCAATTGTCTTTCAGGTCAATCAAAATTTCCCCGGGTCAACAACTGACCTTCCCAAAAACCTAATCCAATATACCAACTAAGACATCAGGTCTAGAGAAACATACTTAAAGGTCTTATCTAGCCAGGGTATCGAACTCGTGTCCAATCGGCTACATGCCGATTGCACTGAGAAAAAATAGGTTCTCTGAATAGTGTAAGAATGTATGTACTCACCTAATTGTGCTTGCGGGGGTTGAGTTTTGGCTCTTTGGTCCCGCCTCTCAACTGTCAATCAACTGGTGTACAGGTTCTTGAGCCTACTGGGCTCTATCATATCTACATTTGAAACTGTGTATGGTGTCAGCCTCCACCACATCACTTCCTAATGCATTCCATTTATTAACTACTCAGAAAGAATTTTTTCATTATCAAACGTCTCTGTGACTCATCTGGGTACTAAATTTCCACCTGTGTCCCTTTGTTCGTGTCCCACCTGTGCTGAAGAGTTTGTCTTTGTCCACCCTGTCAATTCCCCTGAGAATTTTGTAGGTGGTGTAGGAAGCTATGTGTTATAGCTTCAGTGCAACAACGGCTTTGCTGAATTGGGTTTGAATTAAAACTTTGTTTTGTCTTCATAGACAATATTGTTGACAATATTTTATTGTTGTTTATATTTTTAAGTAATATGGAAGGAAAGGTTAGAGGCACAAACCTTTCTGAATTTTCAGGTGACAAATGTGTACAATTAACTGAAGATCAGTGTATATTTGGAAGGTTAACCTGGTGTATTAGTGAAGTATGTGCAGCATTCAATAAATGTTAAGCAGATTCCTAAATACATTGAGTCTTTCTAATAAAGGAAATTAAATTTGGTACCAAGTTTCTCTGAATAAATTCAGAAGCGATAATAGGCAGGTTAAATGTCAAATAAAAATGATATGCTGACATCAACAGCAGCCTTCAGCCCTCGCAAGAAAATATTAAATTAATATTCAGAAAGACAC
This sequence comes from Procambarus clarkii, assembly GCF_040958095.1. Classification (NCBI taxonomy): domain Eukaryota; kingdom Metazoa; phylum Arthropoda; class Malacostraca; order Decapoda; family Cambaridae; genus Procambarus; species Procambarus clarkii. The sequence goes on from NC_091172.1 coordinate 21,315,663, forward strand.
TGCAGGGTCTTTTCTGAGAGACTTTTATTCAATTCTCCGAGGCTATGGGTTCGTACAATAACTGAAAACTCCTCACCCCTGAAGGATTCGAACCAAGACAGCCAGGGTTCCATGCACCTTAGCGTATCCAGTACTAAACCGCTAGATCACACTGGCTGTGCAAAAAGGTTGAAAGTTGAGAGACCCTTAACCCAACCCCCTTACAGCACTCGGTGGTAAATTTTAGTAACCCAACATGCGAGGTGATTCGATGAAATATCTGAACCCTAAAATTGACCACCGAGTGCTGTCGGGGGTTGGGTTAAGGGGCTCTCGACTTACAACCTTTTTGTACAGTCAGTGTGGTATAGCGGTATAGTACTGGATAATTCTATGCCTCTGACTAGTGTTCTACATCTTGGTTTAATTGGAAAAGGATTTCTCCAAGTGTCATCTTTGTTCTAGGTAAACTAAAAGAATTATTAACTGCAGAATGTATTACACTAATTCTAAATTTACGCAACGTATCGAACCTACTTGGTTCATTCTCAAGTTATGGGAATGTTGTTGTTATTTTAGATTCAGCTGCTCGGAACAAAGAGTTCAAGTAGCACGGGCTATGGTGAGCCCGTATTGGGACTGTACTGGGTGTATTGGATTTATACCATTATGAAGGTCAGGTACATCATACAAATAGGTACGGAGTACGGCGTAAAGTGGGAAAGAATAAGGCATAAATGGTTGTAGAATGGCTGGCGTAACTGGGGACAATACAACATAAAACAGGGAGGAAGCACATACAAATAATAATCAGGTTGCAAGTTTGTTGCAAATGTAACTTGATATCAATATGTAGCTGGAACCGGTAATGTGATTGATGCTGTAACTTGAAACGATAAAACCATCTGAAATGACCTTTCTTTTGGGTGGTTGATAGTGTCAGTGAAAGAAACTGAAGACATTTAATGTGTATTATGTTGTCATCCAGGCAGTTTGAGAAGAAGTTTAATGATCCTCAACGGAGTCTAACTAGCTTGATTACTTGATCCAACCCTAATGTCCCTAATGCCTGGAATAACTATACACAAACATATCTCTCCTTCCAGTTTCTTCTCTGGATTTTCAGCTTAGAATACCCTGTGTTGGATGGAATGTCGTTTAATATAAAAGTCTGACCGTTTGATCTGTATTAGTATTTTATTTATTATTTGTTACAAACGGAGATTAATTATGTGTTACAAATGCATTGTTTTTGTAATCGTTATTAAAGTAAAATTGCAATGTGCGGTTGGGTTTTCAGTCGAACCTTCAGACAAAGAAATAACAATGGCGTTGGGGGGTGGTAGCTTTCTACGTTCATCAGTGGTGATAATGCAGACACACACACACACACACACACACACACACACACACAAACGGACAGAGAGAAAGATCTAGGAGTTGATATCGCACCAATCCTGTCTCCTGAAGCCCACATTAAAAGAATATCATCTGCGGCATATGCGAGGCTGGCTAACATCAGAACAACCTTCAGGAACCTGTGTAAGGAATCATTCAGAATCTTGTATACCACATATGTAAGACCAGTCCTGGAGTATGTGGAAACTGAGTACCCACATGAGCCACAGGGGCGTTAGGAAGAACTTTTTCGGTCTCAGAGTAGTTAACAGATGGAATGCATTAGACAGTGATGTGGTGGAGGCTGACTCCATACACAGATTCAAATGTAGATATGATAGAGCCCAGTAGGCTCAGGAATCTGTACACCAGTTGATTGACAGTTGAGAGGTGGGACCAAAGAGCCAAACCTCAACCTCCGCAAGCACAAATAGGTGAGTACAAATAGGTGAGTACACAGAACACCACAAAGGAATATCATACCCAGTAGCCACCGCCGAAGCTGAGTGAAGCCAGATAAGAAGATTGAGGCTAGAGACGGCGAGATAGCAATGGAGATGGAGATAGAAATGGCAGTGAGAATGGGGATACAGATGCGAGATTTTGATAGCAATCGAGGCGGGGATTGGCCCTTGGATTATGATGGAGGCCGCAGATCGAGGTGGGGACACAGTCAGGTTATGTTGACGAATGGTGCAGGATGAGCGTAGAGGCTGCCAGATGAAGATGGAGGCTGGCTGAACAGAGGGGGAATAGTGTGATGCAGAGGGTGCCTGAGGCGAGGAGAATGGGTGACAACAGTGTGATAAAGAGGACGCAGGCAGCGAAGGAGATGGAGAGGTAAGCGTTCTAAAGATTGCCTAAGATTCCAGATCGATTAGAAGCAATAGTGAGATAAAGAATGTACCGTAAGCCATGGAATAGGAATTGTGGGAGAAGGTGGTTGTGGAATTAATACATACAACTAGGTAATTACAAGAATATTACATGGCGAAAGGTTGAAAATATAGACGGGAACATAGTTGAGGAATATGATGAAGTAAATCCGAAAATTACAGCAGGAGGTTGATAAAAATGGATAAGGGTACATGGAATATATCGATGAAAACAAAGGACGATAAATGAAGATCTACAACGAAGAAAAGCTAGAGAATAATGAAGCCACACACAGGAAGCGAGCGAAAATATGGAGAAATTAAAAGAATTAGAGAGAATATCGGAAATAATCATAGCAAAATGGCGGAGCTATATATGGGAAGGTTTAATTCATAGTAATGAGATTATAAAGCACAATGAGTGTGGCAATTTGAGAACCTTTGTTGCGAATCTCTAACGAGACGATATCTGTCTAAGGAGCTATTTAATTACACCAAACCAAATGACCTTATGTTGTGAAACTACAATATATTTCAATAAGGTAATTAGTTCTAACAGGCTGTCACTTTTCTCATAATGCAAATATCCAGAAGGGAAGGCTGATCAAATTTATCCGAAAATACAAAAATATAATTCTGGGATTTATTTGGGAAGTAGAGGGTAGGTATTTCCCTACCATGAATAACGTAATTAGTGTGTGGTGAATAGAGGGAAATTAGTATGCGTATAGCAAACCAGGCGACTCGAATCCTCATACAAGTAGACTTTTGTGTCCCTGTGAAACTTTATGATGGCGGGGAATATGTTCTAGTTTGCGGGAACGAACATTTTTTCAAGAGTGTAATTTTATATTGCGATGAAATAAAAACATCGGGTATTTAGTTACAAAATACAGTGAGCATGTTTGTGGTTTTTGTTTAATGGTGGGAGAATTTTGGTGATGGTTGTGGTGGTAATGGGGGTGTTGGGTGGTTATGTAGGTGATGGGAGTGGCAATGATGGTGTTGGACAGGATGGTGTATATCATGGCAGTGGAGATGACAGTGGTGATGGTGATAGAGCTGATATAATTCTTGAGATTATGGCAATGGAGTGTTGGTGATGTTTAGCGTTGGTGGCGATAATAATGGCGTTGGCGGTGTAGACGATGGCGTTGATGAAGAAGGAGGCGTTAATGATGGAGATGATGGTGTTCATGACGTAGTCGTTGGTATCGGTGGTGGAGATGAGTGTTGGTGATAAATGACTGGATTTAGGCACGAGATGAAGTTCGAGAATCTATAAATTACTCAGATATATAAATTTAGTTGGGAAAAATTGTAAATATCTACTGAGGCCTAAATACAGGTTATATATATATCGAGAAATAATTTAGTATATATCTCAGGATATGCATCGGATGACACTCACACCATATCTTAAGGACTAGAATCAAGGATTTGATAATCATAAACCCTTCAGCCCGGGAATTTGACGATGCTTAGATAGTGATAATTTGTTCTTATAGGCTGTTGCTGGCGTTGGCCTGCAGACTCACAAAATCACTACAATCCGGCTGAACCTTCTGCAGACATTTGTCAATCACATCTTGCAAACCTGTACTTTTGTTTCGGTTTCTTATACGTGTTGGGAGGAGGTTTAAGAACCTTGAGCCTCCAGTGTTCTCCGAGAGTGTTTCTGGCTTAGTTATTCTTCACTTGGTTTGTTCTAATGTAATGTGTTATTCTTGTGTGTTATTTTAGGGCTTCAATATCATTCTCGCAAAATATTAAGAGGTTAATGAGAGACAGTGTGGCAGAGTTAATTATGTTATTCTTTTGTTTTCTTAAGTGAAATTCTAGATGGTCTGCCACTTGTAGTGATTGTACCAAATATTATATATATATGGATACAATATACCATTTCTTGTAAATTTAGTTGTATATTTTATTGGAGAAAACCTTCCTGCTCCCCAGTATGCGCGTCACGAAACTCTTAAGATGTTCAGGTAATTTTGAGCTCACTGAGACGTGACATTTATGTGAGTTTTAAGTAATATGAGACTCTTCCCTGCTTTATAATTTTACACATACAACTTATATAAGAATTTATACTCTTCCCTGCTTTATAATTTTACACATACAACTTATATAAGAATTTATACTCTTCCCTATACGCTTCCTGTCAATGGTCACCCAACTTTTTTCCAGCTGAGAATTACTTGTTTTTTATATTGGTTTCGTTCGGCTTCATAAAATGTTATAATACATTTTCATGCACTTGAAACATCTGAGATTCGAACTCCGTTCTTAAAAGTACGTGACTGTTGAAATGCCATCCAAAGCATGGATGCTTATAATATATAAAATATTATATAAAATATATATTATATATTATATATATATATATATATATATATATATATATATATATATATATATATATATATATATATATATATATATATATATATATATATATATTATATATATATATATATATTTTATATATATATATATATATATATATATATATATATATATATATATATATATATATATATATATATAAATATATATATATAAATATATATATATATATATATATATATATATATATATATATATATATATATATATATATATATAATGCAAGGAAACATTTCACATTTTGAAGCCACGTTTCACTATATTTCATTAATGGGCGTAATGTTTAATTACGATTCATTGTGTTTCATTATTTAACCAGTTTTATCCAAGATTATAGAGGGCATTACACTGCTTGTAGTGACGTCACACTCCACTCGGCGTTCTCTTGGATAGGTCAAGGTTCGTTATGTAGTAATTAAGAGACGTAAACTTATATATAATTATGTTGAACATTTCGGTATATTTGTTGAGTGCATATTGCAATTAATGCTCTGAGCTCTTTGGCCGCGTGTTGAGCCTGCACATTTCACTGGTCCAAAGTACATTCAAAGACGTTTTTCCTTCATTATCCGCACAAGCAAATTGTTGCAAATTGCCGAGCTCTGTGTTGCAGATGATTGTATTTCCATTATCTAAGCCAGATGTTCAGTGCTGCATAAATCCAAGGGTCATAATCTCTTAATGATGAAGTTTAATTAACAGATAAGACAAAGAAGCCCACGTGCTCATTTCCTCATCATAAACTCAATTGTGGGATTATTTTTCTCACTGCGGACTTTAAGGAGTGTGATTCCCTGAACTCATCCTCCTGTATAGATACTTCTTTTTGTAAGTATATGGACCAACGTTCATACATTGACGTAAACGGCAGTTAAAAAGTATAATTTAGTACTATTCACTTTACAATCATGAAAAATCAAGCAAAAAAATCAAGCTTAAATATTCCTAGGCCCTAGTATAGCATATATGTACTATATTAGGCCTCGGATAGCGTGAAATAGGCCTAGGATGATTAAGTTAGGTTTTATTAGCAACATAAATACAAAACCTTTTCCGGTTTGTCGTAATTCAGTAGTTCCAAATTCTACGTAATGGGCAATTCGTAATTGCCCATCACGTCAATACGTGTGCGATGGTCCACAGCGTTACTAAAAGTTAGTAGAAGTATCTAAACTGAAGGATGGGCCTTAGTTCTCACCACAATGTATTGGTTCAGGGACTTGAAACTGTGTTGATCTTACCAACTGCAACCTGGATATTTAAATAGTTCTCTCCAGCTGTGCCGGGACCTTAAATGGTCCTCACCAGCTGTACTGGGACCTTAAATGGTCCACACCAGCTGTACCGAGATCTTAAATGGTCCACACCAGCTGTACCGAGACCTTAAATGGTCCTCACCAGCTGTACCGAGATCTTAAATGGTCCTCACCAGCAGTACCGAGACCTTAAATGGTTCTCTCCAGCTGTACCGGGACCTTAAATGGTCCTCACCAGCAGTACCGAGACCTTACTGGTCCTCACCAGCTGTACCGGGACCTTAAATGGTCCTCACCAGCTGTACCGAGACTTTAAATGGTCCTCACCAGCTGTACCGGGACCTTAAATGGTCCTCACCAGCTGTACCGAGACCTTAAACTGGTCTCACTGACGGTCATTTCCCTGTTAATTATAACTCTTCTTAATATGACCTTTAAAACAGAAACATGTGCAATCTCAGAAAAAAAGCTTCATAACGTTTGCCGTAACACAACGGTTTACGAAACTTTTGATAAAAGTTGATAAAATAAAGAGAAACGTTGTGGTTCATTTCTACGGTTATACTCCGTTTCAAAGGTATGATCTGTTTTTTCAAAGCATATTTACAATGGTTTATGCACCGTGACTGATGCGGAAAACATTTTCTTGATAACTGTAGCAAACTGTCGAACAATGTTCGAAAGTTTGAAAATATCAACGAAAATATCGAAAACAAAATATATATTTTCTTCTTATTACTCTTTTTTGGTATTATTTATATATATATATATATATATATATATATATATATATATATATATATATATATATATATATATATATATATATATATATATATATATATATATATATATATATATTTACATTAGTTGAACAATTAGAGTTTAAAGATTATATATCTCTTGAAGCTCCTCCGCTTCCGGACAGGAACCGAGGACGCAGCAAGCATTTCCCCTCTGGATCGCCACACTGAGGCGCTGAAACAAGCAACTGGCAGCCCTTGGGTCTCTGGTGACGTCAGTGAATTTTAGCTCAATTCCTTGAGAAATCCCAAGGCACTCTTGCCCCAGGGGCCATGCGTCTCAGACGCTATGGGAACAAAGGTGTATTGACCTTCCAAACGCCTGTATTTGACTGATTTTGGCATTTCTCTGTGATTAGCCGCCCCCACCTGCTTGATCAGCACCAAAGTGTATGTAGTGGTCAGCCAGGGTGGATACACATGTGTAGTCCCACACCAACTGTTTGCAAATTTTCTAGGGGTATACAGTGATGCCATCAGGACGAAGTGCGGGGGGGTCATCCTGGTTTTGGTCTCCTAGGATACGAGGTTCTCTCTCCGCTGGGCACCAAGCTGAGACGAGGCTCCTCTTGATGATGTCATTGACCTCGTTGTGTCTTGCATGCCAGCCCATGGATTTTCCGCAATGCAACCCATGCAGTCCATATTGGTCTGCTTCCACCCTGTTGCAAATACACTTGTATTCAGTGTGAATTGGGGCACCAAGGCGGAGGGCCACTGCTACACGAAGGGATTCTGGATCTAGCCGCGTTCCCATTGCCGACATGGGTACTGCCAGGAGGAAGTCTCCTGCATGGGGGGCTTGCACTGCTTTGAGGCGGGCTTTCTCCTTGTCTGATGTTGCGGCGCTGAGCATGGCATCAGCTACTTTTTCCACTAGAGGGTGGTCCCAGCCGGACTGTTTGTGTTGTTTTGTTGGCTCTATAATGGTTGCTGGGGCTGCAAGAACATCCCACTGATTTGAACATTCAGTGAAAACAAGATCGTGTATTCCTGCTGAATCCCTCAGGGGTTCAGGTAGTATATCTCTTACGAGGTCGTATTCATCTAGTTGTTCTTGCGGGGGATGAGCTCTGCTCTTTCGGCCCTCCTCTCAACTGTCAATCAATCAACTGTTACTAACTACTATTTACCCCTCCCCGCCCCCCCCCCCCACACAGGAAGCAGCTCCATAACAGCTGTGTAACTCCCAGGTATCTATTTACTGCTGGGTAACAGGGGCTTCAAGGTGAAAGGAAATTTTTCCCATATGTTTCTGCCTAGTCACGGAATCGATCCCGGGCCACAGAACTACGAGTGCTGCATGCTGTCTGCTCAGCTACCAGACCCCATCGAGCGATGCAGGGGAGGAGGAAAGGAAGGCTGGTAGAGCAATCTGGGAGGCTGTGCGGACACCAAGGCGTCCGCACTTTATATTTATATTTATTTATGCATTTATATTTATATTTATTTTTATATATACTGTATTATACCTACATTTTTTTATAAAATATTTTTATATATTTTCTAAATATATATTGTCTTAAATAGGTTTTTAGGTTTTTAAATATTTACTTTACTCAATATATACTGGATAGCTGGGTCAGTCCCCAGACCCTGAAGAAAATGTTTCCGTTTTTCTTTAAATATTCAAGATAAATCGAAGCATCGTTTGCATCTCTTTCTGCCTTCAGCATCGTTCCAGAGGGGAACAGCAGCAGATGATGAAACTAACAGATAAGTTTAAAAGTTTCTTTATATATATATATATATATATATATATATATATATATATATATATATATATATATATATATATATATATATAAACGATTAATTTTATATATATAATCCTCCACCACCATCTATCCACTAAATATCCTACCCATTTCTTTTATTCCCTCCCTTCCCTTCTGTCTAAATCCTCCCAACCATCTTCACCCCCTACAACACAACCGTCTCAACCCCCCCCCCCCGTCCCCATCCTATAGCTCGGGTCTCCGCCTTCATCACCAACACCACTGCCCCAGCATCAGAGGGCAGCCAGACTGTTCCTAGTCCTTTGAATGTGTCACTGCCCCTCTCTTGCCCCCCCTCCCCCCCCCTCCCCCCTCCCCCCCCCTCCCCCCCATTCCTGCTACACGAAGGGAACGTGGTAGGTGCTTCGTATTATTACGACCTGGGGAGGTGATTAGAAAGGCACCTGTGGAGAACAAGAAGCCAATTTTATTAACATAGTTTTTAAGTTGGAGGAAGGTATTATCACATGCACTCGTTTTGCAATGTTTGTGATACTGGTTAAAATATTTTCTTGTTGAATTTTCTTAATGTAGAATCTTACCACATTAGAAGAAAAGAATCTTTCTTTTCTTAATATATGTTAATAGCTTCTCTTTGTGACGGCCGTAGACGTCGATCAAGCGAGTTCAGCGGCCTTTCTTAATACAGGTATATAAAAGATATCCTTCAGCATCTGCACTGATCTGAAATGGAACCGTTTACTGGTTCAAGTGATCCTTCACACAAAACATCTTCAGAGCTGGAGATTTCAAGTATTAGCAAAAGCCTCCTTCTGCATCTTCCCTAAAATAAACTTAATCTATTGATCTCTTCGTCGGCTGATTAAACTAAATTGCCAGCCGCTTCCCTACTGAAGCCATCTAAACCTTTAATTCAACATATTTACCCCAATTACTGTATAACGTCTAAATCAAACTGAAAGAATTTTAGAACTTCCCTAGATCTTTATCAAATTGAAATTCTCGTAGCATTCTTATTTCCAGGATATATGAGATAATATTTCTCATATATCCAGATGAGACTCATATACCCAGATGCATAATTATTAAGCGAAAATCAAATCATCATAAGAAGGCCTCAACTCTTGATAAAAATACATAATCCTCTGCAGCGCTGATCTTATTTAATTAAAGTTCCAGACTCCTGCGTCTTGGGAAGAGGAGACAGGTGACAGCATTCCAGACTCCTGCGTCTTGGGAAGAGGAGACAGACGAGGATCATTCAGTCGACACCTACAATCGGGAACTTCAACTGCCAAAAAGGGGGATTACAAGAAATTCATCACATTCCTTGTAAAATCTGGAATATGCCTCGTAAGTTTCTTTAATCTTTTGGTAATGGCTACAGCTGTTTTAATTTCTACGACTCTTAAAGTATGACTTATTAAAGTATGATTACTATAGTTATGCTTAATGTGACGATTTATTATGCATCATGAATACTGAATATAGGATACATAGATTGGAATACAATGTCCTAATCTTCCAGGTAGTTATTTTTCTCATAATTAAATAAAATCTTAATTTATGAGTGGTATATATATATATATATATATATATATATATATATATATATATATATATATATATATATATATATATATATATATATATATATATAAATATATATATATATATATATATATATATATATATATATATATATATATATATATATATATATATATATATATATATATATATATATATATATATATATATATTAGTATATTTTGGTAGCAGTCTTTCCTGTAGACATATATTATTAAATATGACCGAAAAAGTAAGATTAATAATTCTAACGCGAATTTTCTCAATCTTTCGTACATTTCGTTTCACTGTTGGAGGTAAATCGAAAATCAATTCTCCAAAATTCATTTTTATTTCTAGTCTGACGCGACACGAGCGCGTTTCGTAAAACTTATTACATTTTCAAAGACTTTAGTTCACAAATACACAACTGAATAGAACTTACGCATCTCCGATTTTTATATCTACATTTGAGTGAGGTGGAAGGGGTGATGTGGCATTAACACAAGACAGAACAAGATGTGGTATTAATAGGGTATTAATTTCATCAACACAAGACAGAACAAGAGTATTAATAGGGTATTAATTTCATCAACACAAGACAGAACACGAAACAATGGATATTGAATAGAAGTGTTTATAGAAAGCCTATTGGTCCATATTTCTTGATGCTTCTATATTGGAGCGGAGTCTTGAGGTGGGTAGAATATAGTTGTGCAATAAATGGCTGTTGATTGCTGGTGTTGACTTCTTGATGTGTAGTGCCTCGCAAACGTCAAGCCGCCTACTATCGCTGTATCTATCGATGATTTCTGTGTTGTTTACTAGGATTTCTCTGGCGATGGTTTGGTTGTGGGAAGAGATTATATGTTCCTTAATGGAGCCCTGTTGCTTATGCATCGTTAAACGCCTAGAAAGAGATGTTGTCTTGCCTATATACTGGGTTTTTTGGAGCTTACAGTCCCCAAGTCACCAAGTTACAGTCACCTCACTCAAATGTAGATATAAAATCGGAGATGCGTAAGTTCTATTCAGTTGTGTATTTGTGAACTAAAGTCTTTGAAAATGTAATAAGTTTTACGAAACGCGCTCGTGTCGCGTCAGACTAGAAATAAAAATGAATTTTGGAGAATTGATTTTTGATTTACCTCCAACAGTGAAACGAAATGTACGAAAGATTGAGAAAATTCGTGTTAGAATTATTAATCTTACTTTTTCGGTCATATTTAATAATATATATATATATATATATATATATATATATATATATATATATATATATATATATATATATATATATATATATATATATATATATATATAAATGTATGTATATTTACAATTGTGAAGTAAAAACCTTGGTTCATGGCATACTCCCCAGTGCCACATACTCTCCCCAGTGCCACATACTTCCCAGTGCCACATACTCCCAGTGCCATGTGCTCCCAGAAGTTGAGTGAACACATACGTGGCACAACTTTCTGGTCGTGAAGCCATTACAGTGAAGACAAAAATAGCCGCCATGCATATTTAGCTATTAAAGGCTGACAAAACTTCTACAGAGGCTAATAGACAATTATGAATGATAAACTCTATCTTGCAATGTAAACAATGATTTTATTGAAACACGTTTGCATGGCTAATGTGATTTACACTGACAAAGTCAGGCTTTTTGGCCCAACGGAAATGTTCCCTGACTTTTGTTATCGGGGAGTTTTTGGCCCACGGCCAGGGTGGAAGTTTTTCACTTGGCCAGGGGGAGAGTTTGGCCCCACGACCAGGGTGGAAGTGTTTTACTCGGCCCGGGGGAGAGTTTGGCCCACTGCTAGGGTGGAAGTTTTACGCTCGGCCAGGGTGAGAGTTTGGCCCACGGCCAGAGTTTGGCCCATGGGACAAGGCGAGAGTCAGACTATACTGGGAATGCTGCCATACCAGGCGAGAAACAGTCAATTCACACCTGAAGTATCTGATTTGTCATACATGGAGTTTAAGGTAATTCACACATTGAGTACTTGGCAATTTACTGCAATAAAAACAGATACTTCACACCCGGAGTACCAGGTAATTCACACTTGAATTACAATTTAATTGTGAAATATAGATAATATTCCTTTCATAATAAAACTCAGTTTGTATCTGTAAATGGGTGAAAACTGTCTGTGAGGATTTTAATTTCAATAATAATATTAGTCCACTTATACGAAAATATATACAATTCTTCAAAGTGAATTTTAAAACATTTACACTTAATACCAGCTAAAAAAAAATTAACTATATTTTGATACATTTTTTATGATCAATGTCGGGCAATTATCACGGCAAGCGTAAATTATTTTTCAGTCACATTAACGAATTTGCGTCGCCAATATTATGCAGTATGCGCCAAAATTTTGTCAGTGTTGATGGAAACGTTAGCGAATGAATACTGTCAACATCAGCCTGTTTTAAATAACAATATCACACAAATAATAACCGCAATTTCAAAGCAGTTTAATATCCCTACCAACCAATTTTCATGACAGCGTTTAGCCAATTTGCACTGGCACGAGTAGCAAACTAACACCATCGTCGATAGCAACGATTCATATCTATTTCACACATTACGTTATTAAGAGCATTATTTGTATATACAATAACAACAATAATTTAACAGCCAGCCGAGTATTGCAGCAAAAAAAAAAAAATATATCAACTTTGCTGGTAACTTGCCCCCAGTAACACATTAGCCTGGCAATGCTGCCAGAACATGGCGCATATCACAGCAACCAGCCAGGCACCACAACAATCGTCTTTATATATATATATATATATATATATATATATATATATATATATATATATATATATATATATATATATATATAAACAAAATTTTTAATTGTAGGAACATAAGCTAGGGCTCCCTAGCTTATCCTTACCCTCCCTTATCCTTACCTTAAGCTCCCAGTTTATCCTTACCCTCTCATCCCATCTCACGATCCAAACATGTATGAAATACGTATATAATAATCTCCGAACTGGAGGAATGAAGGGATAAGGGAAGGCAAGATTGACGAAATATGATAAAAAGTAAATTGTCAGGAGTAATGAACAGTAGAACGAGAGGAGATAATTCGAAACTGGCGACACATTCACAAACATTTAAAAAGGAACTGGTTAAGAGTTGTAAATAGATGGAACTGACTACATGACGATGTTACTGAAGCTATTTCAACACGCAGATTTAAATGTGAATATTATGAAGAAAATAAGTTAAATGAGTCAAAGTGTACTGAAAAACTGATGGTTGAAAAAGCTTGCCCTTGTACGACCGTCACACACACACACACACACACACACACACACACACACACACACACACACACACACACACACACACACACACACACACACACACACACACACACACACACACACACACACACACACACACACACCACACCATACCAGCGGCATGCCACCAGGCTCGTCCCGGAACTGAGAGGATTGAGCTACGAGGAAAGTCTAAAGGAGCTGAACCTCACATCCCTGGAAAACAGAAGAGTAAGGGGAGACATGATAACCACCTACAAAATTCTCAGGGGAATTGACAGGGTGGACAAAGACAAACTCTTCAGCACGGGTGGGACACGAACAAGGGGACACAGGTGGAAACTTAGTACCCAGATGAGCCACAGAGACGTTAGAAAGAATTTTTTCAGTGTCAGATTAGTTAATAAATGGAATGCACTAGGAAGTGATGTGGTGGAGGCTGACTCCATACACAGTTTCAAATGTAGATATGATAGAGCCCAGTAGGCTCAGGAATCTGTACACCAGTTGATTGACAGTTGAGAGGCGGGACTAAAGAGCCAAAGCTCAACCATCGCAAGCAGAATTAGGTGAGTACACACAGTCAATCTAGTTGATTGACGGTTGAGAGGCGGGACCAAAGAGCCAGAGCTCAACCCCCGCAAACACAACTAGGTGAGTACAACTAGGTGAGTACACACACACACACACACACACACACACACACACACACACACACACACACACACACACACACACACACACACACACACACACACACACACACACACACACACACACACACACACACACACACACTTACACACATAAGCTAGCACACGAAATTTCATGTGGTTAAAAATACTTCTTACCCCTCATACCAATTGCAATATCTAGCAATATCTAGGGAATTCTGCAACGAGGCTAGCTCTTACTGTAATTGGCACTTGCAAAATTGCAGTATCAACATACTTTTGTGCATTTCAAGCGGTGCAAAGCCCTCCAATCGTAGGAATGAGAAATTGTTACGTAGGCATTACAGGTGTTGTTAAACGTAGTGTTTTTCATGTATCGGCGAGGCGTTCATGAGCGTTACAGGTGATTGCGAAGCACTTTATGTGTTATGTGTCGCGTTGCGTTGGTAGTGCAGGTTACAGTATGATACACAAGGCATTCCATTGCTGGTGCTGATGCTCTATAAGGATTCCAGGCGCTCAACAAGGGTTTCAGGTGCTCAGTAAGGGTTCAATATACTCAACAAGGGTTTCAGGTGCTCAGTAAGGGTTCAATATACTCAGCAAGGGTTCCAGGTGCTCAGTAAGGGTTCAGTATACTCAACAAGGGTTCCAGGTGCTTAGTAAGGGTTCAATATACTCAATAAGGGTTTCAGGTGCTCAGTAAGGGTTCAATATACTCAACAAGGGTTTCAGGGGCTCAGTAGGGGTTCCATGAACCCAAAAAGAGTTGAACGTTTTCAATAAGGGTTCAAGTGCTCTATATGAGTTGCAGGTGCTCAATAAGGTATAATAAGAGCTTTAAGTGTTTTCTAACGCTGCATACAAGTACTTGGACTAGACAGCTAAAGAGTAGGCATGTAAGGTGGTAAGCAGGTAAAGGGGTAAGCAGATAGATGGTAGGCAGCTAAGGGGATGGGGGGCGGGGGATTTAGCAGATATTGGGGTTGGCCGGTGAGGGAGTAAGTAGGTAAGGTGGGAGGAACATGGGGATAGGCAGGTAAAGAGTTTTTCAAGTAGGTGAGTGTAGAAGCAGGTGAGTGTAGAAGCAGGTGAGTGTAGAAGCAGGTAAGTGTAGAAGCAGATCCAACTACTTTAATCATGGA
Source organism: Procambarus clarkii (assembly GCF_040958095.1). NCBI lineage: Eukaryota > Metazoa > Arthropoda > Malacostraca > Decapoda > Cambaridae > Procambarus > Procambarus clarkii. Next base: position 21,330,822 of record NC_091172.1, read on the forward strand.
AGGAACCCTTCATAATTATTTTCCTGGGATGAAGGAGATGGGCCAAGGTTAGATGGCGCCCAGGCGCTGCTCCTGCTGCCTGACACGCGGCCTAGCACCCACAGACAAATAATGGATAAGTTCATTCAGTTCCCCTGATGTTTAATTTCCCAGGAGAACCAGCTTCCACTGGGTACGACCTGCGCTGTCTTGGCTGCCTCTCCTTCCCTCTTCTTCACCCCCACAATCCTCCTTCTAAACTTCATCTTCTTTCTTCTCTCATTCTCTCTCCTCTCCTTAATTTGTTTTCCCTTCTACCCCTCTCTACCTGTCCTTTCTCCCTCAATTACTCAGTGTGCCTCCCTCTCTCCCATTTCACTTCACACATCTCTTTCTCCCACTCACTATCCTTCTCTCCCTGCCTCCTATGTCTCTATAATGCAACACTGCATCACTTAAACAACAAATAAAACTGCAAACAAACATGGTGTTCCAGAGATGAAACACAAGAACACAAACAGTGACGTACTGCAGCCTTTTGAAATTACATATTTATATGCCTGGGGTGTTGGTGGTGTGGTGCTGGTGTGGTGCTGGTGTGGTGGTGGTGGTGTGGTGGTGTTGTGGTGGTGTGGTGCTGATGTGGTGGTGGTGGTGTGGTGGTGTGGTGGTGGTGTGGTGGTGGTGTGGTGGTGTTGTGGTGTTGTGGTGGTGGTGTGGTGCTGGTGTGGTGCTGGTGTGGTGGTGGTGGTGTGGTGCTGGTGTGGTGCTGGTGTGGTGGTGGTGGTGGTGTGGTGGTGGTCTGGTGCTGGTGTGGTGGTGGTGGTGTGGTGGTGGTCTGGTGCTGGTGTGGTGGTGTTGTGGTGGTGTGGTGGTGGTCTGGTGCTGGTGTGGTGGTGTTGTGGTGGTGATGTGGTGGGGTGGCGGTGTACTTACCTAGTTGTACTCACGTAGTTTTGCTTGCGGGAGTTGAGCTCTGGCTCTTTGGTTCCGCCTGTTAACAGCCAATGCACTGGTGTACAGGTTCCTGAACTTACTGGGCTCTATCATATCTCCATTTGAAACTGTGTATGGAGTCAGCCTCCACAACATCACTGCCTAATGCATTCCATCTGTTAATTACTCTGGCACTGAAAAAAGTCCTTTATAATGTCTCTGTGGCTCATTTGGGTACCAAGTTTCCACCTGTGTCCCCTTGTTCGCGTACCCCCTGTGTTAAACAATTTATCGTTATCTACCCTGTTGATTCCTGTTAGAATTTTGTAGGGAGTGGTCAAGTCTCCCCGAACTCTCCTGTCTTCCAGCGACGTTAGGTGCACTTCACGCAGCCTTTCCTCGTAACTCATGCCTCTTAGTTCTGGGACTAGCCTAGTGGCATACCTCTGTGCTTGACAAGGTATGGGCTCCATGCCGGAGCAGCGAACTCCAGGATTAATCTTATATATGTGGTATACAAGGTTCTCAATGATTCCTTACACAGGTTCCTGAAGGCAGTTCTGATGTTAGCCAGCTTCGCATTCGCTGCAGAGGTATTTTTTTTTTATATGGGCTTCAGGAGACAGGTTTGGTGTGATATCAACTCCTAGATCCTTCTCTCTGTCCGTTTCATGAAGGACTTCTTCTCTCATTCTGTATCCTGTGTCTGGCCTCCTGTTTCCACTGCTTAGTTTCATTACCTTACATTTACGCGGGTTGAACTCGGGTGGTAGTGGTGAATTGGTGCATTGTGGTGGCGGTGTGGTGGTATGTTGTGGTGGTGGTCTGGTGGTGGTGCGGTGGCGGTGTATTCACCTAGTTGTGCTTGCAGGGGTTGAGCTCTGCTCTTTCGGCCCGCCTCTCAACTGTCAATCAATCATCCGTTATTAACTAATAACTAAAAAAAAATTCACACACACACACAGGAAGCAGCCTGTAACAGCTGTCTAACTCCCAGGTACCTATATACTGCTAGGCAAACAAGTGCATCAGGGTGAAAGAAACTCTGCCCATTTGTTTCCGCCATCGCTGGGAATCGATCCCCGGACCCTAGAATTACGAATCCCGAGCGCTGTCCACTCAGCTACCAGACCCCTACGTGTGTGTGCATAGCTGCTCGTCCATCCTTGCCACTGGAAGAAGGTAATCTCCGGGTGAATCTTTAGGTCTGGGAGCCAAGCTCATGAAGGTCCATATAGTACAAGAGAAATTAAGCGAGAGAGCGTAACTTTTTTTCTCGTTAACTTATGTAAGACTTTCTGTCCATGCCCACTTCTTTCTCAATCTACTGACTTGGGAATTATATTAGGAGGTTATATATCCTTAAATCTACAAGCAATACATAGCAGATCAGCAAAGTAATAAGCATCAGCTATGCATACTAAGCAGAATACGTGGCGTTATCCGAAACAAAGAGACAAACGGAGGGTGTAAGTCGCATGCGAGGCGGATCCACCAACAAGAACATCAACACAGAGGCCAGACTAACAACTCTGATCCCCTCAGGTTGAGGCAATAGCAGTGGAAGGGATGGAATAGTTGCTTGATGACGCCGCGGGAACTGGAAGATGTTGTTTATTCCCAAATGGCTGGAGACTTGCAATTTGCAATCCCTGGATGTGAGAGGTAGGGTAGGATACCTGGATGTTTAGGAAGGAGAAAGAGTCTAGTCTGTACGAAACTGGGGGGAAGATACCTCGTCTCTAACAATACCAACACACACTCCTCGTCGTCACTAACAACACCCACACACACACACTCCTCGTCACTAACAATACCCACACACACACACTCCTCGTCACTAACAATACCCACACACACACACCTCGTCGTCACTAACAACACCCACACACACACACACTCCTCGTCACTAACAATACCCACACGCACTCCTCGTTGTCTCTAACAATGCAAACACACACCTTGTCGTCACTAACAATACCCACACACACCTTGTCGTCTCTAACAATACCCACACACACACCTCGTCGTCTCTAACAATACCCACACACACACCTCGTCGTCTCTAACAATACCCAAACACACACACCTCGTCTTCACTAACAATACCCACACACACACCTCGTCGTCTCTAACAATACCCAAACACACACACCTCGTCTTCACTAACAATACCCAAACACACACACCTCGTCTTCACTAACAATACCCACACACACACCTCGTCTTCACTAACAATACCCACACACACACCTCGTCTTCACTAACAATACCCACACACACACCTCGTCTTCACTAACAATACCCACACACACACACCTCGTCTTCACTAACAATACCCACACACACCTCGTCATCACTAACAATACCCACACACACACACCTCGTCTTCACTAACAATACCCACACACACACACCTCGTCGTCTCTAACAATACCCAAACACACACACCTCGTCTTCACTAACAATACCCACACACACCTCGTCTTCACTAACAATACCCACACACACACACCTCGTCTTCACTAACAATACCCACACACACACACCTCGTCGTCCCTAACAATACCTAAACACACACACCTCGTCTTCACTAACAATACCCACACACACACCTCGTCTTCACTAACAATACCCACACACACACACACTTTTCGTCACTAACAATACCCACACACACACACTCTTCGTCACTAACAATACCCACACACACACACCTCGTCGTCACTTCCGAATTATCTCTCTCCTAAATTGTAATATAAGTAATTTGTGTGAAAAAAGGGGGAGTGGATGTATGTTTTAAAATTTAATTTTCGCTTTAATTTCGGGGCGGAAACGACAGAGATACGGTCGATTTTCATAAATTTCCATGTTTCAAAATTCAAATGAGGGTTCAATGCTCGCGTGAAAAATATATTTCATATATCACAAGTACTTTTAAATATGATTTATAACATATTTTAAATATAAGTGAAAATAAGGACGAGAAATTAACAGGGGTCAGCGAGAGCACATGATGCATCAATGTGTATGATATTGCAAAATTAATAACGTAGTTCAAAAAGTATATTGCAGAATTTATTTTGCATTGCAGGATGTATATATAATGTAGGAACTATATTGTACAGCAGGATTTACATTTTACTGCTTTAAGAATATTATATGGCAGGATGGTTATTTTAATATAGGATATAGATTATATTTCAGGTTTGGCATAGTATTCAAAAATGTATATTGTATTGCAGGATGCATATTGAATCGCACGATGTTTATTGTACTGAAAGTTGTATATGACATATGAAGTTGTATAATAAATGCAAAGTCGTATATGGTATTAAAAGCTGTATATATTATTGAAAGTTATATAGGGTATTGTAATATTATGTACTTATCAAAGAGTCTTCTTCATTTAATACAATAATAATGCTTTAGTAAAAAAAAAACTGATACCAAAACATGGTGTATCTCAGTGCCTGCAATTCGCAATACAAATTTACGTTTATCGATGATTGAGAATGTGTCACAGAAGCTAGCAACATAGCGAACAAATCCACAAGGGCCGTGACGAGGATTCGAACCTGCGTCCGGGAGCATCCCAGACGCTGCCTTAATCGACTGAGCTACGACATGGTCATAGAAACTATGACCATGCCGTTGTTTCTATGACCATGTCGTAATTCTAACTTTGCCCGATGGCTAAATTAGAAACACAGCCATCGGGCCTCAGTCTATGACCAACCGCAACATCCACATGCCGCGTCAAAAACATTACGATTTATACAATACAATACAATACAATTTTATTTAGGTAAGGTACATACATACAATAAATATTTACAAGGACTGTTTAACTTATAGGTATAGCTAGTACATACAATGCCTAAAGCCACTATTACGCAAAGCGTTTCGGGCATAAAACATTATCTACAACATCGTTCTGTATAAACAGCATCATTCTACATCAACAATATCGTAGTGCATCGTCACAATCGTCCTGCATCAGCGACATCGTATTGTATCATCAACATCAACAACATCGTACTGCATCTCAGACTGTGCCTTACTATTTACACTACACCAGTCGCCAATTGCGATTTTCTCCAATTAGATTTAGTACATTTTTTTACATATGTGGTTCTTGATGCTGTATTTTTATATAGCTACGCACTTTAGGGGTTAAATGTACATTTTATAAGAAGTTTATTAGGCGATTATTTAAAAATCAAATCTGATAAAAGCAGAGTGATGCTTTCCGTCTACTCTGACCACCTGACATTAAACTGCACCTTGACCAGACCACACACTTAGAAGGTGAAGGGATGATGACGTTTCGGTCCGTCCTGGACCATTCTCACAAATCATCTTGAGAATGGTCCAGGACGGACCGAAACGTCGTCGTCCTTTCACCTTCTAGTGTGTGGTCTGGTCAACATACTTTAGCCACGTTATTGTGACTCATCGCCTGCAAACTACACCTCCCTCTGGATGCTATGGACAACAACGTCTAAATTGTGAGGCAAATAATTACACAGCTACTTAAATCATACGTGTCATCATTAAATCACTTAAATCATTAAATCTTTCTCACACAAAATAGTATCCGTGTGGTCAATGTTCGCACGTTTTAGTTAGGGAAAAGTAAGTAAAATTCAACATTCAGAAGGCGGTGCATCTCCCCAAGGAGGATTCTCGTGCAGCATAATACATAGGAGTCTGCTAAATGTCTGGGAACTTGATTGAAAAGGCAATGAAAATCAAGATAAGTAAATGTTTTTTGGGAGAACATTTTTTCTATTTTTGCCTAATGTGGCCCAGAATATAACGAACACCTACTTATATTAAGTTTAATTAAATTATTTAATTTCTTTCAAGTTAGCTTATCGTTATTAGTCAAAGCTAAAAATAAATTTACTATCAAAAACCGAAATTTTCCTCAGAAGGATATGATATATATGCAGACGACGAGTCACAATAACGTGGCAGAAGATATGATGACCAAACCACACCCTAGAAAATAGAGAAACGTCGTAGCCGTGTAATCATTACACGATTTAATCATGATATAATAAATGCTTTCGAACACTCACTGATGCATTCACATTCGTATTTAATTGTCATTGTTTTCTCATCCAGGTGCATCGCTTTCCTTTATCTGTTTAAAGGTAACATGTAAACAAAAATTTACATGCACGAATGCAAGTAAATCCAGAAATAAAGTGAATGAATTTGATTTACCAAACAATGTTTGCACTTTGCAGCACAATGAAAGAGACACACGAGGCTTGAGACTTACAAAGCAGGATTCCCAACTGGTTAAAGTCTTC
>NC_091172.1:21342060-21384560 GCF_040958095.1 Procambarus clarkii
AGTAAAATGTCTTTGTATCTGGCAAGACATCAAAGCAAAAGAGCTTAAGGTTTTATATTTTGATAAGGAAGCAGAAGGAGTCAGTGTGGACCAAGACAACAGGTGTGTACAGATGATCGCTTCCTTAAGTCCGTTGTCACGCCTCGAGGTTTCACTGATCATTGCTCTCAACATATTAAGTTTTAGTGAAAAGAAAAAAGAAGGCATATAACCACCTCAATTACAAATTCTTTTTATCAAATTCTATGTCTCAATTTTAGTTACATAATTTGTCTTTTATTTTTCCTTGACAGTAAACTGCATACATCCATAGCTATTATTATTCCGCCTGTCTACAAACCCATCCCTCCAGATGTATATAAATTTATATAGTTGTCAATCCCTGCAGATCTATATAAATATCTCAATCCCTCCAGATCTATATAAATATATCAATCCCTTCAGATCTATATAAATATCTCAATCCCTGCAGATCTATATAAATATCTCAATCCCTTCAGATCTATATAAATATATCAATCCCTTCAGATCTATATAAATATCTCAATCCCTGCAGATCTATATAAATTTCTTCATCAATATCAACCACATGGACTAGTTGGTGCAGTGACTGCCTCACTTATTACAGGTCTGCGTTCGATCCCCAAAAATCACAAGGTGATGAATACCATTCCTTCACACCAATCCACCCCAGCTCATGGTCCTTATATCCCTTCCTAGTGACATACAGTGGTAATGACTTAGCACTTCCTCCTCATGATTACCGTACCATCTCAACAACAAAATATAGATATAATACTTTGCGAGCCTTATATCCAATATCCTGTTTATTATGATACATTTAGCCTATTAAGCCGGTAGCGAAGTATGTTACAATGACTTCCATGAGCAACAACAGGCTTAGTAAGACTGTAATCCCCCTCTTCCGGAACAGTTGAAAGAGTTGTTCGTAACTCGGATTAAACGGAGGACGAACCGTAAAGTCTGGGAACCCTACGAGCCAGAGGAAGGAAGGAAGGAACGCCTGCGACTAGAAGTGACTGGGAGCTGAAACAAAACACAGGCGACCATACATACCTTAAAGAGGAAGACATACAGGCAACTTTACGTACCTGGAATAGAGGAAAAACATCATGGATGAATCACATACAACATTTTAAAATATAGAGTAGCATATAATTAAATTAATCGTTAACCTTTTTTTGGGTACACGTACCGGAGATTCACTCAGAATGAAATGACGATGACGTGATGTATCTATGAGAAAATCTCTTGAGCAGGAGCAGTGGAATCGAACCTGCGTCCTGGGGGTCATTCCAGACGTGCGTTCTATTCCATGGACAAAGATGTGCTGAAACGTTGCACAACTTGGAGTCTGGCTCGAACTCGCAAGGAATTTGGAGCTGCCAAACTGATACCGAATCCAATTCTTGCGAGTTACTCAATTACGTACTTGGGTGCACGTAGTTGACTCCTCTCCACCAAATGCTCCGGTCAAATGCACAATGAAATCTTGTCATTTTGTCCGTGGGTAAGTTATGCGTCCCAGGACGCTGGTTCGATTCCAACATCATGCACCAAGGATTTTCTCAAGCCAAGATTGTTTTAAAATAAGGGAGAGATAGATAGAGAGAGAGAGAGAGAGAGAGAGAGAGAGAGAGAGAGAGAGAGAGAGAGAGAGAGAGAGAGAGAGAGAGAGAGAGAGAGAGAGAGAGAGAGAGAGAGAGAGAGAGAGAGAGAGAGAGAGAGAGAGAGAGAGAGAGAGAGAGAGTGAGCGGATAGTGACAGCTTCACCCACAGAGATGACGCTTACGGAGGATGGAGCATTTTAATGTGTGGCAGCTTAAGGGAGTGGGAGGTGGTGGGTGGCGTAGCATCTCCACGTGGTGGAGGGGGTCGCTGCTTCACCTGCCCCATGCCCAAGAAACAGCCTTTCAGGGAAGAGTGGGGGGAGGCAGTTTTTGGCAAGGGGAGACAGCTTCACATTAGGTAAGAGCTTAATATATTGACATGAAGGGAACCGTTACATACGAGGAGAACCCACTTCATATGAAGAGGGCAACGTCACATGAACGGTTAGCTTCACATGAAGAGGGCCGCATCAGAAGAAAGGGCGCAGCTTCACATTAGAAGACAGCTTTACACTAGGAGCCAGCTTCACATGGGTAAGCCACGGCGTGACGCAAGGCTGTACCATGATATACTTCAGCATAAGCCTCTACTCTGCTACACAACTTGGCGGCCGTAGCCATCAACTAATTTAACTCTGCTTTGGAGGAACTTGACTGAAGCAGCTTGGATTACAAGTTACTAAGTGAAGGAGGGAGGGAGGCATTAAGGGAGGCATTGAGGGAGAGAATGAGGGAGGAAGGAAGGGAGGGAGTGAGAGAGGGAGTGAGGGAAGGCGGGAGAGGACATGATGTGGAGGAAGTGTTAATACATGCGAAAATGCGAGGATTAATACTTGTTAGATAGGTACTGGTATTACATGTATTGCAGGGAGAGAAGAATTATACATAAATGCAGGTTGGCAGAGAGGAGCTATACATGGTAGGGGCGGGAAGGGTAATACATGAGGTAGAGTTTATACACCGTAAGGTGAGATAAATTATACATGAGAGGGAGAGAGGAAGTATGGAATGATAAGGTGGCCGGATAATATATAAAAAGAATGAAGGGATGATGCATGGGAGATGGGATGGCGAGGTAAAATATACGACTGAAAGAAAAAGAGCACATGTGAGAGAAAAGAAGAGAACTTGGGAGGGGGTTACAGGGAGAGAGAGAGGGATAAAGTACAAAGCAGTATCCAGGAACAGAACAAGAAAATGATGGTAGGTGGAAACTATAGCAGAGTATGATCAGGGGGACGGGTGAAGTGGGAGTCTCAAGTGGGAGTCTGAAGGAGGACGGTGCAAGCAGGAGGCTGTAGGTGGAGGGTGAAGTATTAGGCTGAAGTGGGAGTCGGCCCATACGACCCTCAAGCTGGCTTCAACAACTAATGACACCAATGAAGTTGAACATTTGGATGGTTTTTCCGTAGATTTGTAATTGATCATTCAGCTGTTCATCACAAAGTACCCACAACGTTGCCACACCGTCACATTAAAGTAAAAATAATGTGTTTACGTTATGTGTTTGCTGGGTGCACATATGGCACGCTTTGAGAGGGAGGGTGAACAGGAGTGAGGGAGGGACTGAGGGAAAACAGGAGTGTAGGAGGTAAAGAGAGAGAATGGAAGTGAGGGAGGGAGGGAGAGAGACAGAATGGAATTGAAGGAGATAGGGAGAGAGAGAGAGAGAACGGGAGTGAGGAAGGGAGGGCGAGAGAATGGAAGTGAGGGAGGGAGAATGGGATGCAGAAACAGAGAAAAGGCAGGAGAGAGATATAGGGAATGCGGAGGAGTTAGAGAAAACGGGTGGGAGGAAATGAGATAGAGAGAACAGGAATGAGGGAGGAAGCGAGGGAACGGGATGAAAGGAGGAAGAGATAAAGCGAAAGAGAGTGATAGAAAGAACACGAGGAAGACAGAGAATGGTTGGGAATGAGGGAAAGAGGAAGAAGAAGAAAGACCTAGAGAGTGACGGAGACCCAAGCCAGTATCCAGGCCAGTACCCCGGCCTGTACCCAGTCCTGTACCCTGGCCAGTACCCAATCCAGTCTATTTATAATCACAAGCGCCGCCGTCAAGAAAGCCCATCACCAATGACCCGCCAACAACACCTCACCACACAGTTGGGCTCTGTTCTGTACTATTCCCCAACACAGTCTCTTTCTCCCTCTCTCTCTCTCTCTCTTCTCACTCCCTTCCTAACCCCACCAAATAACCCCCTACCCCTTCTCCCTCCTTGAGACCTCTCCTCTCCTCTGCCCACATCACTTCTAATCTCACCTCTCACCGTGATCGACAAGGACTCTCTTCACACACCTTCCCTGGGCGGCTTTCGTCCCGGGCGTGACACTACAGCAGACAGACGGCGAGGCGCTGGAGACACAGTCCGGCCAGAATTAAGATGCCACACGGTGGTGGGTGAGAGTGTTTACTTAGCGTAAGGTGACGCGGTGAGGAGAGTGAGGTGGGTGTGGAGAGAGAAAGCTGTTTGGATATAATGACAAATAGAAGTAAAACTCAGAGAGAGAGAGAGAGAGAGGGGGGGGAGAGAGAGAGAGAGAGGGGGGGGAGAGAGAGAGAGAGAGAGGGGGGGAGAGAGAGAGAGAGAGGGGGGGAGAGAGAGAGAGAGAGAGAGAGAGAGAGAGAGAGAGAGAGAGAGAGAGAGAGAGAGAGAGAGAGAGAGAGAGAGAGAGAGAGAGAGAGAGAGAGAGAGAGAGAGAGAGAGAGAGAGACAGAGAGAGAGAGAGAGAGAGAGAGAGAGAGAGAGAGAGAGAGAGAGAGAGAGAGAGAGAGAGAGAGAGAGAGAGAGAGAGAGAGAGAGAGAGAGAGACAGAGAGAGAGAGAGAGAGAGAGAGAGAGAGAGAGAGAGAGAGAGAGAGAGAGAGAGAGAGAGAGAGAGAGAGAGAGAGAGAGAGAGAGAGAGAGAGAGAGAGAGAGAGAGAGAGAGCGAGAGAGAGAGAGAGAGAGAGAGAGAGAGAGAGAGAGAGAGAGAGAGAGAGAGAGAGAGAGAGAGAGAGAGAGAGAGAGAGAGAGAGAGAGAGACTCGTACTTCACAGCAAGTGGACGCGAAATTAACTGTATACACTTGATATGAAAAAGTTTATTTGGATACCACAATTCTGTAAATGTTTCAATTAAACCGTTTCACATGTCAAAGTTAAAAACGAAATATTCGCTCCACCGCTTGAGTAAAATCAAACAAAAATATAACAAATCATTTACTTTCTGATATAGAGTGTCTTAATAACTTGAAAAATTTTGTTTGTAAAAACCAGTGCAAAATTTAGAGTACGAAAATTAAAGCAAATAACAACATGAAAACTATAAATTTATAAAATATATATTTTGACAAAGTGCATATTCTATATTTTCCAACCCGTGTCTCTTTTTTTTTGTTCTTGTTAGTAAGAACACAAGAGTTCTCAATTTTTTCTTCTTACGTATAAGAACATAAAAACAAAAGAATTAATGAACCCAGCAATAAAGTCCTTTCGGACCATACTTGGAGTCTTCCTTTCAAATTAAAGCTTTCCCCACACATATACCTAACAGATTTGTTATTGAAACGTGTTAAACAGTCTTAATAATACTCATAGACAGCCATTTTTACTCATCCAAAACTGTATTTGCAAACTAGTACTTTCCTCTATCTCTCATATCTTTTGCTGGTGCTGACCCAAGGCAGCAGGTATAGAGTTCCGTTTATACCTAACTCGTTGATGCCAATACGCGAAAACCAGCCGTGTAACTAGAGAATTCAGGTTCAGTAAGTTGACCAGACCACACACTAGAAGGTGAAGGGACGACGACGTTTCGGTCCGTCCTGGACCATTCTCAAGTCGATTGTCATTCGTGAACAGACAATGAATGTCAGACTACATTCTGGTCACCATACTTCAGCCACGTTATTGTGACTCATCGCCTGCATCAGGTTGAGTAACTTCATTATGTCTTTGATACCAGATTTCACGGTTATCGATCTCTGTATTTTCTCAGGTGTCCATGTCCATTTTATAATGTGACGACTACATTTCTGAGCGTACTCAGAAATGTAGTACTAGTATTTCCAAGTACTCACTTTGCTGTACTCGCATGGTTGTGCTTGCGGGGTTGAGCTAAGGTTCTCTGGTCCAGCCTCTTTAACAATCATTCCACTCTTTAACAGAGTCCGTAGCCTGTTGGGGCTCTATCATATCTATATGTGATACTGTGTATTATGTTTGTCTCCACCACTAGGACCTCAGCAGTGTTATTGCTGGCGTATAATATTCGTTATTTTGTTGCTAATGTTTAAGAGCATTAGAATATTAAGAATATTTGAAACTTCAGAAGGCCTTTTGACTCTCCCAGGCAGTTCCTGTTTATATGCACCCAAATTCACACACACACACACACACACACACACACACACACACACACACACACACACACACACACACACACACACACACACACACACACACACACACACACACACACACACACACACACACACACACATTACCAGTGGGGAAGTAAGGAAGTGTTTACTAGAGTTGGATGTGACAAAGGCTATAGGCCCAGATGGAATCTCCCCTTGGGTTCTAAAGGAAGGAGCAAGAGAACTGAGCCTACCACTCTCCATAGTGTATAACAAATCACTGGCAACAGGGGAACTGCCAGATATTTGGAAAGCAGCTAACGTAGTCCCGATATACAAGAAAGGGGATAGACAGGAGGCACTGAACTACAGGCCAGTGTCCCTAACCTGCATACCATGCAAGCTGATGGAGAAGATTGTGCGAAAAAAACTAGTGGAGCATCTGGAGCGAAGGAACTTTGTAACACAGCATCAACATGGGTTCAGGGATGGCAGGTCCTGCCTCACAGGGTTACTTGAATTCTACGACCAGGCAACAAAAATAAGGCAAGAAAGAGAAGGGTGGGCAGACTGCATATTTTTGGATTGTCAGAAAGCCTTTGATACAGTGCCACACAAGAGGCTAGTGCGAAAGTTGGAGATGCAGGCTGGAGTGAGAGGGAAGGTACTCCGGTGGATAGAGGAATACCTAAGCAACAGGAGACAACGAGTCTGTGTGAGGGGTGAGGTCTCAGATTGGCGAGACGTCACAAGTGGAGTCCCGCAGGGGTCAGTCCTTGGACCTATACTGTTTCTGGTATATGTAAATGATCTCCCAGAGGGTATAGATTCGTTCCTCTCAATGTTTGCCGACGATGCAAAAATTATGAGGAGGATTGAAACAGAGGATGATAGTAGGAGGCTACAAGATGACCTGGATAGACTGAGTGAATGGTCCAACAAATGGCTGTTGAAGTTCAACCCGAGTAAATGCAAAGTAAAGAAACTAGGAAGTGGAAACAGGAGGCCAGGCACAGGATACAGAATAGGAGATGAAGTACTTAATGAAACAGACAGAGAGAAAGATCTAGGAGTTGATATCACACCAAACCTGTCTCCTGAAGCCCACATAAAGAGAATAACGTCTGCGGCATATGCGAGGCTGGCTAACATCAGAACGGCGTTCAGGAACCTGTGTAAGGAATCATTCAGAATCTTGTACACCACATATGTAAGACCAATCCTGGAGTATGCGGCCCCAGCATGGAGCCCGTACCTTGTCAAGCACAAGACGAAGCTGGAAAAAGTCCAAAGGTATGCTACTAGACTAGTCCCAGAACTAAGAGGCATGAGTTATGAGGAAAGGCTGCGGGAAATGCACCTCACGACACTGGAAGACAGAAGAGTAAGGGGGGACATGATCACAACCTACAAAATCCTCAGGGGAATCGACCGGGTAAACAAGGACGAACTTTTCAACACTGGTGGGACGCGAACAAGGGGACACAGGTGGAAGCTGAGTACCCAAATGAGCCACAGAGACGTTAGAAAGAACTTTTTCAGTGTCAGAGTAGTTAGCAAATGGAATGCATTAGGAAGTGATGTGGTGGAGGCTGACTCCATTCACAGTTTCAAATGTAGATATGATAGAGCCCAATAGGCTCAGGAATCTGTACACCAGTTGATTGACGGTTGAGAGGCGGGACCAAAGAGCCAGAGCTCAACCCCCGCAAGCACAATTAGGTGAGTACAATTAGGTGAGTACACACACACACACACACACACACACACTAGGGGGCCTCGTAGCCTGGTGGATAGCGCGCAGGACTCGTAATTCTGTGGCGCGGGTTCGATTCCCGCACGAGGCAGAAACAAATGGGCAAAGTTTCTTTCACCCTAAGTACCCCTGTTACCTAGCAGTAAATAGGTTCCTGGGAGTTAGTCAGCTGTCACGGGCTGCTTCCTGGGGTGTGTGTGTGTGGTGTGAAAAAAAAAAAAAAAAAAAAAAAGTAGTTAGTAAACAGTTGATTGACAGTTGAGAGGCGGGCCGAAAGAGCAAAGCTCAACCCCCGCAAAAACACAACTAGTAAACACACACACACACACACACACACACACACACACACACACACACACACACACACACACACACACACACACACACACACACACACACACACACACACACACACACACACAAACACACATTATATATATATATATATATATATATATATATATATATATATATATATATATATATATATATATATTTATATAACGTTTTGATGAACATTGATAAACGTTTTGTGCTGCGAATATATACAGGTATCAGATCTAAACAAATCATAACTTTTTTACAGTACCCCCTTCCACGCTAATGAGATTCTGAAATTAATCTCAATCATCATGATGCACAGTCATGATGCGTTATACTTGTGAGAGTATAGTGAGAGTTGTGAGAGAGTGATTGTATTCCTACAAAAGTGATTCTAAACTCTCTATTTTGTGGAGCGTGCCGTTTATTTGTAATTGCTTTTATAATGTTATTTTTGCTGTCAGTCTTCCAGACGTTTTTAAGCACTTAAAGAGCAGACTTTGAATAACAGAAAATTACTCTTCCTCCTCCTGTTGTTGTTTTTTAACGTGCTGATAGCTAGCTGTAGTGCAGCTATTTTTGTTAGCGATCAGTTCAGCCTGTTGTTTAACGTGATTCCTATAATCTGCTTGCAAGTATTATTTGTTTAACATCTATAGCCTGCTGCAGCTCGTTGTGTTGACTTTTACACTGAGCCATCGGTGTAGACATAATGCTTCTGATATCTTAGGATTTAGGAAGTGGAGGTAATGTTTTCAAGTCTGACTGCTTTTTAGACCGATATCCTCATTTCCTTTCTTGTCTATGGACGTGTATGATACATGAAGTAAATCTAATTAAGAGTATCATTAATAAGTAGATTATATTTAAAAGGTATATTAATTTTAATGAGTTTAATGAGTATATTCAGTATTAATGTTGAGTTTTTACTCAATCATTCATCATTCAGACGAGCTCTGTCACAATTAAATTCAGGGAACTACCTCTACGGTTATTACCGACCGCGTGTCACTAACAGTAAGGCTGAGTGAATGACCGTGTTGGGTCTTGTGATTTTAAAAGAAGATAAATGCTAGGAAAATATATTAAATAGTCACATTTACGTTTAAAATGAAAAGTTTTAACTAAAATGTACTGCAGTGATTACAATATTTAGGAAACTGACGCCGAATATCGTTAGTTCAGTTCCTTACGTATATAACTCTCAGGGGATAGAGAGTTTGCACTCTAATTGGAAGAATTCATATATTTTGGATAAAAGTGGATGAGTTCTGTGAGAAATGAGAAGTAATGCTTTAATCGAAACGGAATGGGTTTGGTGTTGAGTGCCTGCTATAGTGGTAATTACGAACTGATTAGTAATTTTTATTTCTGAAATAAGCGTTGTTTGAGTAGTATCTGACATTTGTTGCTGCCCCAATTACACGAGTCGTTCATAGTTTAGGAACTAGTGATGAAGTTAGACAGGAGATCTTCCACGCAGAAGTTACCTTTTTGGTTCAATGAAGCTGTCAGTAGAGCAGAGATACGTCAACTACGTATAGCCAGCCACCAGCAGCTGTACGTCATGCAAGAAGGGGCGATGGTAGAATATTTTCGTGATCTTTTTATTGCAATTCTTTTTAGCATACGTAAGGTGCATTTTCATTTATGCAGTTACACTTTACTATATGAAGAGTTAAACGAAATTTTGTCAGTTGCTATCAGTGTTATACTTAAAAAACCACCCAATTTGATTTTATTCATTAACATATTTAGGTACAACTGCCTTTATGCAGCTACCCTGTACTATATGAAGTGTTGCATAATGCATCAAAAGCTCGCTAAATGTTGTTAAAAAATCCTCATCTCAAAGGATGGTTAATATAACAGGGCATGTGAGAAGTCTGCACTGCCAAACTTTGTTGCATTAGGAGAATGCCCTCAGGAATAAGAGGGCGAATAAAACAACAATGGTACTAAAAACTTCCCATCTCGTAGGATGGTTATTTATGCACAGAGTTGACATGACTCATGTTTTTTCTCATACTGATGGAAACATACTGATGGAAACACTGATCACATGCCTCTGTCAACATATTTTTTTGTATTAACACATTAAGGTAGATCTGCATTTGTGCAGTTACCCTACACTATATGAAGGGGTGTACAATGTGTCAAAAAGCTAGCTACTTTGGTTAAAATCCCCATCACACAGGATGGTTTGTAATATAAAGTCATGTGAACAGTAATCTGCACTGGCAAACTCTGGGTGCATTATGAGGATATCATGAACACAAGAGTAAAAAAGGCAGCAGTGGTACTAAAAGTCCCCATCTCGCAGGACTGTTAGTCATACAGGGCCATATGTTTAATAGCATGCACTGGCAAATTTTGGGTGCAATATGAGGATATCCTGAAGATCACGAGAGTGAATAAAGTAATTGCAAAGCTCCAGGAACGTCATGCCAACGGGTCAGATATATAAGATTCTTGACGCATGAACTCTATGGATTATTCCCACCGCATTTCACTATCCGTTTTAGTTAATAGCTATTAACAGAGCATATACACAGCCCCGACGGAAAACGGGGCTCTGTAAATGCAGGCGTATAAGTGGATGTGTGAGTGAGATGCTTGATTGGTTATGTGGAACGAAAATATATGGCAGTTTCGAAGCGTTTCAAATGATTAGACCTTAGCTTCTGTTGACAAATGGCCCCGAGGAACTATATTCCACCCGAATGGTAGTCTGATTAACGGCACTCCAACGAATGGTTCTCCCTCCAAGTCTACTCTAACCATCAGTAGTTTTGCCACTCGTACACCAATCCTTTCACTTGAGGTACAACTGTTTTAAGTACATACCTGTGGACGAGGTTCATTGTACCAACATAAGCAGCATTCACATTATTTATTTATCAGTATATATATATATATATATATATATATATATATATATATATATATATATATATATATATATATATATATATATATATATATATATATATATATATATATATACATATATATATATATATATATATATATATATATATATATATATATATATATATATATATATATATATATATATATATTAAAATCGCAGACCTTAGGAGGATGGAAGACAGAATAGGTGACATCGATGCCCACGATGCTTTTTATCTCCTCACCAAATGCCTATCCCTTCCGAGGCTAACCTACTTTCTGAGGTGCGCCCCATCTTACAACAACCCAAAGCTTGACGAGTATGACCTCCTACTGAAGACCATGCTGGAAAAAGTTGTTAACCTCTCCCTCAACGAATGCCAGTGGAAACAAGCCACTCTTCCTGTCAGGCTCGGTGGCTTGGGTGTCCGCACCGCCACCCAAATTGCTGTCCCAGCCTTCCTGTCTTCCTCCTCAGCATCAGATGACCTGGTTAAGGAAATTCTACCTGACACCCTGAGTGATGTAGCGGGGATACAGGACCCCCACTACACGGAATGCGACACGAAATGGGGTGCCATGACAGACCCAGCACTCAGACCAGCCATGCCGAAAGCCAAGAAACAATCCAGTTGGGACAGCCCCATTGTAGACAAAGAAGCCACAGCTTTGCTGGAGGCAGCAACAACCCCCAGTGATCGTGCACGCCTCACAGCTGTGCAGGCTCCCCATGCAGGGGACTTCCTTCTGGCAGTCCCTATGTCTGCGACAGGCACACGTCTTGATCCGCAGGAGCTCCGTATTGCAGTCGCTCTCCGCCTTGCTGCCCCTATCCACACTGTTCACAGGTGTATTTGCGGCGAGGCAGATGCTGACGAATATGGATTGCATGGCCTGCACTGTGGAAAATCGGGTGGTTGGCACACTAGACACGACGAAGTCAACGACATCATTAAAAGAAGCCTTGCCTCTGCTCAGTGTCCAGCGGAGAGAGAGCCCCGCAACCTACTGAACCGTGACTCTGTTAGCTTTGCCGGCCGACCAGACGGAATCACACTGCGTCCGTGGAAGGGTGGCAGGCAGTTAGCATGGGACTATACTTGCGTATCCACCCTGGCAACGACATACATCACCCTCTCTGCCGGCACGGCGGGAGCCGCAGCGACACACAGAGAAAAACAAAAGTCAGTCAAGTACAGGCAATTAGATCAAAGGTACAATTTCGTTCCAATAGGGTCTGAGACCCTAGGCCCATGGGGTGAGAGTGCAAGAAGGTTTCTTAAGGATCTTGGTTCCAAGCTCATTGACACCACAAGAGACCCTAGAGCAGCAAGTTTTCTCTTTCAGCGCCTCAGTGTCGCGATCCAGAGGGGAAATGCCCGCTGCATCCTCGGTTCCTGCCCGGCGTCGGAGGAGTTCGAGGAAATCTACAGCCTCTAGGAAGCGAACTTTTTCTTGTGTCCTCTTAATGTTTATTTTTTGTATAAAATCAGATATGTAACTGTATAACCTTGCATAATAAAGTGTACATCATAAATATATATATTATATATATATATATCCATGCGAATGCAGCCACACAGCTTCGAGCTATTTTGTTGATTACGCAGTGAATTCATATCATTGTTTGGCGTCTTGGTTTTTACTGGGAATAGTAATGAAGTTGTGTGCCTTGCAGCGGCATCCCGGAGTCTGGCAAACCTGATATATATATATAACTCAAATACCAACTCATTCACTGCGTACGTCTTTTGTATACAAACTTTGTTGTTTACTTAGAACTTTTTTGTCATTATTCAGTCGTATAAGTTTCTTCATTATTTTAAATATTCTTTCGCTATTTTTGTGGCTGTGTCTGTGCCATTGCAAATCACTGTGTGTGCGTGTGTGTGTTTGTCTCCCTCTACCATTGGCCATTATGTCTCATTTCTTCATTATTTGTATTTGTGATATTATGATCGCAACTCTCCATGTTCATCAAAGTTGGAATAATGATAACTGTTTGTATAATCGTCTCCGTCTGTGTAATCTTCTCGCTCTCTGAATAATGGACACTATGTAATCGTCAGTGTCATTAAAGTCTGTATTGTCTGTATAGCTGTCATTGTATGTATAACCGTCACTCTTTGCATAACTGTCACTGTCTCTTTAACAGACACTGTCTGAATGACTGTAACTGGCTGTATAACCATTATTGTCTATATAATTGCCCGTCTGTATAATTGCCACTGTCTGAATTACCGTTACTATCTGAATAATCGTCAATATCTGTTTAATCGTCACGTCACTGTTTACATAATCCACACTGCCAATATAAATTACACTGATAATCGGCACTGACTAAAGGACGACGACTTTCTGATAATCAGGACTGTTTCGATAATTGTCACTTTCGGATACTCGGCATTCTTTGTAAAATCGTCACTGTATAATCTTCTATCAGTATTAGCGTCACTGTGAGAATAATGAACACTGAGTTAGCCAGACTTTACACGATCTTCTTTCCAGATGAAGATTTTCCATGTTGCTGTCTTGGACTTACAATTCTACTCCTCAAGACTCGGTTCTCTGGGAATCTATCAGACAGAGAGGAGAGTTACGTAAAGTAAATCTAAGAGGAGATTTAAATCTAAAGTAAATTTAAATTAACTTAATGGAGAGTAAACGTATTCTGTCTGTCTGTCTGTCTCTCTCTCTCTCTCTCTCTCTCTCTCTCTCTCTCTCTCTCTCTCTCTCTCTCTCTCTCTCTCTCTCTCTCTCTCTCTCTCTCTCTCTCTCTCTCTCTCTCTCTCTCTCTCTCTCTCTCTCTCTATCTCTCTATCTCTCTCTCTCTCTCTCTCTCTCTCTCTCTCTCTCTCTCTCTCTCTCTCTCTCTCTCTCTCTCTCTCTCTATCTCTCTATCTCTCTCTCTCTCTCTCTCTCTCTCTCTCTCTCTCTCTCTCTCTCTCTCTCTCTCTCTCTCTCTCTCTCTCTCTCTCTCTCTCTCTCTCTCTCTCTCTCTCTCTCTCTCTCTCTCTCTCTTTCAAACAGGACATTAGCGTGCATTGCCTCAGCCTGTAGTTACACCCAGAGGAATTCAACACTCTCTCGTCTTCAGTACTCGGTGGCATTAAAAAGTCTTTTAAAGGTCAGGTCAAAACTTTTTTATTGTACATAAAAATTCGTTTCAAGTTGAAAATTCTATGAAGAAACAATCAAAGGTAAAAATTTATTGTGAAATAAGAAAGATTTCCTAATGGAACGAATTTTTGTTTTAATAAATTATGTTAAGATATAATACTGAATTAATGCCAAATTAATGCTGAATACAGTATTAAATAATGTGTTGAAGTAAATTTTAAAGTAAATGTAAAAATGCTATAAGCAATGTTTAAGAAAAATTTGAAGTAGCAGCTGAAGCAAATGCTTAAGCAAACAAACACATCAGCATATTTTGAAGCAAATTTTGATGTAAACATTGAAATTAATGTTGAAGAAATTTGCAATTTGCAATTAAAGTACATAACAATGTAAATATTGAAATGGATACTAAAGCGAATACTCAAGCAGATTTGAATGAATGCTGAAGTAGAGACTGAAATAAATACTAAAGAAGATACCGAGATAAATGCTGCAGTCGATAATGATGACAACTCTGAACTGAACACTAAAATAAAAGCTGAAGTAGACTTTGAAATAAATTCAGTACTTCCATAATATATTTCACGCCACAATTTTTCCGCCACAAGCTGATCATTGAGGTGCCTGATCTCGATCAAACATTATCAAGAGTTGATTAGTAAAGATAAGAAAAATTTATATTTTAACTTTATTCCGGTCAATAAGTGTTTCCCGTTCCTTGCAACATGAAAATGAAGAATGCTTGAATAAAATACCGACAGCATTACTGTACTGCCGTGAGTGTAGCAGAATGAAGTACCAAGATCAAGCCAGGAAAGCTGTCATTACGGCGAGGTTTGTGCTGGAGGAACTCTAATGACCTTATATACGTTCGCCAGAACAACGACGCAAACCGAGCCACATTGTAATGAGACGAACGACCTGTTAAAGAAACGCGAGTCTGACTGCTCCTCGCGAACTCTAGAGTGACAAACGGCACTCTAATAACACTCAATTAAACCAGAGATAGTCAGTCATGACAAATCAATAGCTATCCTTCCGTTGCAGACGTTAGGATGAACCTAACAGATTGTGCAACACGAGGATAAACAATAACGGGAGGTGGAAAAAATAGACAAATTTTGCTGTTTAACAATTCTGAAATCGGAAAAAAAGTGATCCAGCAGTCTGGATAACTTTTAAGGATTCTTTAAGGATTGATTTGTTTGTTAATATTTAATACTATTTATATTCTGATCATATTAGTTTTGATACCTTGTTTTTTATTTACCTCATTGTTTTGTCCTGATACTTTTATGTCTGAGGATAACAATTAAAGTGTTTAAAAATATACTCTAGTGTTTACATTTAAGGAATAATCCTTTAAAGTGGTCATCAGGATTAGCAATAGAGAACAAGATATAAAAATCTTGCTTAATGCAGTTGGGTTAACAATGGATTAACCCTGGATTAACAGTCGATGATATCCTGTAGCATTACAGTGACTTAGTGTAACAGCCCCTCAGGATAACAAGGATAATCTCGGGTACTAGCAACTTTTCGTTAGAAAATAGACTTTAAACTAAATTTCCACTCAATATAAGTAAAGAAAAAAGGGAGAGGTGGGCACGATTAAAGAGTGAAAATAGATAAAAGTGGTTAAAAATAGGAGTCAAATGGAGGTACTGTATCAACAAAAGATGAAACTCGAGATATTACATTCATTTTTAATTATTTTTTATTTAGAATATTTTTAAATGAACACTGATTCGAAAAACGCATTCAAATCATAGGAAGAATATACAAAGTAACGACTCAAAACAATTTACTACACCTCATTCCTAAATATCAATCCTCATGACTAAAAGTCTAACCTTTACATATGCAAGAGAGAAAAATGGGAATCTTTATGGTTATCATTTACCTTTCCGCAACAATTTCTGCCTTGGGTAGGATATGGTAAGGTTGTATTATAAACTGGGAAAACGCCAGCGATGCTGATAACTATATTACATTAGATTGCTACCAAGATAATCAAACAGTTCAATTGAAAAATTCTAGTGCTAAGTAATGAAGTTGACCTTTTTGGAGATGAAGTTGAAATCTTCAATGACTCTGAAGAGTTCACGACACGAGCTGAACCTGGCAGGCAGGACCATTTGGAACTTTCAGTCAAATGGCACATCAAGTACTTTTGATCAGCAGGAGTTGAAAAACTAGTTCGCTCTCATCTTGAAGGTGCACTACTTTCCTGGATGTTTTGCCCTGTAATTGATCAGTCTTCTGATCAAGATAGAGAACCGTGTGAAAGACTCATCTCTAGTCATGACCCATTCATGTTGGACTGGTCAATACCTCAGAAACTTCACCACCGGAGAGATGTTTGCAAAATTTCCGAAAGCTTCCCATCTTGCATAACTTCGTGGACAATAAGAAGATAGCCACCACAACACAAGGTGCTCAGTCCTCAACAGCCTAATGCTTGCTGTGCTTTTGAAAAAAAATCACTATATGAGCGATTATTCGATCAAAGGCTGAATCATATTTGGAACGTGTTCTTTCAGTTTGTAGTTACAAGTGCAATCAAAATAATTGGCCATGTGATAGGTCTGGTACACAGATGGTTCCACCATCATCTTATAAACATGATTGCAATGTAACATTCAATCAATTTTTCCTCCCAATGAAAAATGAATTATTTCAATATATTTGTATATTTCTAGTTATTGACATCAGATGGGCTGATGTTGGATAATAGCCCTAAGCTTGCAGGGTTTTAAGATAATTGTTACTTTTCCTCGTCAGAGAGAGAGAGAGAGAGAGAGAGAGAGAGAGAGAGAGAGAGAGAGAGAGAGAGAGAGAGAGAGAGAGAGAGAGAGAGAGAGAGAGAGAGAGAGAGAGAGAGAGAGAGAGAGAGAGAGAGAGAGAGAGAGAGAGAGAGAGAGAGAGAGAGACAGACAGACAGACAGACAGACAGACAGACAGACAGACAGACAGACAGACAGACAGACAGACAGACAGAGACAGACAGACAGACAGACAGACAGACAGACAGACAGACAGACAGACAGACAGACAGACAGACAGACAGACAGACAGACAGACAGACAGACAGACAGACAGACAGACAGACAGACAGACAGACAGACAGACAGACAGACAGACAGACAGAGGAGAGAGTTTACGAGAAGTAAGAAAGTGTGAAAAAATACAATTGTCTTTAATACTTGAATTTAAGTTCAGTTGTCACTGCCTCGTGACATTTTTTCAGTAAAATAGATATTTCTCTCCCTCTCTCTAGGCGACAATACTCAGATCTCTGAGTGGAGGAGGAGAGTGAGAGAAGCCTGAAGTACCTCCGTAAGAGCAGAGGCTGAGATCCGGGACGAGTCTATCGGTACAGGAAGAGCCTATCCTGCAAGCGAGGCTCCGGTCGCTAACGGAAACATAGCGTCCAATTGCTCCTCCCAGATGGCCCCGCAGATGGTCCACAAAATGGATTGGGGGAGGCTGAAGGGTCGGTGGTCAGGTGGCGGGGGGTAGTTGAGGTGAGAGTGAGGGGGCCACGCACCCCAAATGATGGGAACTAAAAGTCTACATACCTTCTCTACCACTCTCACCACCATCGCTACTTCCTAGCCAAAATACCACTGTGGCCACAACAATCATGTAAAATAGTTTCATTGCAACCACCGCCACCATCTACCAACAACACATTTATCATCGCTACTGTCAACAACCATCACGGTCACCACCTCTACCAACATGATGACCACTATCAACAATTTTGTGAGACTCCGCCCCACTGCATTCTCTGTAAACATTTGATGGTCACAAATTACCAAAAGACTTTCAACGAGGCAGCACAAACTTCTTTGTTTTGTCTACATGGACATTAAGGTCTTTTACTTGCTTCAGAGCAAGAAAGAGTCACATGACCGTGTGGGTCCGGCAAAAGAGAGGTACACAGTTAAGATGAGTGTTCCAAGCATAAGCTAACGATCACTCATGAGTATCGAAGACGTGATTTACTCATTCATTCCTTCCTTCCTTCCCCAGCTTTCGTTTTCCATATATTTACTCGCATATTCTCACACAATAATTCATCCACCATGCGTATGTTTTGCTGTCTCTATGGGCCACGCAGATCTCCACTCACTCACCAGATCACTCACGCAATTACTTGCAAACCCTTATATGACGTACTCGTTCACAAACTCATGTTCCTACTGACTCCTTCAATTACTCAAATTTCCGCCCGTATACAGTCTCTCATTTTCTCAGCTACATTTACATCTTCATTTACTGATGCAGGAACCCTCACCCCACTCACGCATTTATTTACACGCACCCTACCTCACAAACTCCCTCAATTAGTCATGCACTCACCCTCTCACCTTCTCTCTCAGAAAGTACACCCACCCTCTCTGGCTGAGAGAATGAAACAAATAAATAGTCTGACACATAACGTTGTCATACACAAGAAAGGTTTCGAGTCTCGTTCAACTTTCCACACTTAGTCTTGGCCAAAAGCGAAATGTAAATTGCTACGTCCTGATAATTAATCCCGTGTAACTGATAATTAACACCTAGGGTCTGGTAATTAGCACCAAGGGACCCATAATTAACTTTAATCGACTGATAATTGACGCTAAACGACTGATAATTAGCATCAAGGGACTCATAATTAACACCAGGGAAATTATAATTAACAACGTGGAACTGATAATGATTAAGGATATTTAACACCAAGGCAGTTATGTTGACCCCTTTATTCTTATAGTTTATTAACAAAAATAATATCAATAATAATAATAATAACACAAATACTAATAATAATAATAATAATAATAATAATAATAATAATAATAATAATAATAATAATAATAATTAGATGAAGATTAATAGATTTAAATGACATAAATGAGCCCATTCAATTAATTTTATTTCCGAGACTGATGGTGGCAAATTACTGACGCGTCAGACAAGACACATATAACAGTTCGCACGACGAGGAAGCTCATATATATTCCTCTTATGTGACTGGTCAAGGAAACGCTGATATACAACTAATCAATTTACTTATTAAGAATGAAAATATATTAAAATTTGTTCTTTACACATTGTAAAAATATTGCAGCCAAATGCTCTAGGAAAATGAATTCTATGCGGAGTGTAGCTCACAATCTAGATGCTCTGAGATGTATAACTCTCTATCATTCCAAACTTAGATATATAAAGTACTCACAACTAATTTGGGATCCTGTCCAGAGTATTATTTTTACGTAATTAGACAATACTCATGAGCAAGTCGGGGGTGTTCTTGCTCTTGTAGTAAATTGTTCACACAGTCACTTAGATAGTGCTGGCAGGGGTCGCGTTTCTATTACAGAGGTCTTTCTGGTCTCTTAACTCTGTTTTGTGAGCCGTAGAAAAGAAGTTCCAGTTGAATAGATGGAATTGAATCTGTAGTGGTGAATGGTTTCATCAGACGTTGAATGATGCGTAACTTTCTTTTAATGATATCTAAAACATACGCATTAAAGAATCCATAATTGTTTGAACCTGCTTTATTATAATCAGTTCATCGTCAATCTATTTCTTACGAGAGTGGTGAATAAGAGCACGCTTGACCTGACACATCAGTGACAGGTACATACCATCAATGACAGTATCATCAATAAGACAACAGTTGATGTCAGGCAAGGACCATGTCAACAAGGACTTACTGCTTAATAAAACTTATGAAAATATTCTCAACTAAGACACCAATGGAGGCACCCGTATCCGCACCATCAGTTTGTTGATACATCACACTATACATGCTTCAGGCACTTTCCTAAGTAAAAATTCTAAGATCTCATAAGTGAAAACTGGATCCCGACTAACCCTATCCATCATCATTCTAGTAGTCTCATCCCAAGGCTCGTTGGTGAACACCGACTCAACATCCAGAGACGCTCTCACGACGGATCCCAGCAATAAGTCGACAAAATTCCTTTACAGACTTAAGGCTGAGAGCGGATTTCACGTATGGAACCAGCACGGTGGAAAAATATACATACACACATATATATGTATATATATATTAGTATATTTTGGTAGCAGTCTTTCCTGTAGACATATATTATTAAATATGACCGAAAAAGTAAGATTAATAATTCTAACACGAATTTTCTCAGTCTTTCGTACATTTCTTTTCACTGTTGGAGGTAAATCAAAAATCAATTCTCCAAAATTCATTTTTATTTCTAGTCTATTTCTATTTTTTTTCATTTCTCATGAGAATTTTTTCATTTCCAAATTTCTATTTTTATTTCATTTTTATTTCTAGACTAAAAATAAAAATGAATTTTGGAGAATTGATTTTTGATTTACCTCCAACAGTGAAAAGAAATGTACGAAAGATTGAGAAAATTCGTGTTAGAATTATTAATCTTACTTTTTCGGTCATATTTAATAATATATGTATATATATATATATATATATATATATATATATATATATATATATATATATATATATATATATATATATATATATATATATATATATATATATATATATACAGTGTTTCTATGTCACTCTACCTCTCTCACAGACCAGCTTCAACATGTAAAACGCAGATAATAATTTTGTAACGTTTAAATTAAAACTTATTTGTGACATGAATAAATCTGAGATGTTTGCTACATATTTCTCTGCTCAACACTTTTCGTAAAAAAATCAGGGCATAGATAAATTGTAAATATTCTTTTATATATTTTTTTCAGGTGATGTCGTCGAACTCTGATATGTAAACATTTTATATAACTTCCCGCTGTAAACATTTTCAGCTTGTACCTCAGATGTATTTTAGAAAAATAGCTTGATACGAGAAATATATATATGTAAATGTTTGGAATTGAACGCTGATATTTTTCTTTTTCAACGGAGGAAGAGTGAGACAGATGGAGAGGAAGAAAGAGAAAGAAAGAAAGAGAGAGAGAGGGAACGGATAAAAGATAAAAAAGTTATAAAAGAGAAAGAAGAAAGATATAGAGAGAGTATAAAGCAGATGATACAGAGTATAGGAATTAGATTTTTATATAATCAGAAAGATTATTGGAGACTAGTTCTTAATACCTATTCCGAGGTAGGAATTTCGTTATTATTATTATTATTATTATTATTATTATTATTATTATTATTATTATTATTATTATTATTATTATTATTATTATTATCAGAAGTAGTAGTAGTCATTCTTTTTTCGTATTTTTTCCATTTTTGAATTGAAAGGGAAGGGAACTATTAGGAGAAAGCGCCAAGCTATTACGACTATATGACACTGGGAAGGGATCAGGATAACGATTGGGATGGGACGGGGAGAAAAAATGTTGCCCAATCCCTTTGACGGTCGGGGATTGAACGCCGGCCTGCATGAAACGAGATCGTCGCTCTACCGTCCAGCCCAAGTGGTTGGTCATTTTTAAATGAAAGTCTGATTTGGTGATCGGCCTGTTGCTAAAGCGAGCCTCATAAACGTGCGTATTTCAGACGCAAGCACCGTTGTAATGGCTGTAGTACATAATACATCTCGCAGAGAAGCTAAAGTGTAGTTAGTAATTTATTGACTTGTGGAAAACACGCAGGCCAGCAACATCTCCCCCGCGTGTGGGAGGCTGCGTGTACGACATACGACCAGTAGCAACCAACTTGCTGCTCACTTGATACGTGGATTTGATTGGGTTTTTGTCCAACAATTTTTGAGATAACACTTTGCGAAGGACATTAAATTTTTTTAATAATATTCTCTTATTGATCTGATTTGCGAGTTATGGATTTTAAAAGACCCCACTTTCACACGTTATATCGCACTATAACGCGATATATCTATAAGAATCTCTTTGGAGCAGACCGGCAGGATTGACAAACCCCCTTTTATTTTAGTTATTGAGGAACTACAGGCAGACAAGCTAGTTTTTAGGTTGTCTGCTTCATTATAATATCGATGATTTTCATTTACGGGCTATTCATGCCCGTGCCACCTTTTTAGTGGCTTAATGATTATCAATCAGTTGATTATTTTCATCAATTTCTATTACAAATATAGATATGAGAGATATCATTGATTCTTTCCTTAGATTTCAAGCGTGACTATATTATTTGTTCCTCGGTGAGATAGGCAACAGGTTGTTTTCTAGGCCAACAATAAGTTGCATTATTTCGTCTCCAAGATAGAGTAGTTTAATGGGATTCATTGAAGTGAATTACATTATCTTGCGTATCATAACAAAAATGTGCAATCATCTATATAGACACTCTCTCTCTCTCGCTCTAATAAATTCGAAAGCAAATTTCTTATTTACACAACCAATCATTTCTTTGACATTATGAGTAACATGATCTGTCTCACTTTTTAGTAGCCCTCTTTTAAATGCATATGGAAGGACAAAGTTTTTGCTACTACCATTCCATATCCCTCCAGCCAGACATCTACCCTCCACATCCCTCCTCACGCTCTGCCTCCCTCGTGACCCCTTCCCTGCTCATCACTCTTATCCATTATCCTCTCCCTCTGTCATGAACATCCCTCCAATCTCCCCTATACCTATCCTCCTACCCCCACCTCCCCCCCCCTCTCTTTCTCCTCATCTTGACTTTGTTTATCAAGCGGGCCGGTACATGGCAAGTTGCTAATCAACGTAGTGGCCGGAGAGGCTGGAAAAAGTGCAGCCAATGCATATTAATAGGCCTCTGCCTGCAGGGGGTACACGCGTCACGGTATAATTTCATTATCACCCCTAAAAATATCTGTACCATGTTTACCAGCTTCTCGTGTGCTGGGGGGATGCACGGATGCTGCATCTGCGACGCCGAGGGAAAGTCCTGCTCATCCACCTTGCAGGCTTTCAGGGAGTAATGAACACTAATAGGTTGAGCGAAGGTTTATTTCATTTGCACCTACCATCTACCTACACTAAAACGTTTCTTACATCTTTGGCTATGTGTTGTGGTTATGTCCTATCAACCAAGGGGGCGATATTTGGTCACTACAAACCATTTATTGCCAACCAGTAAGTATATTAGTCTGAGCATGTATGGATATTAACACTCATATATATATATATATATATATATATATATATATATATATATATATATATATATATATATATATATATATATTCCTGGACTAAAGTAAACGATCATCGTAATTTACGCCTAAATACGGGGTACCTTTAACGGTATATAATATCTCTGATCCTATCAAATTATAGTTGAAAATCTGTGGTATAAGTACAGATTTTGGACTATGTTCAGAACTAAAGTATACCTGCTGGTTGGTCAGTAAGCTTTAGTAATTGCCTTAATAACCCTCCACAAGATGATTGGCTGTAAGCCCAACACTGCCATCAATTAACTGCGAAACTAGCAATTTCTGTTGAGTTCTGCAATTAAATACATTTTTATTCTCTTTTAACGGAGCCCGTTTGTAGTGTTTCGTATATATTCTTGTTATTTTTGCGGCAGGTTGTTTGCTAGTGTTTTTTTTTTCACTTCTACATCAATATATATGTTTTATTGTGTTTTTTGTGTTCTCTCCTCTCTTTCTTTTGTATATGAGGTTTATATGTTTTTTATTCTTTCTTGTTATTTAGTTCAATCGAAAGATCTAAGGGATTTGACTTAAAACTCTTATAGCTTCTACAAGATAAAAACTGCAATCGTACTTTCCTGTTTTAACCTGAGACTAGGGTTTATTATTGATGATAATGGTAGGAACAGAACATTGGGGAGAGTATTGCATACTGATGGCGGGAGTAAACTTGCCCTTCATATAAGGAGAGACCTACTTCTTAGGGCTGTAGGCTCCTTGGCTGTCGTGCTTGCTAATGTCAGCAGGTAGTTCTTTATGGTTCATCAAGCGAAAGATTTAATCCCCAAGATGAAACGTCATCACAATGACCACTAAATAGTTTCGCCCATCTATACGCCTATTTCAGGATCAATGTCGTGCAGTCTTGTAATTCTAGAAATGTACTTGAGGTTATCTTGAGAGGATTTCGGGGCTTAGCGTCCCCGCGGCCCCGTCCTCGACCAGGCCATCTTTTTGTTACTCCCCCCCCCCGCCAGGAAGCAGCAGCTGTCTAACTCCCAGGTACCTATTTACTGCTAGGTAACAGTAGCATCAGGGTGAAAGAAACATCCACCGGGGATCGAACTCGGAACCTCAGGACTACTAATCCGAAGTCCACCCAACTGTCAGACGCCTTGTCAGTAATGATCATTTCCTGTGATTTTTCCTGTTGTCAATGTAACCTGTCATCCTGTACTCCAGGAAGAAATTTTTACACTTTGTTAATCAATTTATATGCACCGTTATAGGAAGCTTTTCCTCACTTGTATGTAAAAGCTTGAGTTAAGTTTATCAGCATTTCCTAGCGCTTCAAGAATGAGTAGGTAATCGTTGAAATTGACATTTCTCAACAAGATACACACTCGTCTTTGATTAACTTGAGCCATTTAAGTGACTTCCAGTCTGTTTTTAAAAGGTAGTCCCTATTAGCTGCTGAATGGAATTTGTGTTACCAGGTACTTCCTATTGCCATACCACTGCAAAAGACTCTGAAATGTCAAGACTAACGCTACAACTGATCTTTATTTATCCAGTGACTGATGCCATTTGGTAAAAACGTTCAACAAGAGGTCGGTAGCAGAGTCGACTTCTTCTGAAACTATGCTATTGAATACACATTAACTGTTAACGATCATGAAATGTTGTAATATTTTGTAAGATTGTACTCTCTCTCTCTCTCTCTATCGTAAAGAAATTTTCTTGAAGCCCCGCTCTGTTCCCCTAGATATTAGTTAAACGGAAAAAAATAGGAGTGTGTAAGATGCGATAAGATGCGTCTTAAAAGCATCAACATTCTTATAGATCAATAACTTTTTCTGATAAGGATATGGAAGTTCAACTTTTATTTGTTTTCGATGATGGCATAAAACGTGGAAAGGAGATTGGTGGGACGGAAGTTGGTGGGAGGGACGTTGGTGGGAGGGACGTTGGTGGGAGGGACGTTGGTGGGAGGGACGTTGGTGGGAGGGACGTTGGTGGGAGGGACGTTGGTGGGAGGGACGTTGGTGGGAGGGACGTTGGTGGGAGGGACGTTGGTAGTAGTGATATCGACGAAGGAATATGAGTTGAGTCACTTAAGAAAATTTGGTTTCTGAAGACAATATTAACTCTAAGATTATCGGTTAGCAAACACTAAATAGCAGAAGGTGGTATAGACACTGATCTTGTCTATTTATGTGAAGAAAAGCTGAAGGCTTTCTTCCTAAGCTCCCTTCACTCTGACTCCCTTCTCGCAGGGGGAAAAGTATTTCCACAAAATCATGCTAACAACAAAGGCACATGGGAATTAACAAGAAATAAAGGACTGCAGAACCAAACTTTACATCTTCTGTGACTGCTGATACTAAGGTCACACTTCCAGCTACTTATAACACTACCAGTATAACAACTGTTTCGTACAACACCTGTTATACCGTCACTTATAACACTGCATGCACAACCATTGTCTTGTACCACGTTTATGTTTTCATCTTATGAGAAACTGGAAGCAAGCGAGGAGCAATAGACTCCATTTTATAGCATGAATTTCGAGAAATGTCCGGATGACATAAAACACTGACCCCCAGGTTCAACCCAGAGAGAATTCCAATTCTGAAAAGGGCCAAACTTTGTGTATAAGTAAAATTTGAAGGTTGACCTTGCATGTGCTATACGAAGCACCATTTTATGGCATAGTTTCTTATAGACTCGCCTAGCATTTCAAATGATTATTCTAATAAATTATACAGGACTGTATATCGTGGCCTTTACGTGTTTAGAAGAAAATAACACTTGCCTTAAAGTCATACTGCATTGGTTTCATTTTTAATGACTATATAAGATGTCTCCCTGCATTGTACAATTCTCCAATTTACAATCATAATCTCTGAAATCACGGAACGAGAACTGTAATGCATGTTTTAGAGGAAACTGCAGAAGGCCTATCTGATAAAGGCCTACCAGCTTCTATTTATGAAGAACCAAACACACTCACATATGTCAAATATTCGCTTAAAACAATGCAGCAGTCCCACTTGCATTATGATACGCAGTAATCTGTTCCATAAATCAACAACCCTATTTCCAAAACCAGAATTTACCTGGATCCTTCGTCAATTAGAAATGATCGGATTCGTATTCAATGGTTTATGTTCCGTTTGTGCCGCTTCATTTTCCACGTTATTAATATTCCCTCTACAATATCCTTTCACCGTTTTGTATACTTCAATCATGTCACCTTTTACTCTTCGCCTGTCTGAAAATTGTATATTAAGATTTTTTTAATATACTTACAAAGGAGATTTTATTAATTCAGTTGAGATTATTGGTTTGCTTAAAATGCAGGTTATAAATTTATGTTAGTAACTTTGGTTACGTATATAAGTGAACTGTCTCACATGTGCCAATAGACGTTACGTTATATGTTACGTGTTTATGAAGGCGATGAGTCACAATGACGTGGCTAAAGTATATTGTCCAGACCACACACTAGAAGGTGAAGGGACAATGACGTTTCGGTCCGTCCCGGACCATTCTCAATCGACTTGATAATGGTCCAGGACGGACCGAAACGTCGTCGTCTTTTCACCTTTTAGTGTGTGGTCTGGTCAACATGTGTTTATGATCTTATAAGGACAAAAAAAGGGAAAATGAGAGAAAAAATACATTTACAATCCCTTATTTTGTTATTGTAGAAGAC
The DNA here is from genome assembly GCF_040958095.1 of Procambarus clarkii. Classification (NCBI taxonomy): domain Eukaryota; kingdom Metazoa; phylum Arthropoda; class Malacostraca; order Decapoda; family Cambaridae; genus Procambarus; species Procambarus clarkii. The sequence continues at coordinate 21,368,924 of NC_091172.1, forward strand.
TATAGATAGTCCCCACCTACCTACAGTGTCCTCCCGCATAACTCTCCCCCAACAACAACAACGGTAATCATTATATCCTCAGCGGGATGCGAGAGGCCTCGCCAGCAAATAATGGGTGAGAGGGGAGGGGTGTTAGGTTCCCCTCTGCGTCTCGCCACACCATCACTTCCCCTCTCACACAGAGAGGGGCTCTCTGTGTCACTCTCTGCAGTCATATGTGGTCTTTCTCGCGAGGAAATATAATTTAGTTTTAAGACACAGGGATCTTGTAGACTCTCTGAGGGCGCTGAGCAGCAAAAGTTGCGGGAGATTATCGTGGGTAAGTAGGCGAGCGCCGCCTAATGAAGACGGGGCACCCCCATGCGCCTATAAGTCCGCATTACATACTGCGCTTGGTCTAAGAGAATGATGTTATTACATGCAATGTTTCGTGAGTGTTTATGAGTAATGGAGCCGTGTTTTTTAAAGCTAAATGTGCTCTTCATTGGATGCACTCGAAGACCTTATTGTATCTACAACCCCAGAAGCCTGTCGACGGAGGCACTCATTAAGAGGAATGCCGCAGTTTTACCTGGCGATTTTTCATAGGAATAAAGGAAACTGCAGAAAGTCTGTAGAAGTCTTCGTACGGGCCAGAAAAGGCTGGCCCGTGTGAAGCCAGCCCAATTCATTCTCTGGACCGCGTATAGAGCTTTATCCTATTCATTTTATCAGCAACACGACCAACAGTCGGAAAACAATCTGATAACTATATAATGTTGGCTAAACAGGAGAACACAGTAACGGATCAGTGCCCAGTCGACCCTTCCTCTCAAGGCCCGAACGGGGAGAGGATCGTTAACAAGGCGTGGGACGAGCGTGTACTACAATTGCTCTCTCTCACTCTCTCTCGCTCTCTCTCTCTGTCTGTGTCTCTCTCTCTCTCTCTCTCTCTCTCTCTCTGTCTCTCTCTCTCTCTCTCTCTCTCTCTCTCTCTCTCTCTCTCTCTCTCTCTCTCTCTCTCTCTCTCTCTCTCTCTCTCTCTCTCTCTCTCTCTCTCTCTCTCTCTCTCTCTCTCTCTCTCTCTCTCTCTCTCTCTCTCTCTCTCTCTCTCTCTCTGTCTCTCTCTCTCTCTCTCTCTCTCTCTCTCTTTCTCTCTCTCTCTCTCTCTCTCTCTCTCTCTCTCTCTCTCTCTCTCTCTGTCTCTCTCTCTCTCTCTCTCTCTCTCTCTCTCTCTCTCTCTCTCTCTCTCTCTCTCTCTCTCTCTCTCTCTCTCTCTCTCTCTCTCTCTCTCTCTCTCTCTCTCTCTCTCTCTCTCTCTCTCTCTCTCTCTCTCTCGTACTTTTGAACTATTACCTCCTGACCAAATCAGCTCACATTGAGGAGCAGGTTTACTCAGTCTCGAAAGCTACCAGACATTCTAAAGTATTAGATCAACTTCAGGAATTAACTCACAATCTGGGATGCTAAGCCACGATTTAATCTTTAGAGGATTAACTATTTAGAAACTTGAAGAATCAGCTTCACTTACTGACGAAAGGATAGATAGTCATTTTTATCGTCTACTTTACACTGTGACCTAGTCCTCTGTAGCCTCTCACTCTGTAGCCTCTCACTCTGTAGCCTCTCACTCTGTAGCCTCTCACTCTGTAGCCTCTCACTCTGTAGCCTCTCACTCTGTAGCCTCTCACTCTGTAGCCTCTCACTCTGTTGTCTCTCACTCTGTAGCCTCTCACTCTGTTGCCTCTCTCTCTGTTGCCTCTCACTCTGTAGCCTCTCACTCTGTAGCCTCTCACTCTGTAGCCTCTCACTCTGTAGCCTCTCACTCTGTAGCCTCTCACTCTGTAGTCTCTCACTCTGTAGCCTCTCACTCTGTAGCCTCTCACTCTGTAGCCTCTCACTCTGTAGCTTCTCACTCTGTAGCCTCTCACTCTGTAGCCTCTCACTCTGTAGCCTCTCACTCTGTAGCCTCTCACTCTGTAGCCTCTCACTCTGTAGCCTCTCACTCTGTAGCCTCTCACTCTGTAGCCTCTCACTCTGTTGCCTCTCACTCTGTAGCCTCTCACTCTGTAGCCTCTCACTCTGTAGCCTCTCACTCTGTAGCCTCTCACTCTATTGCCTCTCACTCTGTAGCCTCTCACTCTGTAGCCTCTCACTGTGTAGCCTCTCACTCAGTAGCCTCTCACTCTGTAGCCTCTCACTCTGTAGCCTCTCACTCTGTAGCCTCTCACTCTGTAGCCTCTCACTCTGTTGCCTCTCACTCTGTAGCCTCTCACTCTGTAGCCTCTCTCTCTGCTGCCTCTCACTCTGTTGTCTCTCACTCTGTAGCCTCTCACTCTGTTGCCTCTCACTCTGTAGCCTCTCACTCTGTAGCCTCTCACTCTGTAGCCTCTCACTCTGTAGCCTCTCACTCTGTAGCCTCTCACTCTGTAGCCTCTCACTCTGTAGCCTCTCACTCTGTAGCCTCTCACTCTGTAGCCTCTCACTCTGTAGCCTCTCACTCTGTTGCCTCTCACTCTGTAGCCTCTCACTCTGTAGCCTCTCACTCTGTTGCCTCTCACCCTGTAGCCTCTCACTCTGTAGCCTCTCACTCTGTAGCCTCTCACTCTGTAGCCTCTCTCTCTGCTGCCTCTCACTCTGTTGTCTCTCACTCTGATGCCTCTCACTCTGTTGCCTCTCACTCTGTAGCCTCTCACTCTGTAGCCTCTCACTCTGTAGCCTCTCACTCTGTAGCCTCTCACTCTGTAGCCTCTCACTCTGTAGCCTCTCACTCTGTAGCCTCTCACTCTGTAGCCTCTCACTCTGTAGCCTCTCACTCTGTTGCCTCTCACTCTGTTGCCTCTCACTCTGTTGCCTCTCACTCTGTTGCCTCTCACTCTGTAGCCTCTCACTCTGTAGCCTCTCACTCTGTAGCCTCTCACTCTGTAGCCTCTCACTCTGTTGCCTCTCACTCTGTTGCCTCTCACTCTGTTGCCTCTCACTCTGTTGCCTCTCACTCTGTAGCCTCTCACTCTGTTGCCTCTCACTCTGTAGCCTCTCACTCTGTAGCCTCTCACTCTGTTCTCTCCCACTCTGTAGCCTCTCACTCTGTAGCCTCTCACTCTGTAGCCTCTCACTCTGTTGCCTCTCACTCTGTAGCCTCTCACTCTGTAGCCTCTCACTCTGTAGCCTCTCACTCTGTTGCCTCTCACTCTGTAGCCTCTCACTCTGTAGCCTCTCACTCTGTTGCCTCTCACTCTGTAGCCTCTAACTCTGTAGCCTCTCACTCTGTAGCCTCTCACTCTGTAGCCTCTCACTCTGTAGCCTCTCACTCTGTTGTCTCTCACTCTGTTGTCTCTCACTCTGTAGCCTCTCACTCTGTAGCCTCTCACTCTGTAGCCTCTCACTCTGTTGCCTCTCACTCTGTTGTCTCTCACTCTGTAGCCTCTCACTCTGTAGCCTCTCACTCTGTGGCCTCTCACTCTGTAGCCTCTCACTCTGTAGCCTCTCACTCTGTAGCCTCTCACTCTGTAGCCTCTCACTCTGTTGCCTCTCACTCTGTAGCCTCTCACTCTGTAGCCTCTCACTCTGTAGCCTCTCACTCTGTAGCCTCTCACTCTGTAGCCTCTCACTCTGTAGCCTCTCACTCTGTTGCCTCTCACTCTGTTGCCTCTCACTCTGTAGCCTCTCACTCTGTAGGCTCTCACTCTTTTACCTCTAATTCTTTGTTCTTTGACTCATGAACTTCTCTATCTTTGCCCACTTTTTAGCATTTTTTTCTATTCTTTCGACGATCTTGGGAGTCTGGTCTTGCCATCCTCTCTATTCTCTCTCCATTATTTAATTCTATGTCTTACACGCGTAATTACCCTTTTTCCTATCCTGTTCCCACTGATCATACCTCTCGTTCCCTCTTACTTTCATTCTCATCTACTCTTTGTCTCTTCTGTCTCACATAATCTATCAATTCCTTTTCCTCCTCCTTCAATCGATCATCTCATCTTCCTTTCTAATTACCTCTCTTCCTCTTTCCCTTTCATATAGCTTTGTTTTCCCAATCCTTCTTCTTCCTCTTCATCTTCTTAAAGAGTTTCCCATCATCTATGATATATATTCTTCCTCTTCATTTCTTCCCTCCATTTCAATGCCTCCTCTGCCCACCCCATATACCTCTCCATCTTCCTCTCTCATCGTCTCCTCTCTCGTCGTGCAATATTCGCTTTGCTGTGTTTGGAAAGCTAAACGAACAAGGGGCGAGGGGAGCACGAGGGAAGTGAGTTGGGAGTGAGAAAAAGAGAAAGATAGAGAGAGACAGAGTTTCTAGGGTCAAGCTTTAGATGAGTTGATGGAGGATACCGGCTCCCTGCATGCTGCTGCTTCATTCGGAACATCTGTCTCATTCATAATGAATCATAGTTTTAATAACGAAGGGAGAGAGAGAGAGAGAGAGAGAGAGAGAGAGAGAGAGAGAGAGAGAGAGAGAGAGAGAGAGAGAGAGAGAGAGAGAGAGAGAGAGAGAGAGAGAGAGAGAGAGAGAGAGAGAGAGAGAGAGAGAGAGAGAGAGAGAGAGAGAGAGAGAGAGAGAGAGAGAGAGAGAGAGAGAGAGAGAGAGAGAGAGAGAGTCTTACTGCTACAAGGATCATTAGGGATCAGCTCTTATAGTAATATCATACTGGAGAAGTAATGTCAGGTCTCAGACCACAAATCGAACATTAGAATGCGTGGCAAAGACTCCCCTAATGCATAGTAATGAGTACGACATATTGGGAATGATGTTTGACGCCTCATTGACCATGAAATGTCCACTTGCATAACCTAGCTAGCAAGGCAAGCACTAAACTTGCAACTCAACGGCGCATCTCATACTTTCTCGGCACCAATTGTTCCAAACCTTATATAAAGCACAAGTTCGTTCCAAATCTTGAGTATGCACCCCTCTTTAGCACTGCCCGTTCCCCCATTACTTATGAGAATATTAGTCAAGGAGGGAAATTGTGCATAAGGACTCATATCTAATCTTCAGCCATATGGGTTGGTCTAGTCAGAAAACCAGAGTCTTCAAAATTTAGGAGATGTTGGTGGACTTACTCCTATGTTTACGGCAAATATTCTCAAGCAAGATGCTGACGAACTTGCTGTTATATTTAGAGAGGTCACTGGAAAATTACATTTGCTCCTGTGAAAATTCATATGATGATAATAATATTAAATATTCTGCTAAATAACAAACTTCCATTTGTAGGAGGATGAAAATGAATGCTTTATATACTAAGGAGAACAACGATTTCAGCCTCGTGAGCAGAGCATCTTAAGGAACATGAGGCAAAAGAGGTGTATCATAAACTCTCTCTACAACAGCGGCTGTGAAACTCAATATGGGGCACAATTCAGTACGAGTATTCACGATTCCTTTTAGAAATCCAGTCACTATTCTTTCTACAACCTTTTGGTTAAAATAGATGACCACAAAAGACGATTCACCTCGCATCCTCTTCTCTTTTTGTCTCCTGCCCCTTTTCCTCCTCTTCTTTTCCCTTCCTCCTCCCTCTTCCACTTCCTTCTTCTCCTATTCGCTTTCCTCTTCTTCCTGTCGCCTTCTTACTCCACAGCCCACTAGACCTTAACAAAGAATAATGATAAAGTCATCCATCTTCATCATGTTGTACAAAGTTACTAATTGAGACTTTGCCTTAGTATTCATTCCTCGCAAATTCCTCTACTTCTCGTTCAACCCATTAATCTCTATCTGTCTCTCGAGTCTCCAGTTGACCTCTGTTTGTTTTTTTCTTTGATGCTGCCCATCTCCTTCATCTGTCGCTCTTTTATCCTTTCCATCCAGGTCTATCCACCAGCGCCACTTCCTGTCTATTAGCAGATTTTTCTCTATAGTATTTATTTTTACTTCATTGTCTCTCTCTTTTTCTCTGTCTCTCTCTGTCTGTCTGTCTCTCTCTCTCTCTCTCTCTCTCTCTCTCTCTCTCTCTCTCTCTCTCTCTCTCTCTCTCTCTCTCTCTCTCTCTCTCTCTCTCTCTCTCTCTCTCTCTCTCTCTCTCTCTCTCTCTCTCTCTCTCTCTCTCTCTCTCTCTCTCTCTTTCTCTCTCTCTTTGTTATTGGCGTTTCTTGTGAAATGGTCATCTGTTATCCTACACCGGCTCATCTGAAGCTTGACCCGATAATTTAATTTATTTGAAAACTAACGGTTTGTATCCATTTGGAATTAATTCAATTTAATGCCATGAAGTTATCATGTAAGGAACAGGACGAACCAGAGGGAAACTGTATACCAGAGCCTTTATAAGGTCGGTTGACTGCATTTTACACGAATCCACGTGTTCAGGAACATGTCTGAAATGTAAATAAGCCTAGAAATGAACACTCACTGAACGAATGACGTTCTTCAGACTGACGCAGCATTCTTGAGGCTATTAATGGCTGATAGAATTGTGTTTTAATGGCAATCTTAGGTTGTCAACGAAATTTGGCCAAGATGGGAACACTTAAGAACACTTGAGAACACTTGAGAACACTTGAGATCACTTGAGAACACTTGAGAACACTTGAGAACACTTGAGATCACTTGACATCACTTGAGAACACTTGAGAACACTTGAGAATACTTGAGAACACTTGAGAACACTTGAGATCACTTGAGAACACTTGAGAACACTTGAGAACACTTGAGAACACTTGAGAACACTTGAGATCACTTGAGAACTTTTGAGAACACTTGAGAACACTCCTGTACTTAACAGTAAAACCAGCGACATGTTTTTCTGGTGTGTCAATGTATCAGTGTCTCTGATACATTGACCAAATTTACCTCAATGGGTGAAGACGAGAGGTGACGTTTCCTCATGATTCTCTGCCTTGTCTAACATTCTGATAAAGAGTGGGGGACCAGCCAGGAGAGAGGCACACACTCAGGACCTTGTGTTCCATATAAGTTTTTGCTTCTAGTGTTGATTAGAAGATGCAAGTACATGCGCCCTGGACTGCCTCTTGGCTACCTTGTTTGCAAGCAACCCTAACCTAACCTAACCTATGCTAACCTAACTTTACCCAACTTAACCTAACCTAACCTTTTCCCCAGTTTATGGCTCATGGTCAATAAAGACTAAAACTTAAACCAAGATGTAAATTTCACCACTGAGTACCAGGTTGTGAGGTGTGTTGTGAGGTGTGTTGTGAGGTGTGTTGTGAGGTGTGTTGTGAGGTGTGTTGTGAGGCGTGAGGCATCTGTCTCTCATGCAATATTATGTTCTCAACTACCCTGATCGGCTGTGTTTCGCAGCTGGAAGTGTAACCTGCCATTAATTACCCCACGCCGCTATTGCATCAATTTATGATAATAACCCTCGTAGTAATTGCCATTTCCTTTCTATCATATCTCCCTCTCTCATACTTTCTTTTCTCCCTCCTCCCCTCCCGTCCCTCTCTCCCAAGCCTCCCCTCTCACATCTCCACCCTCTATCTCCTCTCCCTCACCCCACGGGTTCTCGCGTGTCCCATCCCCCAGCATCAACAGGTCAATACTCCTAAGCTACTTGTTGATCTCGATTTTACCATTTGTGATCGGATTGCCCTATATCTCCTTCTCCCCCCCCCCTTTCTCTCACCCCCACCCCCCTTTACACCTGTCCTGTCTATGTCTCCCTGTCACCTGTCAAGGGTCCCTTGCTCTCCCCACTACTCCATCTTGCTCCCTAGAGTTGCCAGTCTCTCTTCTCCTCGTGTGTCTCAGGGGTGAGCATGTACGTGGCTGGCTGTATGTATGTGTACGTGGCTGGCTGTATGTATGTGTACGTGGCTGGCTGTACGTACGTGTACGTGGCTGGCTCTACATATGAGTGTGTACTGGCTGGCTGTACGTACGAGTGTGTACGTGGCTGGCTGTATGTATGTATACGTGGCTGGCTGTACATACGTGTACGTGGCTGGCTGTACGTACGTGTACGTGGCTGGCTCTACATATGAGTGTGTACTGGCTGGCTGTACGTACGAGTGTGTACGTGGCTGGCTATATGTATGTGTACGTGGCTGGCTGTATGTATGTGTACGTGGCTGGCTGTACGTACGTGAACGTGACTGCCTCTACACATGAGTGTGTACTGGCTGGCTGTACGTACGAGTGTGTACGTGGCTGGCTGTATGTATGTGTACGTGGCTGGCTGTACATACGTGTACGTGGCTGGCTGTACGTACGTGTACGTGACTGGCTGTACGTACGTGTACGTGGCTGGCTGTACGTACGAGCGTGTACTGGTTGGATGTACGTACGAGTGTGTACTGGTTGGCTGTACGTACGAGTGTGTACGTAGCTGGTTGTACCTACGAGTGTGTACGTGGCAGGGTGTACGTACGAGTGTGTACGTGGATGGCTGAACGTACGAGTGTGTACGTGGCAGGCTGTAGGTACGAGTGTGTACGTGGCAGGCTGTAGGTACGAGTGTGTACGAGGCTGGCTGTACCTACGAGTGTGTACGTGGCTGGCTGTACGTACGAGTGTGTACGTGGCTGGCTGTACGTACGAGTGTGTACGTGGCTGGCTGTACGTAGGAGTGTGCACGTGGCTGGCTGTTCGTACGAGTGTGTACGTAGCTGGCTGTACGTGCGAGTGTGTACGTGGATGGCTGTACGTACGAGTGTGTACGTACCTGGCTGAACGTACACACTCAACTACTGTAGACACACCACTTAGATGTAGTTCGGTTGGGTTTGGCATCCCCGTCTACGATTGACTGGTGAATCCGGATTGTTTGAGATGGTGAATCGCCAATGATTATGTGGCCCCAATGGTGATTAGACTTGTCTCGAACGTGGTTTAATGACACCTCACTAATACCCGGCCACACAGGACTTATACACCTGTTCCTCACCCCCAACATCTCACATCTTATACCTTAATACATCCCTGATCCCCCCCCCCTACTACTCCGCACTATATCTTGATTCAGGATTACTTCATACAACATTTCCTGCCCATATTATGACGTAGCTCACTGTTAACTGATGCCCTAAAGTCTGCAACATTGCATCACCTGTCTCCCCTCTCGACGTGCATCCTTGCAGTACTCACTCGCACTCTGACGTACATGTGTTCAGAACTCCGCCACTCGTTGGGGAGCCCCTTAACTGCTCGACTATATAGCACTTGGAAAGGATTTGAGGAAAAGGAGGTGGGATAGGGCGGAAGGCAGTATAATCGTGCCCAATCTACTTGGACCGTTGGGGATCGAACATTGGCCTGCTGGAAGCTCGGTCGTTCGACGTACCGACAGTATACGTGGTGGGACTGTTTAGCGAGAAAGAGATCCATGTTAGGCTCCAGGATCTCCTCACAGAATGATGTTCATCTTCTCTAGTTGTGTGACTGATAGTTTCTCTTAATTTGTGCAGCTCTCATTGCCTTCAGTCACTTGCAGGGAATAAGACGTGCTGGCTTGATCTAGGCGCCACACGCCGCCTGGCTTGTTGCAGGCAATTTTATGACTGGCAAAGGGGAATCATGCCAGTTACAGCGCCGCTCCTGTGCCAGGTAAGTCCACTACGGGCTGACTATGCCACTTGGTGAACATTTTGTTCCGAGAAGCTGAATCTAAAACAACAACAACAACGGGAATCACGACACAAACGGTTCGTTGTCCTCAAGCTCTCGGTGATCTAGAATTACAGCTTTGTATCACATATTTTTCTCTGTTTTTTTTTTACTGTGTTTTTGCGATCCTGTTTTCTCGTGCTTTTATCATAGTCCTTTATCGGGTGTTGCGTAGGTAAGCGTTCACGCTTCCTTTTAGTGCCTTGTTCAGGTGAGGGTCAATGGTGTGTGTGTGTTAGTAATGTTGTCATGTGTCTGTGTCATGTCTTACGTGACCGTGTCATGCATCACGTACCCGTGTCATGCCTCACGCCCTCGTGCCACGTGTTGCTTGACCATATCATATATTACGTGCCTGTCATGCATCATATTTGAGTCCCCTTCCAACCCTTTCTCATGTTTACATATTTTCTTTCATTCATTAGTTTGCTTTCCTGCTCCCCTTCCCTCTCTAACAAAGGCCTCTGTCTCTCCTCGTGGGTTCCAATTTCTTCCTTCTCCTCTTCTGGTGATATCTGACCCCCATTCTCCTCTTCTCATGCCGTCTCCCTCTTACCATCCTTCACTGCCCTCTGTCCTTTTCCTCTCCCTTTGCCTCTTTTTTCCTCCTTTCATGTAGCTCCTATGTACCTCCTTTTCCTGCACCTATTCTCCTTGTGTCACCGGTAATCTACACCTCTCCTCTTTCTCCATATTGTTTTACTTCGCTGTCTCTTCCATCTCCCTCTTTACTCTCTATCTCTTCTCTTCTGCCTTCTTTTATTCTGTCTGTTCCACTCCATCGTAAAATCTCTCTCTCTCTCTCTCTCTCTCTCTCTCTCTCTCTCTCTCTCTCTCTCTCTCTCTCTCTCTCTCTCTCTCTCTCTCTCTCTCTCTCTCTCTCTCTCTCTCTCTCTCTCTCTCTCTCTCTCTCTCTCTCTCTCTCTCTCTCTCTCTCTCTCTCTCTCTCTCTCTCTCTTTTTCCGTGTATGGAGGCACAGCAGACGACAGAGAGAGGGAGTCTCCTCTCCGGAGCCAAGATTCTTTGCCTTCTGTTGCGTCTCGATCTTCCTGGCGGTTCAGCTTTGGTTTTTGCATCAGAGAACACACAATGTTGTGTCTCTCATCCTCATCTTTTTCTTGCTGGAGGCGACGCTTCATCCTGCTTGGTGCCTCAGACACACCATCGTTGCTCCTTAAGGCACTTCTTGGTTTGTTTTAGTTACTCTGCTGCTTCAGGCGATGAACAAATATATTTGAAAATATCTAAAGGATTTGCAGTTTTTCCTGTAGTTGCTGGAATTGTTTCAGGATGTTTTGTTATTTTCTCTCTCTCTCTCTCCTTCTAAAATATGTCATCTTTTTCTCTCTCGCTCTTTCTATCTCTCTCTCTCTCTCTCTCTCTCTCTCTCTCTCTCTCTCTCTCTCTCTCTCTCTCTCTCTCTCTCTCTCTCTCTCTCTCTCTCTCTCTCTCTCTCTCTCTACCTCTTTCTTCCTCTAAATTATGTCACCTTTCAGACAATTACCCATTCATCATACTAAATAATATACCTGTTATAAACAGCCTTGACCTCATACACACAATCTTATAACTCATAGAAACAGCCTTATTTGTCACACGTGAACGAGACGGCTGAAGCTCAAAACTGATCGATCAAAGTATTGTAATGTTTAAAAAAACGAGAGAAGCCAAATTACTGATCTAAACAACACATTTATCAAGAGCCGGAGCGGCCCGTCGACAATATAAAGCAATGTAAGATGAATGTATCTATAGAACAAACATTCAACACGCACACAGACAAAAACGTACACACACTCACACACGCAAACACTCACACACACACACACGAACGCACGCAAACACTCACACACACACACACGAACGCACGCACACACACACACACACACACACACACACACACACACACACACACACACACACACACACACACACACACACACACACACACACACACACACACACACACACACACCTCGGGGCCTCGTAGCCTGGTGGATAGCGCCCAGGACTCGTAATTCTGTGGCGCGGGTTCGATTCCCGCACGAGGCAGAAACAAATGGGCAAAGTTTCTTTTGCCCTGAATGCCCCTGTTACCTAGCAGTAAATAGGTACCTGGGAGTTAGTCAGCTGTCACAGGCTGCTTCCTGGGGTGTGTGTGTGTGGTGTGAAAAAAAAAAGTAGTTAGTGTAGTTAGTAATCAGTTGATTGACAGTTGAGAGGCGGGCCGAAAGAGCAAAGCTCAACCCCCGCAAACACAACTAGGTGAGCACACACACACACACGAACGCACGCACACACACACACACACACACACACACACACACACCACACACACACACACACACACACACACACACTCACACACACAAACACAAACACACACACACACACACACACACACACACACACACACACACACACACACACACACACACACACACGCACACCACCTCCTCCTCGTCCTCTGCTCAACACACCACCTTCCTCACCTCACACTTGAAGGGATACATTACGCTTGCACCTTGAACACATGTTATTTATTCCGTACATGTGTCCAGGAGAGCTACTTGGACTGGCCGGAGAGAGGTGTTAGGGTCGGGAGAAACACATGGGAGAGAGAGAGAAGTAAGGGTGTGAGGGAAGGAATAGAGAAGAGAGAGAGAGAGAATGAAGAAGAGTTGGGAAGAGATAAGTAGAAAAGAGAGGGAAGAAATAAGAATAAGAGAGAGAGAGGAAGGGAAGGGATATGGGTGAGAGAGGGGGGGGACAAGGAAGAGATAATAATGTGGGAGGAAGGAGAGAGAGAGAATAGAAGGAACTGGAGAGAGATTAGCTAACGAACAGATGGTAAAGAAGAACTAGAATGACATAGCAGAGTCAGAATAAAAATAATGAGGGGAAATGTATGCAGAAAATTTATTAAATGGAAAGATGACAGGCTGAGTAATGGCAAATGAGGCAGTGATAAAAGTGGAAAGAGAGGCAAAGTGAAGGATAAGAATAGAGGGCAAGTGGAATATTGCCAAAGAAAAAACAAGTGGAAGAAAGATATAAGGAAGAGGTGATGGTCAAAATAATATTCGTTGAGATGTAAACAGTGAAATGAAGAAAAAACAGAAGAAAACGGAAAGTGAGAGGTATGGAGGACAAAATAAAATTAAAACATTATCCAGGAAATTTTTAGGAGTTAACCAAGGGATGAAAGTATGACTAAACAAAGAGAGGAAGAGAGGGAGGGAGGGAGGAAGAAGGGAGAGTTAAACAGGTGAATAAGTATAAAATGAAAAGATATCTATAATACCTACAATAAGAAACGAAAGAAAAGTATGATATAAATTTTGCCTCCTCCAAAAATGTCAAGCACATGACATGACGACTATCAAGCATATGACATAACATGACAACTAATTTTAGTAAGCTCACCTGGGTGTCAAGTTGTCCTCAGAGGACTGGACACAACACCCCAGTGAGAGAGAGACAGGCGAGACGGAATTGATGACCTCTACAGCAAAACAAGTTCTCGAGGCTGACTTAATAAAATAAGTACCAGTGTATTGATGTATGTTGAAGGTGCATGTGTACTGATGTTCGTCCTAGTGTATTTTTTTAATCTACGTTCAAGTACTCACCTAATTGTATTTGCTGGGGGTGTTGAGCCTCGGCTCTTTGGTCCCTCCCCTCGGCCGTCAGTCAACTGGTGTACAGGTTACTGAGCTTATTGGGCTCTATCATGTCTACTTTTGAAGCTGTGTATGGGGTCTGCCTCCACCACATCACTGCCTTAATACATTTCATTTATTAACTAATCTGTCACAGAACAAATCTATGTTTATTGATGTTCGTTCAAGTGCAGAATAGACAAAGTTGCTTAGATTCTGTCTGAAGTGATAGTTAAGAGGCCAAGCTCGTGTTCAGAATTAGACAAGCGTATGGTATGAGGTGTGGTTTTGCCTGTCTAGAAGCGTATGAACCTATGGGGCTAACGTAGCTTATCAAGAAGCAATGCTACTTATTCCGAAGCACCGTCAACTCTTGGACAGTTTGTTGAAACCAGTTCGAAACTCATTTTTAAATGTTTACTTGATCTGAAACACTAGTGAAAAGAGTTACTACTTTGATCTACTGATGAGCGAAAGGCGGAGCTTATGAGGCGATGCTCGGCCCTGCAAACACAACTAGGTGAGTACAACTAGTGTGAGTACAAGCATGAGCTCTCTCTCTCTATCGCTCAAGAGCTCCTCCTCGAGCATTTACCTCACACTCAAGCCAGAAGTGTTTCAAGAGTCGAGGTCAACCAACCACGCCGCCTGGGGAAATAAAGTAGAAACTCTTGCCATAATAACGCTCTCAGTCTTCTCAGACACGTGAACTTATCACAAGGCCAGATACCAGCAACGATTGGTCTTCTGGGGAGGTTTTGGACACCATCGTACAGCTCCAGCCAATCCAGTGGGGCTAACTAGGCTCTCCTCAAGACTAGGTATACACCCACTAACTGCTTGGTGGGCTAATAGTGTTGAGGTTAATGCTTATCAACATCATGAGGGCTATTTAGGCCACAAGACCTTGATGACCAACTGCCTGATACACTCTTTTTTGTAAACATGTGAATAATACGTTGAACATATTCCTAGAGCCAAACCTGATACATGCTAGCCTTTCGTAGTTGATGATATCCCGGTATCGTAGGACAGGTTTGGTGTGATATATATTCCTTCGTCTACTTAAAATATCACCTGAAGTCTTCCCTGCCAAGCCAACAAGCTGTCAAAGGTTCTCTCTCTCTATACAGCTCTCACCTCCAATACTCTGCTCATACTAGAGCTAAACGCCTGTGTGCATATTTTTGGTCACGGCTGAAACCTGTCAAAATTTTTCGGTAGTATCTAGTAGTTTTATGTAGGTTGAATGATTATTAAATATAATCAAATTCAATATGTTGAATAGTTTATCCTTGTCTACCCTGTCGATTCCCTTGAGGATTTTTTAGGTAGTGATCATGTCTCCCCTTACTCTTATGTCTTCCAGTGTCGAAAGGTGCATTTCCCACAGCCTGTGTGTGTGGGTGTGAGTGTGTGTGCACGCGCTTGCGTGCGTGCATGTGTGCATGAATGTGAGTGTCGTGTAAGTGTTTCGCCCGAAAGTATTCACCTAAATGTGCTTGCAGCGTTGCAATTGTGTTAAGGGGTAACCATTAGCAATCCTAAGAGACCCTAACGCAATTTTAAGAAGAGAAAGAGAGAGAGAGAGAGAGAGAGAGAGAGAGAGAGAGAGAGAGAGAGAGAGAGAGAGAGAGAGAGAGAGAGAGAGAGAGAGAGAGAAGAGAGAGAGAGAGAGAGAGAGAGAGAGAGAGAGTTAGAAAGAAAGAGGCACTCGGTGCCCACCAGCAACTACAGACTAGTGGCACTTCTGGACATAGTAGGCACCTTTGACCGAATTTGCTGCCCGTTCACACGTCGGACATGTGTACAAACTGCTCGGATTTACCTGCAAATGTGAGCACGAACCTAAACAAATCTCCCCACACTCCTCATGTGATGACGTTGGCTTGAGCTTTGTTGAGGACAGCGCACAGTTTCTAAGCAAAATATTTACACAAATGCAATGATGTTTTATACAGATGTCTCTTATCTCACTCTTACTTACAAAAGATAGTACGATAGACTGCGCACTCAGGAAGTAATGAATGCACTCACAGGGAAGGGAGAGTATGATATAAAAAAATTACTTTTCGGTATATTACTATTCAGTAATATCAGCCTTGCTTATCATCCTAAGATGCTGCAGGGTTGGGCCATTTGACACGGTTAGTCTTCACATAGAAATAAATAATAATAATAAATCATTTATATATAAGAAGGAAATCTGCTGACTCCCAAACATACGAAGGTTGTCACCCTGACTCCCAAACATACGAAGGTTGTCACCCTGACTCCCAAACATACGAAGGTTGTCACCACTGACTCCCAGACATACGAAGGTTGTCACCACTGACTCCCAGACATACGAAGGTTGTCACCCTGACTCCCAGACAAACGAAGGTTGTCACCCTGACTCCCAGACATACGAAGGTTGTCACC
>NC_091172.1:21389560-21400960 GCF_040958095.1 Procambarus clarkii
GTACGACGTTAGCTTAATAACGATATAAATCACGTCAGAGCACATCATTAATCCACCAGGATATTACCATGATGTTAACAAAGTCCTCAGCGAGCTCTATATAACCCAGACAGAGCTGCGTGAGGTCCCGTACAGCAAGACTACCATCACTCCCTTACGGGATTGTCATGTCCACTTTTATAACATTCAGTTAAATGATGTTGATACTATTATTATTTTTTAATTAATAATAATAATAATCCATTCACTTGGTACTCCCAAGATAACGCCGTAGACCACTACACCACGACATGGTCAAAAGCAATGTACCCTGGGATACAACTGAATCCTCTAGGGGTCATGAGGCTTCCAACTAAAACTCAATCAGGGTTTCACGCATGTCCCCCCCCCCCATACTCTCTGGCTAGTGTAGTAGTCCTACCTCCAACTCTTCTCGTCAAATACACGATGAACACACACTGTAACGTAATGCACAAATGAGCCTCATTGGTTCATTATCACTTTTTTAATTTGTATTAATTGCCGTTTCGATGGGCCTAGAAACGAATTAAATAATTCACTGTGTCGCGGGACAGGAAGCCAGAGTGTATTCATTCACATTAGGCTTATGTTGAAGCCATTTGTTGGCTTCAATAAAATTTCATTGGTACATTTATTTACCAATATTCAGCAGGAGCCGTGAGGAGGATTCGAACCCCGCATAATTGGTACTCCCAAGCATCCTCCCGTGCCTACTACACCACGTAGTAAAGTGCTCTAGGGTGAATAATAACAATAAAGATGATGACAATCATGGGACAATAAGGTGACTTGATCTACAGTTCTGGGCACTCCCTTCTGATTTCAATGCTATAATTAAATAAAGATGACAATAGTAATACAAATAAAAATAAATATAATATGGATAATAATAAAAAATAATAAAAACTAATAAAAACTAATAATAAAATAATAATAATACCATTAATAATAATTAATGTAATATTAACAATTACAAATAGTATTAAAATGAGAAAATCCCCTGGTGGTGTGAGGAGACCCCCAGTGGTGGTGGTACAGTGGTAGAGTAGGCGACACTCTCAGCCGCATACTCTGCCACTCACCACATACATGGTGAGTTACCGTGTATGTGGCTATGTTGAGTGGCTGCGCTTGCATGTGGCAACGTTTACGTACAGGGCATCTATGTGGCAACGTTATCAGACTGCGCCTCTATGTGGGAACGTTATCAGACTGCGCCTCTATGTGGCAACGTTATCATACTGCGCCTCTATGTGGCAACATTTATAGACTGCGCCTCTATGTGGCAACGTTATCAGACTGCGCCTCTATGTGGGAACGTTATCAGATTGCGCCTCTATGTGGCCACGTTATCATACTGCGCCTCTGTGTGGCAACATTTATAAACTGCACCTCTATGTGGCAACGTTATCAGACTGCGCCTCTGTCTGACCACGTTAATAGACTGCGCCACTATGTAGAAACGTTTACAGACTGCGCCTCTATGGCAACGTTATCAGACTGCGCCTCAATGTGCCAACGTTTACAAACTGCGCCTCCATGTGGCAGCGTTATCAGACTGCGCCTCTGTATGGCAACTTTAACAGACTGCGCCTCTATGTGGCAACGTTATCAGACTGCGAATCTATATGGCAACTTTAACAGACTGCGCCTCCATGTGGCAGCGTTATCAGACTGCGCCTCTATATGGCAACTTTAACAGACTGCGCCTCTATGTGGCAACGTTTACAGACTGCGCCTCTATGTTGTTATATTAAAGGGAACATTTCGGAAAGCCCCGAAGGATGAACGCACAACAAAACTCAGCAAACAATACTGATTGTTTATGCGAATACATTATCTGGGATTCAGTAATCAATAGAACAATTCCGACAAGCTGAAAGATGCGTGGAAAAAATCACTTTGGTTAAACCAATAAAATTTTAGCTGGTGGATTGTATCACTGACTTCGTGCATTCAGTAGAGGTGCCTATCAGATAGACTATAGGAGCGATGATTATATTTGCTATATACAGAAAATGTGAAGCATCAAAGATAAAGAAATGCCTGTACACTGAAGCCTTGATTTTGCAAAGACAAAATGTGGCTTTTTCTAAGTATTGGTTTAGTTGTTTTAGAGTGAGAGTTGGGGGTAGTGTGTGGTGGTGTTAGAGTGAGAGTTGGGGTAGTGTGTGGTGGTGTTAGAGTGAGAGTTGGGGGTAGTGTGTGGTGGTGTTAGAGTGAGAGTTGGGGGTAGTGTGTGGTTGTGTTAGAGTGAGAGTTGGGGGTAGTGTGTGGTGGTGTTAGAGTGAGAGTTGGGGTAGTGTGTGGTGGTGTTAGAGTGAGAGTTGGGGTAGTGTGTGGTGGTGTTAGAGTGAGAGTTGGGGTAGTGTGTGGTGGTGTTAGAGTGAGAGTTGGGGTAGTGTGTGGTGGTGTTAGAGTGAGAGTTGGGGTAGTGTGTGGTGGTGTTAGAGTGAGAGTTGGGGGTAGTGTGTGGTTGTTTTAGAGTGAGAGTTGGGGGTAGTGTGTGGTGGTTTTAGAGAGTTGGGGGTAGTGTGTGGTTGTTTTAGAGAGTTGGGGGTAGTGTGTGGTTGTTTTAGAGAGTTGGGGGTAGTGTGTGGTTGTTTTAGAGAGTTGGGGGTAGTGTGTGGTTGTTTTAGAGAGTTGGGGGTAGTGTGTGGTTGTTTTACAGTGAGAGTTGGGGGTAGTGTGTGGTTGTTTTAGAGTGAGAGTTGGGGTAGTGTGCGCTGTTTTAGATTGAGAGTTGGGGGAAGTGTGTGGTTGAAGAGAGCGGCGTGAGCAAGGGCTGAGGTTGGGAGGTGAATGGCACTAAAGGGTATGGGGGAATTTTGAGAGGGATGAAAGGTTGCTCATTGGTGGTAAGGCTACATGGTGATACGAGTACAGTTTTGGGGTTAAGAAACGGTCGGTTAGTGTTATGAGCATAGTGGTAAGGAGGCAAGAGGGTACTGACATAGGGAATGGGAGATATAATGGTAGAGGTCGAACGCTCTAGTAGTTCAGACCAACTGGGAGAATGGACAAATCAGAGAGACAGAGAGGCTCAAAAGAAAAGTTGTTAGCAGCTACGAGTAATTAAAGGTTGTGGGGGGGGGGGGGGAGTTCTGGAGTGGAGGGGTGTAGGGAGGTAGGGGAAGGCAGGGTTGAGGGGGTTTTGCCTTGCGAAAACAAAACTTTACCCCCCAATGTTCCGCAGTGCTCCTACAGCATGTTAGATCGTATAGCAGAAAATTATCGTTGTGACAGCGTTGCAGCACACACTTCCCCATCCTCCCCATCAAAAAAACAAAATCCTGGCCAAAAATAGAGCTGCGTGTTGCGGTAAGGTTATGTGTTTGGTCGGCGGGAGTGTGGTTGATGGGACTCATCAACCTCATCATGATGGGTCTGTGGGTGGTGGAGCAGCAGGGAGAGGGGGAGATGCTTACCTGGGGAGGATACACCTGCTGATGCTGGAGGGTTACACCTCTGTCACCTGGGTTACATATACCTCTGTCACCAGGAGTCGTGTAATTAAGGCACGACTCCTGCACGACCAATCGCTATATACCTAAGAAGCCGTGGGGTAGCAGGCCACAACGGAAGGATTATACATATATATATATATATATATATATATATATATATATATATATATATATATATATATATATATATATATATATATATATATATATATGTATATATATATATATATATATGTATATATATATATATATGTATGTATATATATATATATATATATATATACATATATTCAGTTGCATATGTCCTGGGGACCATTCAGGCTTGTTCGCATATATATATATATATATATATATATATATATATATATATATATATATATATATATATATATATATATATATACATATATATATATATATATATATATATATATATATATATATATATACATATACATATACATATATGTATATGTATATATATATATATATATATATGTATGTATATATATATATATATATATATATATATATATATATATATATATATATACATATATATATATATATATATATATATATATATATATATATACATATACATATACATATATGTATATGTATATATATATATATATATATATATATATATATATATATACATATACATATATGTATATGTATATGTATATATATATATATATATATATATATATATATATATGTATATATATATATATATATATATATATATATATATATATATATATATACATATATATATATATATACATATATATATATATATACATATATATATATATATATATATATATATATATATATATATATATATACATATATATATATATATATATATATATATATATATATATATATATATATATATATATATATATATATATATATATATATATATATATATATATACACACACCCCAGCCAGAGGCCTCATGCATATTTATAATTGTAATTAAAAAAAACCTGACTTTTTTCATCTTTATTTTTGGAGT
Source organism: Procambarus clarkii (assembly GCF_040958095.1). NCBI lineage: Eukaryota > Metazoa > Arthropoda > Malacostraca > Decapoda > Cambaridae > Procambarus > Procambarus clarkii. The sequence continues at coordinate 21,394,083 of NC_091172.1, forward strand.
TTGAATTCATTAGTGGTTCATTTAGTCATATGGCTGACCCAAATGGTTTTTAGATTTTGAGTCAGAGTAATTTCAGGAGATTAATTACTATGCGGGTTAAATTAAATATTTTGGTTTAAAGGGGAGGCCGTATAAGACGTAGGTGTGAGACACAACACGGTCAGAGTGCACCCCGTCCTTCTAATAGTACGTCATATTTTGACGTATACGCCACCTAAGACCAAAAATTATCATACTAGACAAAATGGTAGCGGCTCGCGAAATTGACGTAATGTCGCGTTTTCTGTGCTGGGTCCTCTGGTAGGTTTGGACAAGGGCACTTTAGTACGACAGTTTCTTGACGGTGGGAAACAGGACGGGCTGCTGGGAGTCGCTATAGGAACGTACGGATCACGCTAGTCTTTCATCAGCACCTCTGATTTACTCATCTCCTTTAAGTCATTTTGAAAATATAATTGACTTTTATAGAGTTATAAATTACTTTTTTGTTATTACTTGTGTTGCAAAATACAGTTTTTGGACTGTATGTGTTACTAAATTACTTCCTTTTATTATTTGCATTAATTAAGTTTGCTATTATTTTGTATTGTTAGAGAACTTTTTTGTATTATGCGTATTTGTAAATTATCATTATGTCTTATATATGTTACTAAATTATCTTTGTGTTGTGTTACTAAATTATCTTTTTGTTGTGTGTTACTAAATTATCTTTTTGTGTTGTGTTATTATCATTTTGTGTTGTTGTGTTGAGTTACTAAACAAAATTTGTGTTATGTTTTACTAAATTTTATTTTTGTGTTAATTGTACTATTAAATATCTTTGTATTTTAATTCATGTTATCTAGTAGTCACATATAACTCTATTTATATAGTGAGCCGTTCTTTGAAGAGTCAGATGTAAAACAAACACACACACACACACACACACACACACACACACACACACACACACACACACACACACACACACACACACACACACACACACAGTGTGTATCGTGAACAATTTCTTTAGTATATCGCCATCCATGTAATTGCTTTTAAATGCATGGATGGCGATATACTAAAGAAATTGTTCACGACTTTTGTTAGGCCAAAGCTAGAATATGCAGCGGTTGTGTGATGCCCATATCTTAAGAAGCACATCAACAAACTGGAAAAGGTGCAAAGACATGCTACTAAGTGGCTCCCAGAACTGAAGGGCAGGAGCTACGAGGAGAGGTTAGAGAGCATTAAATATGCCAAAACTAGAAGACAGAAGAAAAAGTGGTGATATGTTCACTACATACAAAATAGTAACAGGAATTAATAGAATCGATAGGGAAGATTTCCTGAGACCTGGAACTTTAAGAACAAGAGGTCATAGATTTAAACTAGCTAAACACAGATGCCGAAGAAATATAAGAAAATTCACTTTCGCAAACAGAGTGGTAGACGGTTGGAACAAGTTAGGTGAGAAGGTGGGGGAGGCCAAGACCGTCAGTAGTTTCAAAGCGTTATATGACAAAGAGTGCTAGGAAGACGGGACACCACGAGCGTAGCTCTCATCCTGTAACTACACTTAGGTAATTACACTTAGGTAATTACATACACACACAAACAGACAGGCAAACACACACACACACAAAGCAGGAGCAAGAGACCAGATACAAGGTATCATTTGGGAGATAAAATTCTTCAAGAGTCAAAGAGAAAGACTTGGGGGTTGATAACAGATCTGTCCACTGAATCCCAAATCAAGAGGATAACATCAGCGGCATATGCCAGGTTGGCCAACATAAGAACGGCATTCAGAAACTTGTGTTAGGAATCTTTCAGAACTTTGTGTGACATATGTCAGACCAATCCCGGAGTATGCGGCTCCAGCATGGTGGAGTCCGTATCTAGTCAAGGATAAGACTAAACTGGAAAACGTTCCAAGGTTTGCCACCTGACTAGTACTTGAGCTGAGAGGTATGAGCTACGAGGAGAGACTACGGGAATTAAACCTCACGTCGCTGGAAGACAGAAGAGTTAGGGAGGACATGATCACCACATACAAGATTTTTAAAGGAATTGATAAGATAGATGAAGACAGAAGAGTTAGGGAGGACATGATCACCTACATACAAGATTCTCAAAGGAATTGATAAGATAGATAAAGCCAGGCTATTTAACACAAGGGGTACACGCACTAGGAAACACAGGTGGAAATTGAGTACCCAAATGATCCACAGAATTAGTAGAAAGAACTTTTATAGTGTCAGAATAGTTGACAAGTGGAATGCATTAGGAAGTGATGTGGTGGAGGCAGACTCCATACACAGTTTCAAATTTAGAATATATAGGGCCCAATAGGCTTCAGAATCTGTACACCAGATGCGTGACAGTCGAGAGGCGGAACCAGCGAGCCAAAGTTCAACCCCCGCAAGCACAAGTAGGAAAGTACAACTAGGTTAGTACACAGCAGGAGCAATATATCTTGTGTGTTGGAGAGATTTTTAGTAAGACCCGTGGTTGGATAGATTAAGGTTAAATCTCACTAGATTTATGGCCACCGACTTGTATCTTGCCTAATAGCTTCAGATGTCAGTGGACCAGAATTGCAAACAATTTGTGAGATCACCAACGCAGAGTGATTTGATCCGTCAAGTATGTAGTGTTGGATACGATTTGTCTTCAAGTTGATGCTAACCTTCCGCAAACAGGCAGATTTCCTAGTGCAACTAGCTGCAACATCTATCGTAAACCTATCGTATAGATTTCATTCTTCTCTACACTCTGTACAATAATCAGAGAGTTATATGCCAGGATAACGTCTAGCTTACGTTGAAGCGGTATTTTTAGTGCCTCCGTAAAATGTAATTCATTTGATTGAGGGACAGGCAGCCTGAATATATGCATATATACATGAAGCTTACATCGAGGTCCCACAAGGTCCAACTACTGACAACGCCCTTCACCCTCCCGGAGGATGCGTAGCTTGATAACTGTTGATTAACTCCCAGGTATCTGTATATTTGCAGGTGAACAGTGGTATTAAGTGACAAGAAACGTGCCTATTCAATTTTTATCCGTCCAGGGATTCGAACCCTAGATTTCTGACTGTGTGTCGAGAATGAATTCCACTTTACTACCGAGACTAATGGCTGCCACTTGGTTTCTTCTTGGCAGAAGAACTTGAAGAGAAGAGGAAAAATATATTTCTATTCTAAATATTTATTTCATAACTAGCAGTACCCAGCCACGCGTTGCTGTGGCTCAGCAATGCGTGTGCGTTGCTGAGCCACAGCAACACACTACCCCCTTCCCTGTCCCACAGTCCTTCCCACCATTCCCCCATTCCACCATCCCCTCTTCCTTCCCACCATGTCCCACTCCCCTGTCCCTTTGTCGTCCCCACCATTCTCCATTCCCCCATCCCCTCCATCCCAAACTCCCCCGTCCCCTCGTCCTACCCCACCATTACCCCCTCCCTTGTCCCCTCGTCCTCCCCACCATCTCGCACTTCCGTCCCCTCGTCATCTCCACCATTCCCCACTCCCTCGTCCGATGTCTTCCCAAATGGTTTGATGTTCCCATCAGAAAATTAGGAACATCAAGTGATCTGATGTTCCCATCACTGAAATATAAGAAAAACAGTTAAAGAATGAAATGAAAATATGAAAAAAATATAAAAAATCAACTATACACGAAGTGGACGGTATGGTAAACAACACAGCTCAATTTCAACGTAATTCACACAAAATAATTAAATCAAAATGAAAATAAATCAAAATCTATGGAAATTCAATTTATGAATGCAATCGGAAACATTGAAATGGAAATTTAACATATTTAGTACAGCAAGTGTGTTGCACTAACATGCAACAGATGGCGCTGTTTTTCAAGAACGGTAGAGTTTTACCTGTCACAGGTGTGGCATCTATAGGTTACCTTACCTTCAGGTGCTTCCGGGGCTTAGTGTCCCCGCGGCCCGGTCGTCGACCAGGCCTCCTGGTTGCTGGACTGATCAACCAGGCTGTTAGACGCGGCTGCTCGCAGCCTGACGTATGAGTCACAGCCTGGTTGATCAGGTATCCTTTGGAGGTGCTTATCCAGTTCTCTCTTGAACACTGTGAGGGGTCGGCCAGTTATGCCCCTTATGTGTAGTGGAAGCGTGTTGAACAATCTCGGGCTATACATATACTTACGAAATGAACGGTATGGTAAACAACACAGCCTAATTTCAACACAATGTCACACAAAATAATTCAATAAAAAAATAAAATAAATCGAAATCTATGAAAATATACTTTATCAATGCAATCAGAAACATTGAAATGGAATTCGTGACATATTTAGTATAGCGTGCATGTTGCTATTATGTGCAACACATGGCGCTGTTTTTTAAAAAAACGCATGTTTTTATCTGTCACAGGGGAGGCATCTATATAGTAGGTATACAAAAATACACGCCTATTCGAATGCATCGTTGTGTAAAAATTTCAAAGTAATCAGTGAAGAACTTTCGGAGATTACAACGTGTGTTGCTCTTACGTCCAACAGATGGCGCTGTTTAAAAAAAAAATGTTTTTTTCCTGTCACAGGTGAGGCATGTATATAATAGATAAATAAAAAGACGTGCCTATTTGAATGTAACGTTGTGTCAAAATTTCAAAGCAATCGGTAAAGAGGTTTCGAAGATTTCCCTCACATGAAAACACATGCAAAACACAGTTTTTTAGAAAGCATGTTTTCTACCGTCACAGACGTACCATCTATATAGTATGTACATAAAAATCTGCTCGGATGCCAATGGAACATTGTGTGAAAATTTCAAAGCAATCGGTGAAGAACTTTCGAAGATTAGCGATTTTGAAAAACGAACATTTACAGTTTTATTTATATAGATTAGTTTGTTAATATAATTTGAATTCTCATATCTGTTTATTTAAATAAACTAAAACACCCAATGTTTTCCACGTATTTATTATTAACGGCTGCTGTATTTTATATTGTTGGAGTATATCATCGTGTATAATATACACGATGATATGTTAGTGTATGATATGTATGATATGATTCGGAGAAACTCACTGAACACAAAATTGACATATGTGATAAACGCTCTTTGAACACTTTCTAAATAATTTGAGAACTCCCTCGATGTGTTGGCTTTTCGCTTTCCCTTGATAATTACCTTACCTCCTTGTGTAACTTCCTTAAATCCACTACGTAAGGCTTCATTGTCTTGGAAACTACAACCATATCTCTGATCAATAACAAAAAACAAATTGTGGGTGGAATTCGATCCTGAGATCTTAAAAAATCCAATCATCAAATAATTGTTTCCATTAAAAAGTATTATGGTGATGCCCAATAATAGTTTCCATTCCCCTTCAACCAATGAGACACCGGTATATAGGTTTGTGAGGTGACGAATAAGACTGTGTTTGTGTGGAATAATGCTTGTAGAATCACATACGCTGAATCAATAGACACATATGGAGATGGAGGAGGTATAGAATTGGAATAATTAGCGAATGAGCGAAGAATACGTGAGGTGGGAAGAATAACCGAGGATGGAAGGAATGGGAGGATAGATGGATAAATGTAGAGAATGAGAGAGAGATAAGACAAAGAAAAACCCCTCACCTGGAGTCAAGACACCCAGGAATTCCGTGCACATTGTCTTCGTAGTCGTGTGTATTCGCTATGGTCACTGCTGTTGCTTGCAGTTAGGTGTTGCTTGCGCTAAATACAAATGCAGAACACTTCAAGCACGCATGACGATCAATACCCACTCGTCATAACAATTACAGGGATATATCATATCAGATACTGGTGTACAGGGATATATCATATCAGATACTGGTGTCAATTCACCTCACCCACAATAAAGCATTCACATGTAACCATAGCTGGCGAACGTGTCATTTAAGGCACGCCAGATGATGGTGAGCCTGGAGACGAACAACCAGAGCTACGCCTGGCTGTTCCTCTCTATGGATGCTACTGTTGCAACTTTGAGCATCAATTCGCTGCCTAAAGTTGAGAGGTGTACAGTGAATGCAGGAAACTAGGGCACACCGTCGACACTTGTGCTTTGAGACTTGGTATGAGCTAAAGTGAAGCAGGTGGGGAGAGAGGAGGAAGGTCGGTAGGAGGAGATGGGAACATTGAGGAGCTGAGAGAAAGGAAGAAAGAAATGAAAAGGGAAACGATATAAGTGGGAATACAGGATGAAATAAGAGCGAATGAGACCTATTGTCAAACTATTTTCCTGCCAAGAAATAGGTTCCTAACCTAGGAAGAGAACCTTCATAGCCTGCTTCAAGAACTGTCTCGACGGTGTTTGCAGACATTATTCAACTGGTTGAATCCTACCATCTCCTTATATCAGGTAAGACAATGACGCGGTTAAAGATCATCCTGATACTGATTAACAACTTTGCAACAAAGCATTTTTTGACGATCAACGGTTACTATGTGGTCGACAATACTGATTCATAAAAGGTCGTTTTTCTGGTGATATTTTGCTTAACTTCTCCAATAGAAGTATCAGTCAATTGGGTGACTTCATGATGCACTGCATTCTTGCAAGGGACATTACAGGAGCATTCGCTCGCATGTAGCATCTTCGATTTCTAACGAAGCTTCAACCAGAAGCTTCATCAGGATCTATCATACGGCCAAAAAAGAACTAGCTTCAAGAACAGATTCTAAGCGTAATCCTAAACGGAAAAAAATCTCAAAGTCATTCAATTAGGACCTGTGTACCACTGGGTATTGTGCTTGGCCCTTGGTTGAGGAATGAATATTTTAAAGAAATACTACACCTCATTCCTGAAGCTATGACAAACGCTGATGTCTACTCGTTAACTTGTTTATATACAAAAGAAGAAATGCCAACTACA
>NC_091172.1:21401460-21433960 GCF_040958095.1 Procambarus clarkii
CACGGAAATGTACTCTCTTGCTACCAGTGAGTGTCCTGATAGGTACAAGCGTTGTGTTGTCAATGCCTATGTCAACATCTCCAGTTGTAAGCCGGGTGACGAGTAACTCCGTAGAATAAGACTGGTCCTGATCACCCAAAAACAAATATAAGCATGATGTATGTCATGTGTAAACTAGCCTTTGAAAATGTAAGAAGCCTTACGAAATGCTTTTAGGTGTTAGACCAAAAGTAAAAATGTGAAAACTGAATTTTGGAGAGTTAATTTTTCATTTACCCTCGACAGTGAAGAGAAACGTAATATATATATATATATATATATATATATATATATATATATATATATATATATATATATATATATATATATATATATATATATATATATATATATATATATATATATATATATATATATACATATGTGTGTATGTGGGTGTGATTGTACAGGAATTTGAGAAAGCCACACTGGCTAACGGAAAGAACCGCAAAAAATCAAGGAATGTAAAAATAGCAGAACCCTTTTCGCAATATAAAGCTGAAAAAGTCCTTCCACTCCTCTGGCCAATCTCTCCCCCCCGAAATATTTACGAAATTTCTAAATTGCTTTGTATAGTATTGTCCCGAGGAAGAATACCGGACAGTTCTTCGTGGCTTAGCTCCCACAGCACAAAACTATGTTGAAATTATTAAGTAACTGTTTTACTGAAACGTTTCCATATGGCACGATCAATATTTGTTGTTAGTAGACATATGATTGACAATATAAGGGAGAAATAATATATATGGTAAAAATTATTTTGGACCATGTCGTGGTGTAGTAGTCTAGGGGGTATGTTTGATAATCTTATTATATATATATATATATATATATATATATATATATATATATATATATATATATATATATATATATATATATATATATGTGTGTGTGTGTGTGTGTGTGTATGTAATATATATGCATTAGTAGACACGTGACATAGTTCTGTTCCAGTAACCGCACAGAGGAAACAATCTAAAAAAATTGGCGCTTATAAATCATCATGACGTTCATTAATGTCAGAAATGAGAGGATTAATATATACTATACACTCAAAAAAGGATAAATGGAACATTTCATAAATAAATCACAGATGCTTCAATAAACACAAACATTTTCGCGGCTCGAGCAACAGGTGTGAATGTATTACTGAGAACACAACTTTATTTAATTTCTAGCATATCTTACCAATTGTCAAACTATAATTTTTATAGTCCTGGCATTATTTGTTATTATATGTTTCACTTGAGTTCTAGAGAATTCAGCAATAATTCACTAAATGATTCATTTACACGCTACAGTTTTGTAGAAAATTATGCCAGACAATTGAGATTGCACGAGTTTCGTAAATTTATAAATAATGAATAAAATTGTTGACCAAACCACACTCTAGAAAGTGAAGGGACGACGACGTTTCGGTCCGTCCTGGACCATTCTCAAGTCGATTGAGACCATTTTCACAATCGACTTGAGAATAGTCCAGGACGGACCGAAACGTTGTCGTCCCTGCACTTTCTAGTGTGTGGTTTGGTCAACATATTTCAGCCACGTTATTGTGACTCCTCGTCTGCACATGAATAAAAATTTTGGCCTACTGTTATGCCATTAATAAATAATCCAGCGAACATGTATGGGCAGAATATAAAGTGACGTTTCTGCCCGTACAGGAGCCCAACGTTTAAGATTTAATAGCTACTTAAGGTAGTTTCCACTTTCAATGTAACAATAAATTTCAACCTTTAGAAGGTTTAAATTTATTTTCCTTCCCCCTACTTATTATAGTAATTAAGATAGCATTTAATCGAAACTTTTCTAATGTCGAGATACGTACTTGTCAAGATGATATTACAGTCATGAAGTAGTTTCAGTTTCATTAACGTTTCAGTAATACTCTAAAAATACTGTGTTCTTTATTATGTGTTTGTACGTGAGTGAGTGTATTTTCTATTTGTATTTACAATTTTTTCCTGCAAGATCGAGCAGTTAGTTCTTGGGCCCCACCTTTCTAACAGTCAGTTGTCTAATGTACTGACTCCCGATCATTTTTCTTCTATCATATCTACTACAGATTTCCCTCGCATAAACCCATTCCCAGGATGGAGCCCGTAGCAACTGGTTAACTTATTTAATGCTAGGTGAACAGAGGCATCAAGAGAAAGAAGCTCTACCTCGATTGGGAATCGAACCCGAGCCCTTAGAACTACTTTCCCAGAGCGTTGTCCACTCTGCTATGAAGACAGAGTATGTGTATGTGAGTATGTGTATGTGTGTGTGTCTATTCAAATGTCATGGGAATCTGCTCAAGTTTGTGTGCGTTTCTCTGTGTGAACATATATTAAAAATGTGTGATATATAAATATTTGGATAAAACATAAAACCTACACAAACATTACTCACAAAACAAACATTACTCAGTAAACATATTTTATGGTACTGTCAATTGGTACTATGCAAGACAGCCAACTGCCAGTCACAAGACACTGCTCAACAGCTCTACACCCAAACACAACACCACGTTGATTAAAATAAACATCACAAAATTAAAATAAAATTATGAGCGATGGGAGACTGCAAGAAACCACAGGGCGACTGGACAAAACTAAAGGATGATCCCGCAAGGTAACTCAAGCAAGTATTAATAAATAAAACTGAGAGCTGGGAAGAGGAGGCCTGACAGTAGACTCTACATGCAAGAGGGAGCCCTTGCACGAACCCGACCGAGAAATGAACTTAGGGTTCATATTATACTGAACCTGTCACTGGAGGCCCATATAAACGGCATTATCTGTGTATCAAAGTTCGCCAACATTTGATCTGCCAATGGAAATCTAAAAAGAATCGGTCAGAACTTCGCATACATTTATGTCCGACAATTTCTTGTATACGCATCATAAGCATGTTCATTATCACGTTTAAGACGAAACGAAACTGAAACGTTCATTGGTATACCATAAGACAAGTCCTAGAGGTGACAGGTGAGAGTTACGAGGTCAAAGTGAACTTTTTGAAACCTCACGCCCGTGAAAGAGAGAACAAAAGGTGGAGACATGATCACTACCTACAAAATAATCAGAGATATAGAGAAAGCTGAGAAGATAAAATTTAGCATGAGTAGTCCACGAACAAAAATTAAGTACCCCAAACAGCCAAAGAGACATATGAGATATCAGTCTCAGGATAATATACAGGTAGAATACTATAAGAAGTGAAGTGGTTGACCCAAACACAATTAAGTCTTAAGAAAGAAGATATTGCAGAGTTCAGTAACCCATCCCTGGCAGAGAACTGGGTAAGCGAGTACAACTAAACTGCTCCACGGGATGACACCAATAAGCCCGGAAGTCAGACCCTTGAGCGTGGGCATGACACCAGTAAGCTCCTCCACGTGCTTGTCACTATAATCCTTCCTACTGATCTCTACACTTACGTTGAAACATAAAAAATGTATTCATTTTTTTATCACCAATCGGGAGAGACTTTAAGGGAAAGTGTCAAGGAATATGACAGAGGGACTTACCGAGAGGGATCAAGTCTCGCTCAGTGCGGGTGGAAAGGGCTGTTGACGGAGCTGTCAACAGGGCTCCGGCTATCATCAGCGCCAGCAGTCCTCCTCCGCCACTAGCCCCCATACTGCTGCTGCTGCTGCTGCTGCTGCGCCTTCTGTAGGAGGCTCTAGTGATCCCTCTTATTTCTCGAGAGGGCGGTAGTAGTTACGAGTCAGATTCTCCTCCTAAGACCTCTCTGGTGGAGTCCTATCCTTGCGAAACTGAATGTGGGTCACCGATAAACACCTGTTGTCCGGTGTGAAGGCTATCCCCAGGTCCTAGTTACAGTACAGATGATATATAAATATATATATACATATTCTGGCGCTGTGATCATGAGATATCCAGGTACATTCACAATTGAGTCAGTGTAGCAAGAGATCGCGGAGGCAAATTTTCTTTCACTTAAATTTCGTTATCTATGTGGGTTTTTTCAGGGGTGCTTGGAGGTCACTTGAACCCTGAATATTGTTATCCAACCTGATGGGTAAAGTGTTAACTACAGACAGCTGTCACGGACACTCCTCCGTCTGGGACACTTGTATACCTCGCACGGACACTTTGTACGGACACCTCGCACGGACACCTCGCACGGACACCTCGCACGGACACTTACACTCAAGGTCAAGCACCTGTTCGCTGTATGCAACGTATTTTGTTTTTTATTTTTTTACAGAATTTAAAACCTTGCCGAATCTGGCGGGTGTATTGAGCGCCGTGTGCTCCGGATTTGCCTCAGGAGGCGCGTTCTAGTTCACAGCGGCGGACAGGATCGAGGTTCTTAACATTAACATCACGAGAATACATATATGTATTATTTTCCCAGAGAACTAATGGGTTGGCGCTGTTCAAAGCCTTCTGACTGGACCCATGAATTTACTTAAAAAGCATATTAATAATTGATGAAAATCACGAATTTTATTTGCGTAGTAATAACATTTTCACTAAAGCAGGAGAGACATAGACGTTGATATGTATAGAGTGGAAGGAAGAAAAGCCCCCCAAAATTAATAATAAAAACACACAAACACTAAAATAAATATGGAAAATTAGACACAAATATTTCAAGTGTGAAGCCAATTCTCTCTCTTTACGAGTGTCCAAGTTTTGTCAAGTACTTTCTCTTTCACAGAGTTCATTAATTGAAAAACTTAGCCAGTGATATGTTTGCTCTCCTCACGGCAGACTTCTCTCCTCCAGTAGTGTTGGGATATGATCTCTAACAGTTTTCCAGTAGACATTTTTTTATTCTTGCTGAATCGTCAACCAAATCCACTAAATTAATAATTTCACGACAGATTACGTGATAGGGTGATAAACACCAAGACATTCCACACACACCTGCCGGAGGCAGTGGTGAGAGAGCGATGTCGCTGGTGTGTGGTGTGTATGTGTGTGTATGTAGGGGAGGAGGAAGTTGGAGAGAGGGAGAGATAGAGAGAGAGGTACACCGCCCACGTGGGGTTCACGACGAGGAGCGACAACACGCTACCACTCCGGGCGTCGAGGGAGTACTGACACATCTCCCGCTATGCCGGCCCACTGAGAAAACAAGTTCCCCGCCATGTTTCCCCACCGCCCGGCTGCCAGCCGCACGAGGCAGACGCCCGGGGCATAAGTAATATATACCAACTCACACCTCAGTGGGTCACAAACAAACCCATAGACAGTTCTTAGTAATAACATCTAGAAAGCAATGAATATTTCTCCCTAATTGGTTTCATTTATGCATACGTGGTTCTTGTATATACGATCTCAAACCAGTAGGGAAAAAAGAGGTTAATATGGATAGGATTTTTCCTCATTGTTGTCATAAGGTAACTTGAATGATGCATCCGGTATGAGAGGTTTAGCAATGAGCGTGGCAGCAACTACTTGCGATCAGCTGAGAGACTTTGCTGCCAGAATCCCGGTATCGACTCCGGCCGGAGAGCAACTGGTGTATGTGCGTCTGTGGCCGCCCCGTGAGTGTCTGCGTGTGTGCGTGCGTGTGTGTGTGTGTGTGTGTGTGTGTGTGTGTGTGTGTGTGTGTGTGTGTGTGTGTGTGTGTGTGTGTGTGTGTGTGTGTGTGTGTGTGTGTGTGTGTGTGTGTGAGAGAAGGTTGTGTGCAATCAATCAACTGTTACTATCTACTAACTCACTTTTTTCACACACACACACACACACACACACACACACACACACACACACACACACACACACACACACACACACACACACACACACACACACACACACACACACACACACACACACTTACACACACACACACACACACACACACACACACACACACACACACACACACACACACACACACACACACACACACACACACACACACACACACACACACAACCGATTTTCACATTGCTGTAAACAACCGAAAGCTAGAAAGGCGTGATCCAAGAGTCAATGCTCGATCCTGCAGTCACATATAGGAGAGTACACACACCTGGGATGCAGCCGGTAGCAGCTTCCTAACTCCTGGGTACCTATTTACAGCTAGGTGAAAGAAGCTCCGTCTATTAGTTTCTGCCGTAGCCGGGAGACGAGCAATATAACAGTGACATATCTATTCAAGTAAAAAAGTATTAAAAAGTAGAAATAACACTTATAATAAAACATTCGGATAAAAACGCCTGATAGTAAAAACAATAAGGACAAATTGATTTGACAAACAAATTATGCAAATAAAAATGATCCAATCGACTCTAATTATAAAAGTAGATTGGCTAATAACACGGTGAAAAAAAATAAAGAACATGATAAAGAGTATCAGCAGAAAATTCTTTAACCACAAAATTAAATGCACGGTAAAGCCCGTCTTGGAGAAAGTTTAGAGATTAATGACCAAGACTCCCGCCTTACCTTCCCAAGGAGCGAAAGTACAGACTCCTGAAAATAATTTAAATTATTATAAGATTAAAGTTATTCTCCAGTAAAGATGTGTGGCGTTATAGAGCTATTAATCATATGAGAGGTAATAATGATGTTGTTTGTGAGTGGAAAACTTGGGATATGTGAGCAGCGTTCACAGACGCGGAATGGTACAGGCAACTGTCTCTCTCTCTCTCTCTCTTTCTCTCTCTCTCTCTCTCTCTCTCTCTCTCTCTCTCTCTCTCTCTCTCTCTCTCTCTCTCTCTCTCTCTCTCTCTCTCTCTCTCTCTCTCTCTCTCTCTCTCTCTCTCTCTCTCTCTCTCTCTCTATCTCTCTATCTCTCTCTCTCTCTCTCTCTCTCTCTCTTCTCTCTCTCTCTCTCTCTCTTCTCTCTCTCTCTCTCTCTCTCTCTCTCTCTCTCTCTCTCTCTCTCTCTCTCTCTCTCTCTCTCTCTCTCTCTCTCTCTCTCTCTCTCTCTCTCTCTCTCTCTCTCTCTCTCTCATCTTATTACATCATTTTTTTAATTATGTCATAAGGTGAGTCTTATCATTCTTATCTGAAGTTAGCGTAATGTTAACAGAAATTCGGCCTATTCTAGTGTTCTCATTTTGAATATTTGGTCCAAAGGTAAAAAGTTTAAGTAACTTGAACAAGTTACTTGAACATTCAGTCGCGAAACTATAAACATTATATATATTTTGTTATAAATTGACTAGGTTGCAAAACATGAAATGTCAACAATGAATTAAATTGGAAAAAAATAAATGGCTACTCACAGGTATTTGAGGAAAGACATGTATATGACCTAGAGACATACGGATATGAGGAAAGTCAGGATAAGAGCTAGATACATAGGTATATAAAGAAAAATTTAACAGGAAATTATGTTGAATTGACGATGAGATAATATCAGAAATCTCAAAATATATATACACGATAGGAGGCAGATATGATTGGAAACATGTTGACGAGAATTCATATCTTCAGACAACCAACACCTTTAATGCCTCGGTCCAAAAGCTAAAGCTTGGCCCTAATAAAACAGATGAACAAAACTGCTGAACATACACGCAAACACACACACACAGAAAAAAAGACACTTCTCAAAATAATATATGTTTAGTTTCACTTAAGTATTTCCTGGTTGCCACGAGACTTGTCCAAACCTTGAGAGTACATATTACATTTCTTGGTGTTTACTCTGAGGAGAGTTCTTTCTTCTCCTCTCGGTGCAGTACACTTAACTTCTCTGACAAATTTCATCCCAATGTTGTCTCTCCTCCCAATTTGTCCTGCCTTTTATCACAGTTCTGGCGTGGACTTTATTTCCGGTGTTTGCTGAGAGGCCTTCATTTTATTCGACGTACTGAATGTGTCTCCTTGCTGCTTTTGTGTGTGTGTGAGTGTGTGTGTGTGTGTGTGTGTGTGTGTGTGTGTGTGTGTGTGTGTGTGTGTGTGTGTGTGTGTGTGTGTGTGTGTGTGTGTGTGTGTGTGTGTGTGTGTGTGTGTGTGTGTGTGTGTGTGTGTGTGTGTGTGTGTGTGTGTGTGTGTGTGTGTGTGTGTGTGTGTGTGTATGTGTGGTATAGGTGTGTTAAAAGGAGAGATGAAGGAAGGTAAATAGAAACTTGCGGCAGATAAATAGAGATAGACAGGGAGATTAGGAATCGCATCATATATACAGCACGAAATTGGTAAAAAAATATATGAATTAGCTCGATGGACAGCAAATATAGAGTAAGAGTGATACTTAGCCCTCATTATGCCTGAACTGTTTAAAAGAATTTGTGGTCTCTAAGCTGGAGGGAATGAATTGCCGTCATAAGAGCTTACTAACCATAGAACAAGAGTGCTCTTAAACTGAACTTAGCTAATACTGAAGTTAGTAGCCACTTTTTAAACACCGAGA
The DNA here is from genome assembly GCF_040958095.1 of Procambarus clarkii. Taxonomy (NCBI): domain Eukaryota; kingdom Metazoa; phylum Arthropoda; class Malacostraca; order Decapoda; family Cambaridae; genus Procambarus; species Procambarus clarkii. Next base: position 21,409,834 of record NC_091172.1, read on the forward strand.
AGCGTAATACACCTTTCGATGTCTATGTACGCCATCTCAAACTTCAATGGGCAGAAAAGCTGCCTTTCAACTCAAGATAAGCCCGCTACCAATTAATCTCATAATCAAATATGACTTAGTCTCCCTAGTTTGAATAAATGACTCACTCCCTCGTTTTCTGTTTCATTGGAGGGAAGACTCGTGTTTTCTGAACGTTGCTAACCTTCACATGGCCCCACCAAGAGGACCTGATCATTCAAAAAATAGTACTCGTTGTCATATGTTTTAAAAATTATTTTATGTAGCTATAAATTCTTGCTGCCATGACGACTCATAGACAGAAAACTGAAGCATACAACAAACACTCTAATTTATAGGTATAAGAAACTTTTCCTAAAAGATTCTGTTACATGTCAAGTAATTTCCACTACTTAATCACCGAATGGTTAAGAAAGGAGGCAGTTATACGAGAGACATATATACATGAACAAATCTGAGCCCTGCAAAACCAGGGTCAAAATGAACCCACCGACACAAGTGGGCCAGATTGGTGACATGTTACTCATATGATTTATTTGGATTTTTACAGCTCTATTTTGTTTCTTCATATGATAATACTGTTAAATATTTGCACAGTGTTTATGTCCTTTTGTAAATACATCACTGTGTTACTGGTTGTGTATTGAATTTTGTCCGTATATATTCAAGTGATGGGAACATACATGTTTCTATATTAGATTTATAATGGCTTATATTTGATGTGAATTATCTGCGTATTTCTAATGCATAAGTTCACATGTTCACAAAGTATATATTACTACAAATTGTATATGAAAATATAAGAGACTCTCTTTACTTCGGCCTACTCCCACAAGAGCTTTCAACTGATAAATGGCTCACTTAATTCCCACATTTTTTTTTTTTTTTTTTATTAACATATTAGGTACATCTGCATTAGTGCAGCTACCCTAGACTATATGAAGTGGAGTACAGTGTGTCAAAAAAGCTAACTAGGTGATGCTATAAAATCCCCATCACACAGGATGGTTAGTCATACAGAGGCATGTGATTAGCGGTCTGCACTGGCAGACTCCGGATGCATTTTGAGGATATCAACAACACAAGATTGAATAAGGTAGCAGTGGTAATACAAGTCCCCATCTCGCAGGATGGTTAGTCATACAGAGTCATGTGTTTAATAGCCTGCACTGGCAAATTTTGGGTATACTGTGAGGATATCTTCAAGAATACGAGAGTGAATAAAGTGATTGCAAAGCTCCAGGTACCTCATGCCAACTGGTCTGAAAGGTCTAATAATTGGGCATTCAGTGATGAAGTGCGGGAGATCATGCCGTAGTTCCTGCTCACAGAGTTTGCAACTGGAGTGCTCAGGATTGGGAGACCCGTCACCTGCAGCCACCTGCCACAGGTAACGGTAACCCAACCTGATCCTTGCAACCACTGTGTCGCACAGTCTAGTGGACGTTTTGTGCTGTCCATAGATGTAGGTTTCAGATCTGAACAAATCATAGCTTTTTATACTAGTACTTTCAGGTCGTTGGGAGTCAGTAAGTTCTTTCCTATCAGATCTGAATGTTTGGACCAATACAGTTTTGACAGCAGAGATAGGGATACCTAGATCTAATTCAACTTCAAACTTGTTACACGCTAATTTGGCTGCAATGTCTGTCTCATTATGATGGGTTATATTTATGTGTGAAGGTATCCATACAAAGGAAATTCGAGACCCTTTACTCTGTGCATCAATTAGGTCATTTATAATTGGGAGTATGAGGTTCTTGCTGTCGATCTTCCAAGAGAAGTTTTCGATTGCTTGAAGAGCAGACTTTGAATCGCAGAATATTATTCCTCATCCAATATTTTTTAATGTGCTGGTTGCTAAATGTAATGCTGCTAGTTCTGCTTGTGTGGAGGTCAGCCAGTTGTTTAGCCTGACACTGACAGACTTTGTGCAAATATTATTTCTATAGAACCTACATGCCGCTGCAGTCCGTCCAGTAGAAGACTGGACTGAGCCGTCGGTGTAGACACAGTGCTCGTGAGATCTTAGACTCTCGATGGAGGAGGCAATTGTTTCAAGAGTGACAGCTTTGAGTAGAGCAAGATTCTCATTATCTTTCTTGGTGACAGGTGTGTATGATACTTGAATGGTGGGGTACAGATAAAGAGGAATATCAGAGACTGGTAGATTGCACTTAAAAGGAATGTTAAGTTTAATGAGATTGTAAGCATTGTTTCTCAGCCAATTATCATAAAAGGAGTGAGTTGGTATGTCGGCACCAGTCAAAAGGGTGTTAACAGCACTAAATAATTTGTCTCTGAGCAATGCAGGAGATGTAGGATCTCTCATGACTTTAAGACAGAAGGTAGTGTTAACTTGCATTATTCTCTCTAGTATGGTTGGAAACTTCAGTTCTTCCCTCATGTTGATGATTCTTGTGCATCTTGGGGCACCAAGAATTATCCTCATGGCCTCGTTCTGTATTACTTCAAGTTTGTCCAACACAGAGGAGGGGAAATTAATTAAGTGCAGAGCATTATAATCAACGAGAGATCTAACAAACATCATATAGAATAGTCTAGCATATTTAATATTGATACCAATATTCTTACCAGTAAGTGTTCTCAATGGTTTTAGTCTTTCTTTTAACCTACGGTGTAGATCATTTACAATGTCACTGTTAATACCAACTCCAAGGTATTTGTGCTGCCCACACGTTTCAATGTTCTGGTTGTTGACCTTGAAAGCTATAGGGACATGAGTTTTCTCTTTGGGATGGAGAACTCTGGATTTAGTTATAGAGATAACAAGACCACATTCAATGCTTTTAGCAGCGAATGAATCAAGTAGAGCTTGCAGTCTAGTTTGGGAATTTGCAACAATGCATATATCATCGGCATAACAAATGACGGCTTCGTCAGGTAGTGTGGGAATATCAATTGTTAATTTGTGCATCAGAACATTGAACAGCGTGGGACTTAGCACTCCACCCTGGGGTGTACCCAACTCAAAGGGTGCACAGAGTTTACTTTTGACCCCCTTGAAAAGGACTGAGGCGGTTCTGTTACTCAGGTACCCCCTGAGCCATGTCAACAGTCTTCCCTTAACTCCAAAAGAGGCTAGCTGTTCTAGGATTATTTCTTTGTTTGCTGTATCAAAAGCAGTTTGGAGATCAATAAATGCCGCCTGAGAGTTTGGTCCCCCTCTGATAAAATACTCAGCAAAGCAAGTTTGTGTGCTTCTTCCAGGAAGGAAACCATACAGGTTAGGGGCAAGGTGGGGCTTGATTTGAAACATTAGTCTGTCGAGAATAATTCTCTCAAGAACTTTGCACATGCACGACGTCAGAGAAATGGGTCTAAATTTTTGTGAATTAGGCTTGGGTATGGGTATTATGAGTCCCTGTGTCCAGCGGTCAGGTAAAACACCCTGCCTTAGACTTTGATTAAACAATTCTAGCAAAGGGCTATTTGGCAGCTCAGCAAGTGACCGAGTCACCAATGAACTCTGCGGTGTCTAGTTGCCACATTTCACTACCTTGACCCAACGTCACTCCGACGCTCATCCTTCAATGTAAGCCATCAGTTTCATATTATAGTACTAAGCTGCTCTGTCGTATTGTATGTATACATACACATATGAAAACACACAAAGTTTCTTTTATCTGATGTCTCTGTTCACTTTGCAGTAAACAGGTTCCTGGAAGTTGTAACCTATTACAACAAGCAACGTTAAAACTCATCCAAATTCAACGCCACCAGCACCACCACATACAACCACACGCAATCACCACCGCCACCATACAACCACCACCACCACCACCATCACCACCACCACTACCATCAAAACCCCCACACAACCAGCACCATCCTCGCTACAGTTCCACCGCCACCACATCCACACAGTTTCCTCTACCACCACACCTCCACCACCACACCACCTCGCTCGCACACACTAATAATATGATCTACCAGACATTCAACATAAGATCAGTTGCGATTCCTTGCCCATCAAATCTAGACGTTGTCTTTGGAGCGTGCCACAACCTTCCTGCCACACTTGGCTAGGTCCAGGAGTCTTATTTCCTCACCATCCCGCTTGTCAGATGAGGGAAGAGGGAGGTGATCGTCTTGAGGAAAGAAAGGGAAATATGGAAAAGGTGAGAATTCAGAGAGAAAGGAATGACAAAACAAGAATAAAGAGGGGACAACAAGAGATAGTCTTAGAGTGGTAGAATATAGAATATGCAGCAGATTAGGGCATATTTGTGTAAAGGGGAAAGGAAGAAATGAGAAAAAGAGAAAATGGAAAGAAAATATGAAAATGGTAGAAAAGAGGAGGAAAAGGGAGAGGGAAGAGATGAATATATTTTTTCCTCCTACACTGAATGCACTAAAAACAAGTGATAGGTCCACACAATACTAAAAAAAGTGCCGTGGTGATATACTATTTTCCAAGAACGAAATTCTTATCAAAAATACATACTGCTACGGGCAGCTTCCTGGGTGTGTGTGTGTGTGGGGGGAAGGAGGGATATTAATAGTTGTTTGATTGAGAGTTGAGAGGCGGGCCGAAAGAGCAGAGCTCAACCCCAGCAAGCAAAACTAGGTGAACACACACTTGCTGCTTGCTTCTGACGTCAGCCTTGCAGTGAACATTTATGAGCTGTGCGGTGCCTGGAGCCGCCATTGTGGGGGTGAGTGCTCTCCTGGGAAGACCTCCATTGAAATGAGGAAAATTCTTACAAATTTTTAGTTCTAAAGGTCACGGGAGGACAATTAGGGGACAAGACAAATACTGCCTTGACAATACGGAAATTTAGAGTTGAGTAGGAAGTTATTTTTTTTATTCTGCTGTAATTGTGGCGACCGAACACCGGAACAAGGAAATGTAAGAAGCGGGAACTTTGTGTTTAATGCAGCAATTGAAACACTGAAGAAATAAACTTTAATTAATAACAATAAGATCTAATATGCGTGATTGTGGATGTGCGCGCGCGCGCGTGTGTGTGTGTGTGTGTTTGTGTGTAGTTACCTAGTTGAGCTTGCGGGGGTTGAGCTCTGCTCTTTCGGCCCGCCTCTCAACTGTAAATGAAACCACTGTTACTAACTACTAACTAATTCCCTCTCCCCCCCCCCCCTCCACACACACATGCTTAGTAAGCAGCTCGTACCAGCTGTCTAACTCCCAAGTACCTATTTACTGCTAGGTAACAGTGGTATCAGGGTGAAAGAAACTCAGCCCATTTTGTTTCTGTAATCGACGGGGATCGAACCCGGACCCAAGGATTACGAGTCCAGAGCTCTTTCCACTCAGATATCAGGGCCCATTATCAGGCCAGGTGTGAGTGTGTGTGTGTGTGTGTGTGTACTCACCTATTTATACTTACCGATTTGTGCTTGCGGGGGTTGAAAAAATAAAAACATAAGACAAAACAAGAAAGATGGCACCACAGTTTAATATTAAATGATTATAGATGAAAGAAGTTAGGCCCGGTCTAACTCATTGCATCTATAATCATTAGGGAGTTAGGGAGAGCAAAGGATGTTGGATTGTTCCACATGATGGCTATGGAACAGAAATATGATGCAGGATGATACAGTATTTTTCTAGGATTAATAAGAATCGCCACATAGTCACTGTAGGAAGTCGGAGTACTATCTACGTGACGGTAAAATATTTGACGACGGGATACACGAATCATAGATTAGGAATTACAGGAGACAAGAAATACAATGGAAGAAGGAGTTATGAGGAGAAAGCACCATGCCATTAAGACTATTTAGCACTTACAAGGGGTCAGGATAAAGATTTGAGATTGGACGGGGGGAAAGAAATGGTGGAAGAGAAGTAAACTTAAAAAAAGGGATATTAGGTGACCAACAGCTTGTGTTCATATGTTTAAGAAACTTTCTAATACCCACAGCTTGACTCCCAGCCACATCAAGAATGTTGATAGAGGGGAAAGCTTTCCCCCCAGATATGTGAAGCCAGTTTTCAATATTTCACGTGAGTGGAATCTGAAGTAGTTTTTTCTTACAAGAAATGCTCGATAGTAAGTAACCAACCAACCTATCGAATCCTTTGTCACTCAGTCCGAGATACCGTAAGTATGTAATTAACTAAACAACAACATCGCTGTCGTCGATAACCTTAAAATTGAAGTGCATCAGGTGTCAGGTTATGCTGATGTGAATACAGTAAAATGAATAAAAGCGAAGGAGACTTTGTTGAAGTGAAATCAGTAAAATAATTTATACTGTTTGTTCAATATAATTATGCCCAACTTATTCTAAGCAATCTTGGTAATCAGTCAAATATTTGATTTCCAGGACAAATGGGATCAGACTTATGTTTGGATCAGCCTCGCTGGCAGAACTTGCGGGAAAAATGCTTATATCTCACATGACTTTAAAATATTATAAAGTAAGCGAGAAGATCTTCTCCTGCTATGGACTCTTGCAAATGTTGTCTTTTATAATCCAGCCATAGTGTCTGTTGTTGCAAGAAATACGTATCGCCAGTGACTGATATTCATCCTACAGCTGCCAACCGCACTAAATAAATTGGGTGATTGTCAGCCCTAGCACGCTGACACACTCCATTAATCAGCTTCAGCGGCTGACACAGTACCACGATGTCTAAATTAAATTTTCTAGTTTGTTTTTGTGGTAGAATTTGTGGCCCCTCTAGTTAGGGGATGATACCTGTTGTTGTGCCTTTGTTGTAGGTGGCTGGCGTGAAGGTGAACTCATAAAACTTGGGTGTACAGACTTAGCTAACATATTTAGACTTACATCACGTATGTGCACTTACCTACCACGCTTAGATGTTTCGACTTAGCTCACCTAAATATTACACCTAGCTGTGCTTGAAGTTGAGCTTCAGCTCTTTCGCCACTTCTCTCAACTTTCCATCGACTAGCATACAAGTTTTCGAAACGTTTGAGTTCTGCCATATTGCCTGCTGTGTCAAGATTCTGTCTCTTCTGTAAACGGTTGAGAGGCGGGACCAAAGAGCCAGAGCTCATCCCCCGCAAACATTACTTGGCATTACTCTACTACTCCTATCACTGAAGCCATTTTAAATATCATTATGACTCATTAGAGTAGGTGGTTTCTACCTGCGTTTACATATTTTAGTGTCCCACTAAAGCCAAATTGATAGTCTTTGCCTCTGTCTTCCGTGCTATTTTCAAGGAGTATTTTGGATGTGGTGATTGCGTCCCTCCGCCTTTCTTCTCTCTTCTTATGAGAGCATTTGCTCGTAGCTCATAACGCTCGCTTCTCGTAGTAGTCTCATGGAACAACTCTAAATTTCCATCACCTTTGTTTCGTGTGTGAAAAGATAAAAACTCCAAACTGATGGTTAATGTTCTTTAATTGGTATGCCATATGTGACACATAAATATGTGAATAAGTTCTTATTCAGATTTATAACAGCATTTCTAATGGCTGACCACCCTGCATACGCCCTTAATAATATGCAGTTGACGTGTCCTTCAGAAAACATGTTCAGTTTGGTCGGGTCAGCAGGTAATTTCTCTGTCAGAGTCTTGGACGGTTTTCTCTTCCATTTCGTGCCATGTGTCCGGCTTCTTGTTCCCTGCAGCACTCTGCCTCGTTACTTTGTGTGTCTGAGCGTGCGCGCGTGGGCGTGCGTGTGTGTGTGTGTGTGTGTGTGCGCGCGCGCGGGGGGGAGGTTGGGTGTGTTTGTACGTAAGTGTGTTACGTGTGTGTGTATATATATATATTTTGAACACGTGTGTCTGTGCATGTGTACCCAAAGACTGATTCTTTACCGTATTCTCTTCCTGTTTCTCTTCTATTACCTATTCGTCCTCTTCGTCTCATTTACTCCTCCTTCCTCCCTTCTCCTTTCCTCTCACTTCTCTCTTTCCTTCCATCATGAACACCTTCCACTCTCCTAATAAAACGCACAATAAAGTTCATATGGAGTGCCTCCACCAATGTATTTCTTGATTTCGTGAATGCTGGATAAAAAGGGTCGAAAACCAATTATATCGTTGGATTCCTGAAGCGTAAGTCGAGAGGCCTAAACCACCTCATTAGCAAATATCAATGGTACTAGGGAAATTGGGGGGAATAGAAGGGGGGATAGAAGGGAGGGGATTGAAGTGGTAGTCAGGGCTCTAAAGGGGGGAAGGGAGGAGGGGGTGAAGGGAAGGTAGAGGGGAATGTAAGGCAGAGCTTGAAGGAGAGGAGGAGGAGGAGGAGGAGATAGAGTAACAAAAGCCTTCGTTAAACGCTCGCACGAAAAGCACATTTCCGTCCGAACGGCTTAAAAGGCTCTGCCGTTTTCATTGCAAATTGCTGGAGTTAAAGACCTCTTAAGAACTCCTGGGGCCTGGGCAGGAGAGGAATGTCGCCCAAATTAATAAGGTCATTAATATTTCTGTGCGGCCATAAAGACTGGGTTGGAGAGGGTAATGTTCCCCATTCATTGTCCCTGGCGGGTGTTATGTGGGTGTTATGTTGGGTGTTTACTGCACAGTACACTCAGCCCTGGTGTTATGTTGGGTGTTTACTGCACAGTACACTCAGCCCTGGTGTTATGTTGGGTGTTTGGTGCACAGTACACTCAGCCATGGTGTTATGTTGGGTGTTTACTGCACAGTACACTCAGCCCTGGTGTTATGTTGGGTGTTTACTGCACAGTACACTCAGCCCTGGTGTTATGTTGGGTGTTTGGTGCACAGTACACTCAGCCATGGTGTTATGTTGGGTGTTTACTGCACAGTACACTCAGCCCTGGTGTTATGTTGGGTGTTTACTGCACAGTACACTCAGCCCTGTTGTTATCTTGGGTGTTTACTGCACAGTACACTCAGCCCTGTTGTTATCTTGGGTGTTTACTGCACAGTACACTCAGCCCTGTTGTTATCTTGGGTGTTTACTGCACAGTACACTCAGCCCTGTTGTTATCTTGGGTGTTTACTGCACAGTACACTCAGCCCTGTTGTTATCTTGGGTGTTTACTGCACAGTACACTCAGCCCTGTTGTTATCTTGGGTGTTTACTGCACAGTACACTCAGCCCTGTTGTTATCTTGGGTGTTTACTGCACAGTACACTCAGCCCTGTTGTTATCTTGGGTGTTTACTGCACAGTACACTCAGCCCTGGTGTTATTCACTCGCCTTCTGCTCAGAGAACTGAGCTCTGGTATTATATAGCTCTTAACGCATAATACCAATCAGACAACAACAAGTGAGGAACAGGACTCCCCTCAGGACCAGTGAGGGGACAGGACTCCCCTCAGGACCAGTGAGGGGACAGGACTCCCCTCAGGAACAGTGAGGGGACAGGACTCCCCTCAGGACCAGTGAGGGAACAGGACTCCCCTCAGGACCAGTGAGGGAACAGGACTCCCCTCAGGACCAGTGAGGGAACAGGACTCCCCTCAGGACCAGTGAGGGAACAGGACTCCCCTCAGGACCAGTGAGGGAACAGGACTCCCCTCAGGACCAGTGAGGGAACAGGACTCCCCTCAGGACCAGTGAGGGAACAGGACTCCCCTCAGGACCAGTGAGGGAACAGGACTCCCCTCAGGACCAGTGAGGGAACAGGACTCCCCTCAGGACCAGTGAGGGAACAGGACTCCCCTCAGGACCAGTGAGGGAACAGGACTCCCCTCAGGACCAGTGAGGGAACAGGACTCCCCTCAGGACCAGTGAGGGAACAGGACTCCCCTCAGGACCAGTGAGGGAACAGGACTCCCCTCAGGACCAGTGAGGAACAGGACTCCCCTCAGGACCAGTGAGGAACAGACTCCCCTCAGGACCAGTGAGGGGACAGGACTCCCCTCAGGACCAGTGAGGGGACAGGACTCCCCTCAGGACCAGTGAGGAACAGGACTCCCCTCAGGACCAGTGAGGGGACAGGACTCCCCTCAGGACCAGTGAGGGGACAGGACTCACCTCAGGACCAGTGAGGAACAGGACTCCCCTCAGGACCAGTGAGGAACAGGACTCCCCTCAGGACCAGTGAGGGGACAGGACTCCCCTCAGGACCAGTGAGGCAACAGGACTCCCCTCAGGACCAGTGAGGAGAGTCGTGTGTCTGACCTCCTCGATCATTTACTAAGGATGTCTTGATATCCTTTCATATTATTAGTTTTGGATAACGTAACGCAAGATAATAAAGCTACAAAACGCTTCAACTCACCTGATGCTTTAGCAATTAGCATGAGCCGCTTGTTGCAGGGGGAGGATGCACAGTTGCAATGTTTTCTCGGTGGCGTTCTCGGTGGTTTTACCGAAGTTGTCCAGCAGAGGACATTCACAGCATATCAATGTAAATTGTTGCAATTTATCTATTCCTTCCCGCTGGGACTGAGGCGAGTTATGGGGCAAATATATTCTGCGGACTGATGTGTAAATATGTTTTAGGAAGGTGCTCTGGATAGTATGTTTGCTGTATGTTTAGATCTCAGTGGTATGTTACGTATGTGGTAACATATACAACTGCATATGTTGAATGTATTGGTAGGGAATAGTGCAAAAAATGTATTCTACAAATCAGTGTCCCTGATGTATTATGTACAAAACTGAAGAGAATGTGGTTATTGAAACATTTAGAAAGTGTAAGCGAAGACTCTAGGCTCCTCAAGCAGACCACTTGCCCTGATACACACTGTGAAGATAAAGAACCTCTGTGGCAAACTAAGGTGATCAAGTAGGAAAGTATCCTGACTGCATCTTTTCATATTCTAAGAAAGCCTTTGACAATGTTACACGAAAGAGTCTCATGCAAACTAAATAAACTTGCAAGAGCAATTGAATCTCCTTTTCTGTTCATGAACATCATTCTGTTCATGAACATCATTCTGTTCATGAACATCATTCTGTTCATGAACATCATTCTGTTCATGAACATCATTCTGTTCATGAACATTATTCTGTTCATGAACATCATTCTGTTCATGAACATCATTCTGTTCATGAACATCATTCTGTTCATGAACATCATTCTGTTCATGAACATCATTATGTTCATGAACATCATTCTGTTCATGAACATCATTCTGTTCATGAACATCATTCTGTTCATGAACATCATTCTGTTCATGAACATTACGATGCTGGAGCTGCATGTTCATGGACTGAACTGAAATAACCTGCCTAACTTTCAATGATTTCTTTATAAAGTTTCTTAATGACATTTTTACATTGGCCAGTTTCGAATGTGAAGCCGAATTTATTATATATATTTGTTTTCTTGGTGTTAGTTTTGTGTCTTTAGGGCCATTCACAGATCTCATTTCTTTTTCTAACCTTTTAGTTGGTCTCACTCCTGTCATTCCCCAACCCTCTGGCCTTCTGTTGTCACTCACAAACTTCACCATGTTAGTTTATTTGGAATATTTTAGTTTATATACGCTCATACCCAATTTAGTCAGCTCCCAGCTATTCCAACCGGCTTCTCGAGTGAGTGTTTCACTACTGTTTTGGGAGAAAAATGTCAAAAGCATTTTGACAAAGTTTGAAGATTTATTCGACCTTGATGAGTCTTGATAGGACAGTTGGAGGTTTCTTCACTCACATTCGGGAATCCTGGGTGCGAATCCCTCGTGAGACTGAAATTGTTGGGCACGTTTCCATTCACCGTATGCCGCTAGCAGTAAATAGGTACCTGGGAGTTAGTCGGGTTGTATCCCGGGGAAGGTCAGTAGTCTGACCTTAGGGAGACCTCGATACAAACTTAACGTATATATATATATATATATATATATATATATATATATATATATATATATATATATATATATATATATATATATATATATATATATATATATATATATATATATATATTTATATATACCTCCCTCCTGAATTATCTTGCTGATTCTGTTGTAGAAATTGGTCATGTTTGTTACGCACACATTACATCCTCGAAAAGGCAACATTGTTGCCTTTTCCTTTGAGGTTTTCATTTCCCTACGAACCAAATATCAATTTTCCTTTTATTTTGTCCACTGCTTAGCAGGCAATGAACGTCAGGGACACAGATATGTTATTTAGGGCCTATTGTCTGCCTTCTTTCTTTACCTTTTGCACCAGTTTGCAGTTTTCCATATACTGAAGCTCTCCATTCACTAGTTTTGCTTTACACACTCCAGTTAATGGGTTACACATCCTCTGTGGCTGATCTTGGTTGGTGTTGTGTTATAAAAGGTTGTGGATCTATTAAGCTCTGATGGTGCTGTGTAATAAAGTAAAATAGTTACTGTTTTGCCTCAAGTTTACCCGCGGTCGATATCAATGGATATTTTTTATATTCTCGCTATTTGTGTCTGTAGCCCACAGAACCACATGGACATCACAACCCCATTGTTGATCAACAAACTCCTGGATGAATGTGTCAAGATCCCTCTCTCGAGTTTCAGCTCCTGGTCCAGTAATATATTTTAAATGTTCTGGGAGGAGTTTGAAGAGTCTACAGACCTCTGGAGTTAATAGTATTCTCTGGGCTAGAGGCTCCCAGAGTCATCTCTTATTGTACACTGCCTACATAATTATATTTGAACTTTATTTTCCCTGGAGTGGACCATGACCTTTTAGCATTTGCCATGTGTATATTTTAATCTGTTTCTTGTAATTCTATTCCAGAGAGAACAATTTGAGTATTTTGAAAGGTAGGGGGGGGGGGGGTTCCAGTAGTTTTAATTCTTGAGTGCACGAGTGTTTTCAAGAGTTCCGTTCCTAGTGAGGATCGTCCTATTTTGAAGTTTTACATTTTTCTCGTTTCTTCCTCCTCTTCCTTCTGTTAACCTCCACCTCTCCTTTTTCCCCCGCCTTTTTTTCTCATTTGCCTCCTCCTCCTCCTCCTCCTCCTCCTCCTCCTCCTCCTCCTCCTCCTCTACATCCTCCACCTCCTCCCTCTTCCTCGGCCGGCAGGAACTTTTAGTGTGTTCCCGTCCATAAATTCATGTCCGGAGCCTTCCACGTCAGGTACTCTCAGCCGTGGAATGCTGATACACGCCGTATATTTGAACATACATTCTCCTCACTTTTCAAAAAGGGAACTTCTAGCTAGCAACCCATTTACTATAACTCCCTTAACATGTTATAAAGTTTTCCCAAATGTGCTACGTGTGTCGGAAATCCGACACACATAATAACATGAGTATCCCCTTAAAGAAAAGAGAATGGGTGATTCCGTGACGTCATCGACGTCACGAATTTACATTACTCATAATTTCTTTTAAAACAACAGTCTACCCGCTAAACACACACCGAAACTACGACGTTGGTACAACGTTCGAACAAGTTTTAACACCTCCTAACCAGTTATAACAACCAATATAGCAAGTTGTAACAACGTTCAAATACGTCATAAACACGATAATCCAAGATATAACAACTATATTACAAGTTGTAACAAGCGGAAAATAGAGACAGTTTCGGTTTGTGTTTCCAGGGTAGTGTTTAAATTTAATAAAAAAAAGTTAACTAGGACTGAATATAATTATTAACACCAAAACATAGCTTGACTCCCTTGTTACTGTAAAATTAAATCCAGAATTAGATCCAAAACATTGGAACAAGGAGGGAGAGAGCGTCACTTGTACACAGAGAGACCAATAACAAGACGAAAACGAGTGTTCCAGAGAATAGTGATACTAGTCTCGCACGATAGACATACACTATCCCAAGAGATCTTCAACGACAATACCTCTACAACCACAGGAACACCAGTATCCGTCTTACCAAGTATTTTTTGTATAAATTGGCCGGTTTATTCATAAATAGGTTAGATGGTTATAATGTATGATTAAAACCCACAACCAAGTACGTTTACTCAGCTCAACACATTCAGATTCCATGTCATACCTGTACTTATGTGTTTAGGGAAACATTATTAATTCTTCAAACTCGGCAGGTAATTGTGATTTGGAGTTACAAGAAGCTGAGCAGACAGTTGGCCCTCAATATAAGATTATTACCTAGCTGTACACCAAGCTTTATAGGCCTCCAGACAGCCGCCTATTAAGTGGCACTCAGAGGCACAGAGCCACACCCAATTTTGATGCTACAATTACACAGACTTAGCAGGCCCCATCAACAGGAACAGCTAAGCCCCTTTTTTTTTGTACCATACTGTAGACATAGTATTAGTAATTATAATTCATTATTGCTATAATAAAAGTAGATTAGACCACCATATGTAGTATGATTTATAATTACATATTGAAGATTAGGTAAACAATTTGTGGTTTATGAATGAGCCATCTCAAAGTGGTTTAAGCTGCAAATTGTCCCCCCAATTATGTGAGATAAATTTAGGCAGCTGAATCAGTAAATACAGTCCACTTACTTAATTACTTACTTGCTTAATTAACTAACTTATTACTAAGAACTAACTAAGAACAATAATCAAATAAAATTATCATATTATAGTCAATTAAAAAATAAGTAAAAATATTTAGTACTTACAGAATCAAAACAAAAAAGAATTAAGCTGATAGGATTTTTCCACAACGTGGTCCGTCGTGTTCACATTTAAAAAAAAAATCATCAAATTTCTGGAAGGTAAAAATAAAGGTTTTTATCGTCTAGCGAGATAACTCTATACTGATCTGTCAACATTTAGAGGAAGCTGCACTTCACTTGTGTCTTGTATGACCCTTCCTCCAGATGACTCCTGGCGTCAAATATATATACAACAAAGCGTCTGTTTGTTTGTCTGTCCAAGGTTATAGGTTAGAGAGAGAGAGAGAGAGAGAGAGAGAGAGAGAGAGAGAGAGAGAGACAGAGAGAGACAGAGAGAGACAGAGACAGAGACAGAGAGACAGAGAGACAGAGAGACAGAGAGACAGAGAGACAGAGAGACAGAGAGACAGAGAGACAGAGAGGCAGAGACAGAGAGAGGAAGAGAGAGATAAAGAGAAGAATTCAGCAGAAAATGTGTCTGGCAGTAACAAACTGAGTACATATAATAGCAAGAGTGAAGTAGGTTGTTATCAAAGAGTAGAGTACTTACTCTTTTTAATTAGCAGGCTATTTCAAACAGCTTCTGGGCTGTGTGAAAGAAGGGAGGAGGGGGGGGAGACGGGTTATATTACGAAGGAGAGGCAAGGACTTATGAGAAAGAGGCTGGAAGAAAAAAGAGTAGGAGTAAATGTGCAGAAGTAAAGGAGCGGGATTAGTGCAAGGGGAGAGGAGGAGTGGTTTGGGTCAAAAGAGGGAGAGTTGAAGCAGTATGCCAGCGAAAATGTTCGATAGATATCAACTGATAGATAGCAACTGTCATGACCTCATCAGGGTGTCCTGGAACTGGTGTCAAGGTTTCAACAATAGACTTAATTTCATAGAGTGCTGTTTATAATATATATTGAAACTTATGTTTATATCAGACTACATGACATGGGGATTGTTTGATTACAAAATTGACTTATTAACTTGTTGTTAAAACATTTTTTTTCAACTTAAAACCGAAAGATTCATTAAACCTGATTACTGCTTCATCATGTGTCCCAGAAAGTTCATTTGGATTTCGAAAATAATTGTTGACATATAATAACTTCTTAATGAAATTTTATATGGTTTTTATGATAAATAAGAGATGATAAGTTATGGTGAGTTATAGATGATGGCTTATGATGATTTATGAGGAGTCAGAGTCCATCAATACTCTTCAACGTAACGGTCAGTGCACTACCCACTTTCTCTCCATAAATGATGCTGCTCTTAATTTTGATTAAACCGTTTCCTTATTTTTTTTTAATCAATCACACATTTCAGTCGTTAAAAGTGATGAACTGCTCCGAATGAAATGGAACTATCAGGGGAAAGCGCCAAGCTTAAACGACTAAATAGCACTGGGAAGGGGTCAGGACAAGGATTTGGTATGGGACGGGGGAGTGGGAAGGAATGGTATCCCCATCCACTTGGACGGTCGGGGATTGAACACCGACCTGCCATGACGCAAGACCGTCGGCGCTACCGTCCAGCTCAAGTGATTGGACAGTGAACAGCTCCGAGCACATTACTATTTGACACGGAATTTCCTTATCTCTCAACATATTTAACTGTACATAATTTTATATGAACTTTAAGTCATTTCATTCACACTTCAATAAGATTTTCCACTATTCAATATAATACAAACCATTCTATGCTAAAAGTATGTAGAATCGTTATTTATACAAATTTGGCCGGGTTCCAGTACTCATATTTGTTTACTTGGTTTGACTTTCACTAACAATCTTACCATCACCTTTCATGTCTCAATGTATTAGATCATAAACGACTAGAGTAATATATCTCTCTCCCACACTCACTAGAACATCAAATGACTCGTCAGCACCTATACGGGCTCACTGCTACCTGCATCATACACTCATCAGAGCAACTAACGTGACTTGGTCAACTCGATATGTGATCATCATTTTCAAAGCCTTTCTCCAATATTTTTGTCATGTTAGATTTTATTAGTTCCAAAAAGTGTTAAGTATACTTTACCATCTTTCTCGTGTAATTTCTATGTAAGCTGTCTCAATGCAAATATCTGATCTGGACAGTCTTCCAGCAAATGAACCCACTATAGTTAATCACTGATCAGTTTATTTGATACTTTTCAATGGACTCCTCGTATCACTATCCTGCAACACGCTTTGCTGACTACTCATAGTAAACTAACGCTGTTACTGACTTTTCCACTCGTAAAAGTTTGTCTTTAATTATATACAGTGGAACGCTCCTCCCCCCCCCCCCCCACACACACACACTTGTAGTGTATGTGCTTCAATATGTGTTTCAATATGTGCTTCAATATGTGCTTCAGTGTATGTGCTTCAATATACCACGCTCTCTCACAAATTCTCAACACCCACTATTTCACTTCTCCCCAACATTTAATACTCTCATAATATTCCCTCGTCAATACTTAGGGATACGTGCCGGCACTTAAATTATTACCAAGCCATTCTCCCGAATCACTCCGAGTAGCAGCATCTGGACAGCGGAATGTCCACCGTGTTTGTCAACTCTGCACTACGAACGATATGTGTCTGAGGCCTTGATTCCCGCTGTTTGTGTTATCTCGGCCGTTGGATCTTGTGTCGAGATAAGCGCAGCTTCCCTTGACAATTTATCGAACACATGACCCCCAACCTAAGTAAGAGCTGGTATTCGTCATACTGGAGTTATGCACTCAGTGTTTGATCTATTACTTGATACACACACTCACACACACACACACACACACACACACACACACACACACACACACACACACACACACACACACACACACACACACACACACACACACACACACACACACACACACACACACACACACACACACACATAGTCACCAATGGCAGTAAACAACGCATGAAGTGCCGAGGAAGCCTGTGTAAATGTTGCTTTTCAGTTCATGTGTTTGTTGCAGCGAGTGTCAAGGTCCTGAGCACAGTTTGAGCTATGCACAGTCTGAGCACCCTAATGAGAACAGTCTGAATTCCTGAGCACACCTTGAACTTCTAATTGTAGTCTAAGCTCATCTACACACACAGTCTGAGCGCCTTCTGAACACAGTCTGAGCGCCTTCTGAACACAGTCTAAGCGCTTCTTGAACACAGTCTGAGCGCCTCCTGAACACAGTCTGAGCGCCTTTTGAACACAGTCTGAGCGCCTCTTGAACACAGTCTGAGCGCCTCCTGAACACAGTCTGAGCGCCTCTTGAACACAGTCTGAACATTAAACTGTTGAATACATTACATTTCCTGGACGAGAGGACACTGGGCCGAGCGATCTGGTACACGGGACGAGTAAATTGTCCTGGTAATAGATACAGGAGTATTACCCTGTTTTAGAACTTCTGTGAAGGTGAGAGGAAGAGCAGGAGGAGGAGGAGGAGGAGGAGGAGAGACGGGTGAGAGCGAAGGGGGGGGGGGGTGATACAGGAGGAAAAAGAAGATGGAGGGAGGAGGAAAGTCACTTGGATACAAAATTGTTTACTGATAACGCTTTGAAAAAGGGATTAAAAATGCCAGAATGCAGATTACTGTAATTACAATTCTTTATGTATGGCTGGGTGGGGTAATCTGTGGTGAAGGCTGTCTCCTCACCCACTCTACCCTCGCCTACTCATCCTCCACACACTCAACCCTCACTCTCACATCTTTCCCACACTCACCATCCGACTTCACCTTTTGGGTAGATAAAGACAGGCTATTTAAGACAAGGGGCACACGCACAAGGGGACACAGGTGGAAACTGAGTGCCCAAATGAGCCACAGAGACGTTAGAAAGATTTTTTCTGTGTCAGAGTAGTAGAAAAATGGACTGCATTAGGAAGTGATGTGGTGGAGGCTGACTCCATACACAGTTTCAAGTGTAGATATGATAGAGCCCAGTAGGCTCACGAACCTGTACATTAGTTGATTGACAGTTGAGAGGTGGGACCAAAGAGCCAGAGCTCAGCCCCCAGAAGCACAATTAGGTGAGTACAATCCTGGCGCCATGCAAATATGACCCAGATAGAAATTTGATTGTATATTAATAAATACAAATTTAACAGACAAATTGAGAATTGCTCCTAATATAACCTGTAAATTGGGAGGGAAGGAATTATCAAGGGAAAGCGTCAAGCAATTACGACTATATAGCACTTGAAAGGGATCTGAGGATATGGGTCTGGGATGGGACGGGGGGGGAAAGCAGAGGTACCCAACCGCTTCGACGGTCGGGAATTGAACTCCGACCCGCATGAAGCGAGACCGTCGCTCTGTCGTCCAGCTTAAGTATGGCTTTAATATTAGCATTATGTAATTTTGTTTAGTTAAAAAGAGCAAACAGCATAAAGTTTTAACTAAGTGACGCGTTGAAAGAAATAAGAAATTATATCACATGGAACATGAGATAAGAATATAATTGAACAAAAATGAATACAAAATATATGTTTGTCTCTCCAAAGTTGGAAGACAGACGCTTGACGATAACCTCACTTAAAATTCGCAGAGGGGAATGGTCAGAGGTACGAGACGAACATAGGCTGATCGGAAAAGTCCTAATTTTAATGCTTTAAGAAATATTAAACTGAAACCTTACCAACTCGTTCGATTTTCATGATTAGAAATGAAATCGGGTGACTGAGGAACGTAGAGTTTATTGAACCTTCATAAGTTACTGGAGTGGTGAGAAAATTTTTGATGAGAAATAGATGGATAGAGAGATGGATGCATAAATATAAGGATAATTAATAGATTAATGAAGAGATGGACAGTTGGATAGATAAATAGATGGATGGATAGACTGATGAATATATAGATGGATAGAGAGGGATAAATAGATGGATAGGTAGATAAATGGATAGATAGATGGGGAGATGGAGTGACAAATAGATGGATGAACAGCTGAATAAATGCACGACTATATATAGATACATGCATGGATAGACAGAAAAAAAAGGAGCCTAGATTAAACTCCCTGTGAGCACAGCTCATGCAACAGGCTCCAGACGTCGACAGGATTGAGATTGCATGTCAACAACCCATCACATTGTGCCAGTGATCCCCCTATTAATAAGAAGTATCCAGCTGTGTGAATCATTGCTTTCTTGACTGTTTTAAATGTAGTTATATATATATATATATATATATATATATATATATATATATATATATATATATATATATATATATATATATATATATATATATATATATATGTTCTTGTCTTGTCCTTACTCTCATGGTGGGTAGAGTAAATAGTTCCGTGATTTGGGTGTTCATGGTAGGTCGCTCTATTCTTATGTGAATTGCCTCAAGAATTTGTAATCTTCTTGAATCTTGGGTTTTGTCTATTATGCAAGTATTCTTGTTCAACATTTCTCTTGTTAGAGTAATGTCATGGGCTTGTCTCATGTGATTCCTAGGAATCACATGAGACAAGCCCATGACATTACTCTAACAAGAGAAATGTTGAACAAGAATACTTGCATAATAGACAAAACCCAAGATTCAAGAAGATTACAAATTCTTGAGGCAATTCATATATATATATATATATATATATATATATATATATATATATATATATATATATATATATTTAAGGTGACCTCGCTAGGATTGTGGGGTTTCTTTACTGCCAATTATATCCTTCTTTTCCCACGAGTTCCCCTTAAGAAACTGCTTCTAATTGGCTGTCGTTTTTTCCCCACCTTCCGCAAGATGGATCGCGAATACCCGGCTCGTGAGGGTGATCCATTATCATCACAGGTGAAGGCTTGCGGTGAGGGCCTGGCTCTCTTACTTAAGGGGCCAGCCATAGACCCAAGGTCAGAGGAAGAGTAATAATTACAGTACTGAGACCTTTTATTCCTTCTACAGTTACTCAAATGTAAATCCAGGTGACTTCATGGTGTATTTTGTTTATCCATTGACGTATAGATGTATTACTGTGTATTGCTGTAACTATTTCCATCATGCGAGTCCTATTTGGCCAGATATTTGTAGGTAAGCTCATCGTATAATTGTTGGAATGTTTACTGTTTTGTAATAATACCAGTGTAGATAACACTGGCATTATTACAGACCTGTAGAACACTTGTATTACGGAAGTATGTATCATCTTGTATACTACAGGAAAATTTGGATTTCCGGAAATATGTGTTCAACAGATGATTCACGGTGAAGCACCGAGTACTCCTGTAGTGATTATTGTGTTCTTCTGTGGTTATTATCTTCTCCTGTAGTTACTCCTATGTACTCCTGTAGTTGCTACTACTATGTACTCCTGTATTTACTCCTATGTACTCCTGTAGTTACTCCTATGTACTCCTGTAGTTGCTACTACTATGTACTCCTGTAGTTACTCCTATGTACTCCTGTAGTTACTCCTATGTACTCCTGTAGTTACTCCTATGTACTCCTGTAGTTGCTACTCCTATGTACTCCTGTAGTTACTCCTATGTACTCCTGTAGTTACTCCTATGTACTCCTGTAGTTGCTACTCCTATGTACTCCTGTAGTTACTCCTATGTACTCCTGTAGTTACTCCTATCTACTCCTGTAGTTACTACTCCTGTGTACTCCTGTAGTTACTCCTATGTACTCCTGTAGTTACTCCTATGTACTCCTGTAGTTACTTCTCCTATGTACTCCTGTAGTTACTACTCCTATGTACTCCTGTAGTTACTCCTATGTACTCCTGTAGTTACTCCTATGTACTCCTGTAGTTACTACTCCTATGTACTCCTGTAGTTACTAATATGTACTCCTGTAGTTACTACTATGAACTCCTGTAGTTACTACTACTATGTACTCCTGTAGTTACTACTACTATGTACTCCTGTAGTTACTACTATGAACTCCTGTAGTTATTATCAAGTACTCCTGTAGTTATTATCAAGTACTCTTGTACTGATAACTGTGTACCCTTGAAGTAATTCCAGTGTAAAGCTGCATTGTTGCTGTATACTCCTGTGTAAAGTTATATTCTTCCTGTGTACCCTTCTGTAAACCTGTATAGCTGCCTGTGTGCCCCGGGCTACAACAGTCTTGTTCTCCCTGTTCTCTTGATGTTATCTTCCGTGTTCTTCCTTCTATCTTACCTCCCACCTCCTCTTGTTCTTCCTCTATAAAGCTCTCCATTCCTGCCTCTTCTGTATGTTCTTCTATCCCGAATACATGAAGGCAAGTACACACATCTATTCTTAGGGCACATTAATACATATACACTCACACATACACCCAAACTCACCCTCTCTCTCCCTTCCTAAACACACACACACACACACACACACACACACACACACACACACACACACACACACACACACACACACACACACACACACACACACACACACACACACACACACACACACACACACACACACACACACACACACACACACACACACACACACACACACACACACACACGCACACACACACATACACCTGTGATGTATATAACGCTACTGTGTTTAATTATGCAAAACTACTGGTGGCGAAGAACTTCATTAAATCTGCAGGTGGGTGGACAAGGCCTTGTAACTTACACAATGGTCTGTAACACCATACTTTAGCTTGGTCGTAAAAGCCATGGGTGGTCGACTTTGGCTTCATTACGTGCTTAGCCGGTGAGAAAGTTATGTGTGGGGAGGGGTAGGTATACCTGGGTGAGGCTTGAGGAGAGTGTGTGTGGGGTTGGAGAGTGTGTGGGGGGTTGAAGAGTGGAGTGGTAGTGGGGAAAATGGTGTGGGTAGTGGGAACATGTGTGTGTGTGTGTGTGTGTGTGTGTGTGTGTGTGTGTGTGTGTGTGTGTGTGTGTGTGTGTGTGTGTGTGAGTGTGTACTCACCTAATTGTACTCACCTAATTATGCTTGCGGGGTTGAGCTCTGGCTCTTTGGTCCCGCCTCTCAACCGTCAATCAACATGTGTACAGGTTCCTGAGAATATTTGCTTCTATCACATCTACACTTGAAACTGTGTATGGAGTCGGCCTCCACCACATCACTTCCTAATGCATTCCATTTGTCAACACCCGCCGTGTGTGTGTGTGTGTGTGTGTGTGTGTGTGTGTGTGTGTGTGTGTGTGTGTGTGTGTGTGTGTGTGTGTGTGTGTGTGTGTGTGTGTGTGTGTGTGTGTGTCTGTGAGTGTACTTTCATGATAGCATTTGCCCTTCAGTAGCTGCTTATCAATATTCCTTTACCTATAATACTTACCTATCAGTTACTACTGGGAGGAAAGGGAGGGAATTATCAGATGAAAGCGCCAATCTATTACGCCTATACAGCGCTGGGAAGGGGTCAGGAAAAGGATTTGGGACTGGACGAGGGAAGGAATAGTGCCTAACCACTTGGACGGTCGGGGATTGAACACCGACCTGCATGAAGTGAGACCGTCGCTCTACCATCTAGCCCAAATGGTTTGACTGATAGGGTGATGAGACATGGAGAGTAAAACTAGTAGACACAGCGGAGAAACTCATCTTAAAGTAGCAGGTTGCAGAACCACCAAGAGGAGAGGGTCCACCCGCAGCAATAGACCTGTTTCATTCCAAATCATTGAGGCGGGTGTTGAAAGGATAGAATATAAGATTCTTCTAGAAGTTTGCGATTACTGCATTATCGCCCGTTCAAACACCGAAAACCTGGTTATCTCTGTGTACTCTCCCGAGGGTTCAAATATTGGGAGCCTCAGTATACTCTCTCAAGTGTTCAAACACAAAGCCTCAGTATACTCTCTCAAGTGTTCAAACACAGAGCCTCAGTATACTCTCTCAAGTGTTCAAACACAGAGCCTCAGTATACTCTCTCAAGTGTTCAAACACAGAGCCTCAGTATACCCTCTCAAGTGTTCAAACACAGAGCCTCAGTATACCCTCTCAAGTGTTCAAACACAGAGCCTCAGTATACCTTCCCAAGTGTTCCAACACAGAGTATACCCTCCGGAGCGCACTATACAACCTTCAGCATAACGTATGATACTATAACATTCAGATATAACTGTGATATATTAGGTGGATATATGCGTTCCTGTACTGACTATATTATTCTCTACTGCTCTCTCATCTCTCACGTCTCTCTTCCCTTCATACTTGACTACATGCTTTATCAGACTTCTTCATTCCCTTATTCTTTCTCGCCTTTTATCCTGTCTTTCTTTCATTCATTCAATATTATTTTCTTGTACACTTTATGCCTCTAATCCTTTGTAGTCTTTAAAGTCTCCATCGTTCATCATGTTTCTCCCTCCCTCCCTTCTCCCTTTCCTCTCTCCTTGCCTATCTTCCTTAATGTTTTTCTCCCTCCTTACCTCACTCACTCCATGTCTCCTTCCCTCTCCCTTTCTACCCATCCTTCCTTCCATTCCTTCCCTTCCTCCCTCTCTCCCTCTCTCTTTTCCTCTCCCTCTCGCCTCTCTGGCTAGGAACATCTTTCGTCGTGTAAACAGGAGTGAGAATATTCTGATTTACTGTTAATGGATTGGGGGGTGCTGGATGGGAGGGGTGAATGTAGGGGGTGAGAGGAATGGGGGGTGACTGTGGAGGAGAGGGTTGAGGGGGAATGGTATAAGGTGACCTGAGGAAAGGGTGGAAAGGGGGGAGGAAGATGAGGGTCGACGAGAAAGAGTGTGTGGT